>NW_021604626.1:3865252-3916666 GCF_004785775.1 Grammomys surdaster
GGAGAGGAGAGGAGAGGAGAGGAGAGGAGAGGAGAAAAGAGAAGAGAAGGCCGGCCATGAGCATGTGGAGAGAGATGGAGGGAGAGACAGTGGGAACAGGAAGGCAAGAGCAAGAGACAGTGGGAACAGGAAGGCAAGAGCAAGAGAGGGAGGAGGGGGCAAGTAGCCCCTTTTATAGTGGGTCAGGCCTACCTGGTTATTGCCAGTTAACTGTGGGACAGAGCTTAGACAGAATGCTAACAGTGATCTAAGATGATATGACGTGATTCCTCTGGCTTGCACACACACACATACTCAAAACATGCATGCATGAGACACACACATAAGCAAAAAAAAAAAAAAAAAAAAAAAAATGACCCGACCATTCTTTAAAAAAAAAAAAAAAAAAAAAAAAGACCGGGCAGTGGTGGCACACGCCTTTG
This sequence comes from Grammomys surdaster, assembly GCF_004785775.1. NCBI lineage: Eukaryota > Metazoa > Chordata > Mammalia > Rodentia > Muridae > Grammomys > Grammomys surdaster. The sequence continues at coordinate 3,865,675 of NW_021604626.1, forward strand.
ATCCCAGCACTTGGGAGGCAGAGGCAGACGGATTTCTGAGTTCCAGGCCAGCCTGGTCTACAGAGTGAGTTCCAGGACAGCCAGGACTACACAGAGAAACCCTGTCTCAAAAAAACAAAAAAAAAGGGGGAGGGGGAGGAAGAGACTACTCGGATATGGATGTCTTACTCTAACATCCTCTGGGATTCGAGGACAGCAGTAGCTGGGACCATCTCACCGTTGGTACTAATTTACCACACATTGGGAAATGTACACTTTCTAACTCCCAAAACAGCTCTCAAGGCTTCTCCGCCAGCACCTGACTCATCCTTCTCCTTCTGCAGCCCCTCCCTGGCTCAACTCCAGCTCTGCTACCTGAACGTGTTTTACCTCGGCTTCCCAGAGATCCAGGGTTTCATCACTTTTAATAACGACCTCTCAGAGTTTTTAATGGAGGTGAATCCCCTGGGTATTTTCCCAGCACTTATTTACATATGTACTTAACCTCAGGCCTCCCCAGGGTCCCTAGCTACACCTTTGTCAGGAAACCTCTTTTGGCTTCTGTGGCAATGTGCCAGGAGAATCCTTCCCAGAATACTTTTCCTGTCTCCTAGTTTTATTGTTTCAGTCGCAAACAAAGTGTTGGTGCAAGTGTTGGTAAGACGGTTGTTTGTTTTTAAAGGATCCTTACCTCCCCAAGTCAAGGAGAGGAGGATTTCTCTGTAACATCTTAAATCTGGAGTGCGTCCCTCCGTCTGTTGTACTTGCCTCTGTCCCTCTGACTGAAGCCGGAGCCCTTTGGAGGCAATTCTTCTGTATTCTCCTGTATAATTCTGCTATTCTTCTGTATAATCCTCACCCTGCTCACCTTTCCAAGGAAAATATCAAATATCAACTAGTTTTAGATGCTGGGGCAATCACAAAGCAGGTGCTCGAGAGTTGATTTCTTCTCCACATAATTATTCCATACACTAGAGATGGGGTGGTGGTAAAGTATCAGACTCTTGGGTGATAGTTTGGGTTTGGGGTTGGGAGCTTGGGGAGTTGGTTTTTGCTCAGTTTAACAGTTCAGTATTTTGAGAAGGAGAATCTCAAATAGCCTAGGCTGGCCTCAAACTCGATGTATAGCTGAGAAAGACCTTGAACTTATCTTTCTGCCTCTACATCCTAAATGCTGGGATTGCAGGCATGAGTTGGTTTTGTTGTTATTGTTGTTTGTTTGTTTGTTTTTCGAGACAGGGTTTCTCTGTGTAGTCCTGGCTGTCCTGGAACTCACTCTGTAGACCAGGCTGGCCTCGAACTCAGAAATCCACCTGCCTCTGCCTCCCAAGTGCTGGGATTAAAGGCGTGCGCCACCACCACCCGGCCGCAGGCATGAGTTGTGACAGCACTGGCAGCTCGGGGGTTTTTGTTTGTTTGTTTGTTTTGTTTTGTTTTGTTTTGTTTTAAGTAGGGTCTATATATGTAGCACAAGCTGGCCCCAGATCAGGCTGAGCCCAAGTATTCCTGATCTGTCAGCTTCTTGTGCTGATATTACAGATGTTCACCCCTGGCCTGACTCTGTGCTTCCTGCTGCGTTACTCACTTAACTTCTTTCTCTTCTGAAGACTGAGACAAGGGCTTCACACCTGCTAAAATAGCATTCTGCCGCTGAGCCATAACCCTGCCCTTTGAACCGTAACATTTGCAAGGTACTCACAGGGTCGAAAGCGTGTTTCAGGCATGCACCTACCAACTCACAGACTTAACTTTCAGGCAATGCTGGGAGGCAGATGAAAGTGATGGTTCCCTTCCGTCATCCGAGGGAGGGAAGCCACGCGAAGGGAAATTAGCAAGAGAATAATCACTTCCTGTTTGCTAGGGTACTTATAATCAAGAACACAGAAAACAGCTGACAGTAAGGAGACAGAAAAATGTGTCCCAGTTAGGGCTCCATTGCTGTGAAGAGACATGATGACCAAGACAAGTCTTAGAGAGGACAGCGTTTAACTGGAACTGGATCGCAGGTTCAGAGGTTCAGTCCATTATCATCAAGGCAGGAGCATGTCAGCGTGCAGGCAAGACTGGTGAGGGAAGAGTTGAGAGTTCTACATTTTCATCTGAAGGCAAACAGGAGAAGACTGTCCTCAGTGTGGCTAGGAGGAGGGTCTCCAAGCCCACCCCCACAGTGACACACCTACTCCAACAAGGCAGTACTTCCTAATGGTGCCACTCCCTGGACCAAGCATATTCAAACAACCACAGATGTCATGGGCTATCATCTGGCAGTTAAAAGAAGTGTCCTTCACGCTGTGACATGGAGGAAAATGACCTCATTGGAAGAAGCCAGTCAAAAAGGACCACACATAATTCAATAAGCAAACCTAGTGGGGGTTCACTCAGGGCTGGGAGACATGGAAGTGATAGCCAAAGGGCACAGGCTTCCTTTTGGGGTGGTGGAAATGCTCTGATGTTGACTGTGGTGGTCACACAAATCTGTGAATTACTAACAGCTCTCTCTCTCTATGTGTGTGTGTGTGTGTGTGTGTGTGTGTGTGTGTTTGGCTTCTCTTACTTTCAGTTTTCCTGCCTTCCTTGTTCCACAGAATTGTGCCTGCAGCTCTAAAGCTCTAATCTGCACTGTAAACATATCTGGATCAAGAACATTTATGAGATAATGAAGACTAAGTTGGTCATCAGGATGGGGCCTGTATCCAGGATTGATTGATTGATTGATTGATTGCCCTATGGAAACTGAGGAAGGACCAGAAAGATGACTCAAGAGGGTAAAGACACTTACCTTTACTCTGATGACATGAGTTCAATTCCCAGGACCCACATGATGGAAAAAGAAAACTGACTCCAGAAAGTTATCCTTTGACCTCCACAAACACATGTGTACGCACACAAATAGATGATGGAAAAAACAAATAAATGTAACAAAAATAAATAATAAGTAATCTAGGCATGGTGGCACATACCTTTATTACCAGCACTGGGGAGGCAGAGGCAGGCAGATCACTGTGAGTTTGAAGTCAGCCTGGTCTACATAGCAAATTCCAGGCTGGCTAGAGCCACACAGTGAGACACTGTCTAAAATTCAATTAATTAAAAAATAAATTGTATACATGAACACCAAAAAACAGGCTATGTGGAAACAGCAAAGGTGTCTATCTGCAAGCCAGAGAGAGTGCCACCATGCTGGCAACCCCCCAGATAACTTAAACTGTTTTTTTTTTTATTTAAGACAGGGTTTCTCGGAGTAGGCCTGGCTGTCCTATGACTTACTCTGTAGACCAGGCTGGCCTCAAATTTAGAAAGCCACCTGCATCTGCCTCCATGCTGGCATTAAAGGTATCTACCTCCACTGCCTGGCCATAAGCATGTATTAAAGCCGCTAGTCTGTTGGGTTTGTTGTGACCACCCACTCAGACTATATGCTCTACTTTCAGAACATACACGGATTACATCAGTCTCCCTCGGCTCCACCAACTGAGCCTAGGCTACTGCCATCTCCCACTGCTATGTCTCGGTTCTAATCGTATCCAACATGTCCTATATAAGAGGAGTCTGTTCCCTTCCTTCTAAAACCTAACTGGCCTTTTAATTTTGCTGGACCACGACAATGCCAGGAATATGATGCTGGTCCAACTCCAGGCAACTCCAGGCACTTCCCCCTGCAGCTCTCTTGAAAACGGTTGCCACCATGTATGGAGTCCTCACCTTACTGGACAGAAAGGCTTGACTAGCCCTACAGCCACCCCACCCTGAGACACAAGGTATAAAACTTGAAGCCATCAGTCAACATTCCAGCCAGCTGAACTCAGCCCAAATGCCACAGCACAATGACCCTGGCCATCCCCAGCCAGCCTACAGTAAGACAAAAGGCAGCATTGTTCTGAAGTAATTTAGTTTGGGGGATTGTTCCACAGGAATAGATATCTCCTGTTTACCACTCTGCACAATGTGCAGCTGTCTTTCCACTCAACAGCCATCAAAACTCCATGAAAGCACACTAGATAACGTGGCTCCATCACCTAGACTCTGTAAGGCCTTAGTCCCCTCAAGGCAAAGACGTAAGTTGTCTCAAGGCCCCACAGTGTAGCTGCTCTGTTCTATTTGGACCTTGTTTTCAAGTTGGCTAAGCCTGGTCCTGTCCCCCTGGGTGATCCAGAACAATATATCCACCCCAATATCTTTACTCATATTTCTCAGAGTCACTTTTGGCACTGAGATAACATATCCGAAGGTTTGGACCTGAGCTATCACTCCCTTCCCTCCCTCCTTTCCTCCCTCCTCTCTTTCTCCTCTTCTTCTTCCCCATCCTCTTCCTCTTCTCCATTCTCCTCCCTCTTCCCTCCTCCACTCTCTTTTTATCTTTCTCTCTGTCTTTAAGACTGAAGTTTCACCACGTAGACCAGGCTGGCCTTGAACTGACAAAGACCCACCTGCTTCTGCCTCCCAAGTGCTGGGATTAAAGATGTGGGACACCACATCCAGCTGCTTCTTACTAAGGTCTCTCTTCATTGAGCCCCATTGTTCAAGTCCAAGTAACGGTACCCTAGAAACGTGTGGATATGTTACACGACATATCCAGAAAATGACTGAAAACATGAGTAAGGATATCAGGGTGGACATATTATCCTGGATCATCCAGCAGGCCCAATGCAATTACAAAACACCCTCCTGAGAGAGAGGAAGGGGCCAGGGAGCCAGATATTCAACCATGGGAAGTCCTAAGTGATGATCCCACTGGAGTTGGACACAAGTCAAGGAATGTCAGAACCCTCTGGAAGGAGGAAAGGTAAGGACCAGTCTCTCCTAGAACAGCAAGAAGGAACTTGTCCTGTGCTCCTCCGGTGTCATTTTCAGACTTCTAACCTCAGGAAGTGTATGAAAAAGACTGCTCTCTGTTAAGCAATGAATCTGCAGCCAATCAATGCAGCAGCAACAGAAAACCGAAGCATCTTCCCTACAGTGCTACCGAAAGGACAAACCAGGCTATTCCTGGAAACTCCCACCTCCAGCATCTGGAAATTGTTCTTTTATAATTGGGAGGTAGGGTTGCAGCCAACACTCAGTGTGTAAAGGTCAAAGTTACTGCTAAACATTCACAACCCAGGTGACAGACCATCACAATTCTCCACCCGCATCCCCCCACCCTCCACCTTGAGTATCAACAGTGTTGCAGTGAGAAACTGGGAGACCTACACTAAATAAACAGGTGGGGCATCCTCAATCTGACCTCCACGATCAAAGGAAATAGGTGCTATTTCACAGTAGATGCAGGGCCAGCTGCAACATGGGAGAACCCTGGGGACCCTTTGCTGTAGATGCTGCAGTGTAGACCACACGAAATGCCCAGTGTTATCAGGAGGAGGTCAACCCATCACAGACAGGACTGCCGAGATCCAGGCACCAAAGACACAAAGACGTGGCTGGTTCCAACAGCAGAGTGCATGGTGTGATCCAAAGACAGGCAGAGCACCGGGTAAGTTTCAGGGAGCTACCGTCTCTCCAGACCCAGCTTCCTGTCAGTCTCTGCTTCCACACTTGCTGTTATCTTATGCAAGCTGCTCTTCCCTTTAGCTCAAGGAATTGTATCCCTGGAACAATGGATATCGCTATAGTTGCCGCTGATCGATCTTTACGGAGCAGATACTAACTAGGAACTAGGGCAGAAGTGAGCTGAGGTACAGTCCACAAAGATTCTAGCAAATTGAAACTTTGTCTCCATGACCAGCATGCGTAGCTGATCCCAACCCAGTCCCCATCTTCCTAAATTCAAGGTCACAGAATGCCTGAGCAGCTTCCAAAGAACACCCATCATCAATAGCTGAATGGTCCTTAAAGGGTGACACTCTAGTTCAACTTCGCTCACTGCCGTTCACATCTTCTATATTCTGACTGATAACGAAAGCATATGGATTATTATTGGCTGCTTATTTAGTCAGACAAGTACATGAAAATCCGCTGTTAGGGATTTACCTACTTCTTATAATTTATCCCCCTGTCACCCACAGTATGTGTGTACGTGCCTGCACTTTGCCTGCATGTGTGCATGTACGTGTGAATGTGCGCATGCTCAAGCGCGTGCGCCTGTCTGTCTGTCTGTCCTCTTTCTCTCTCTGCAAAGGCAGAACTCCCCTGGCCCCTGTCTAGCCTTAGCTACATTAAGATGGGCAATGGTCTTGGAGCATTTTTTTTTACTGGGGAAAAGCCTCCCCGGCTTGCTTTTGGTCTACTGAGGCATAGATGCAGTTCCTTCGTCTGGTCTCTCTGTCAGCTTTAAGGGCCTGAGTGGTTGGTCCTCAGGCATGCTCCAGCTTCCTGCATTGCAGTTGTATGGGGGAGGACTAGGGGTCTATCACTATAGCATGAAACTAGGGCAGACAGTCACCCGGTATGTCAAATAAAATATCTGCTGGCCAGGGGACCAGTGCATTGCGAGAAGTTGGTTTGTGCATCAGGGTTACATTCTGTGCCTGCTTCACATTCTGTCTGTTTTTATCAACATCAAGTCCTGTGCTGGTCTCTTCTCTAGATGACCCTTATCTGCCTTTTAACCTTGGCCAAAGTCCTGTAATATTTTATCTGGTGACACAGCCTGGCCACAGAGAGAACAGTGAAACTATGTATTCAGATGAGTTGCAAATAAATCATGTCTATTCAATGCAGTGGGTGTGTGTAGCTATTAATTGAAACTGTTTTATTAAGATAAGACCTTCTTGGCTGGGGTGTGCCTCAAGTGAATTAGACTGCATAGAGCTCTTCCAGAGGATGAGGTTGGGTTTCCAGCACCCACATGGTACCTCACAACCTCCTGTAACTCCAGTGCCAAGGATCTGATGCTCCCTTCTGACTTCTACGGGCTCAGCACACAGCGATGCACATACATACACTCAGACACACATATAAAATAATTTTTACATACCACAGCCTTCTTTTCCTCCAATAAGAGCTTTCGTGTTTTGTGTGTTGTGTATGTGTGCTCATGTGCACATACCTATGTATGTACGTGTATGTGTGCTCACATGCACTTGTCCATGTGTGTATATGTGCTCATGCACACATATCCATGTGTGAACTTGTGCTCACATGTATATGCCCATGTGTGTTTGTATGTGTATGTATATGTGCAGGACAGAGGACACCATCCACCAGGTTTTGAGACAAAGTTTCTCACTGGCCTGGAACTCACCAATTAGGCAAAGTTGGCTAACCAGCAAACTTCCAGGATCCACCTGGCTGCTTCCCCAACACTGTACTAGCAAGCACACACCACCACACCTGGCTTCTTTTACATGGGTGCTGGGGGATTGAACCCAGATCCTCATGTGTGCAAGGCCAAGTGGTCTACCAACCAATCACTCCGCATTAATCATTTTCACCTTAGAATCAACTTTATACAATTAAAATAGATACCATTTATGGGGGTAAAATTTACACAGTATATCTTTTTTTTTTTTTTTTTTTTGGTTTGGTTTTTCGAGACAGGGTTTCTCTGTGTAGCCCTGGCTGTCCTGGAACTCACTCTGTAGATCAGGCTGGCCTCAAACTCAGAAATCCACCTGTCTCTGCCTCCCAAGTGCTGGGATTAAAGGCATGTGCCACCACCGCCTGGCCACAGTATATCTTTTAATGTCTTTTTAAAACTGTACACTTATGCTATGAATCATGGTTCCCAGCCTCTTGGAGGCAGAGATGAGAGGATGAGAGTTTCAAGATCATCCTTGACTACTTCATGAGTTCAAGACCAGTCTGGGCTACATGTGATGGGTCATCCTAGCTACAGGGGAGGCTGAGGCAGGAGGATCACTGCCGATCACAAGTTCAAAGCCAGTTCAGATAGCAGGATCCACTCTGCCCCGAGGAGCTATAGAAAGTTAATGGTTGTGTGTGGCTGGGGATTTCTATTTCTCAATGATGCTGTCACTGGTAAATTGTCCCTGACCAAATAAATAACTCCCACCCAAAGCACAGTGGGTCTCCAGGAGAAGACAGAAAAGTAGGAAGGGAAATGAAAAGGGGAGGGAGGTAGAAGAGGTGGACAGGGATAAGCAAGGATGATATGTGAGAAACACTATCCAAATACATATATATGAAAATTTAAAAGAAAGGGAATGAGGGAAGAGGGAAGAAGGAAAGGCAGGAGTACAAACAAGCCTGTAGCTGGGTGTGGCAGTTTGTGCATGCTTGGCACTATTAGCAGGTGTGGCCTTGTTGAAGTAGGTGTGGCCTTGTTGGAAGCGGTGTGGTCTTGTTGGAGGAAGTGTGTCACTGTGGGGATGGCCATTAAGACCCTCATCCTAGCTGCCTAAAAATAGGTATTCTGCTAGTAGCTTTCAGATGAAGATAGAACTCTCAGCTCCTACTGCACCATGCCTGCCTGGATGCTGCCATGTTCCTGCCTTGATGATAATGGACTGAACCTCTGAACTTGTAAGCCAGCCTCAATTAAATGTTGTCCATTTTAAGACTTGCCTTGGCCATGGTGCCTGTTCAAGGCAGTAAAACCCTAACTAGGAGACTGGGTTTCCTCTATTTTGTATGTGTGCCTATATGTTTTTGTTGTTGTTTGAGGGATGGTTATCTGGGGTGTTTGGGGTTTTTGTTTGTTTGAGGCATTAGCGGTGTTTTAAGCAATTTCCATATTTTGTTCAGTCTCTATATTGGCAGGAAATAAAGCTGACTAGAAGTGGGTGATGGGAACTTAAATTTTCCCCTTCATTTTACATATGTGTGTGTGTGTGTGTGTGTGTGTGTGTGTGTGTGTGTGTTGTGTGTACATGCCACAGCACACATAGAGATCAGAGAACAACTTCCAGGATTCAGCTCTCTCCTTCCATCATGTTGTTACTTGGGATCAAATTGAGCTCCTCAGTCTTGTCAGCAAGCTCCTTTATCTGATGAGCCATCTTGTTGACGCACGCAGCCTCCTATTTTAACCAGACAAGTTATTTCATTTATATTTAATGCAATCACTGACATCCAGTTTAAGTCTGTCACCCTGTTCTTTGTTTACCTTTTTTTTTTTTAAGTCTTCACTTCTGTCTTAGTTAGGGTTTTACTTCTGTGCACAGACACCATGACCAAGGCAACTCTTATAAGGACAACATTTAATTGGGGCTGGCTTACAGTCTCAGAGGTTCAGTCCATTATCATCAAAGGAGGAACATGGTAGCATCCAGGCAGGCATGGTGCAGGAGGACCTTCTAATAGTGCTGCTCCCTGGGCTGAGCATTTACAAACCATCACATCCCACTCCCTGGCCCCCATAGGGGCCAAACATATGAGTCTATGGGGTCCATACCTAAACATAGCATAATAAAATATTTAATCCAACTTCTAAAGTCCCCATAGTCTATAGTAGTCTTAATGTTAAAAGTCCAAAGTTCGAAGAGTCTCTTCTGAGATTCATCCAATCACTTAACTGTAATCCCCAAAGCAAGACAGAAAACCAGACAGACAAACTCCAAACTCTGCATCGCCTTGTCTGATTTCAAAGCTCTCTTCAGATCTCCGACTCCCTTTTCATCTTTGTTGACTGCACCAAACTTCTTTCTCCTGGGCTGGTTCCACTCCCTGTTAGCAGCTTTCCTCAGCAGATAACCCACAGCTCTGATATCTCAAACATCTTGGGGTCTCCAAGTCAACTTCAGCTTCACAGATTCTTGTTTCAATATCTGGGATCCACACATGATCTTCTGGACTCTTCCAAAGGGCTGGCATCACTTCTCCAGCTCTGCCCTCTGTAGCACTCTAAGCTCAGGTTGATCCACACCACTGATACCACTTTTTCTTGGTGATCATCCCTGGTACTGACATATCCAATACAAGACAGTCCCTGAGGACAGTTTCAAGACATTTACTTTGTTTTGGTGCTGCTTCATAAATAAAGTACTTCTGTGTGCTTCAAATTCCATAAACGTTATTGTTCTCACGATCAGTATAGGTGATCAACATTGATTGGATTTTCTCATACACACGGGGCTTCTGTTGTTCTTTTTCCTTCTTCCTGTCAGTTTGAGGTTCTACCGGTTGAACAGCATGTTAGTAAAATGTCCCTTTTTTAATCTGTCGCAGCCCCTCTTCTAGTGTTGTAAAGAGAAACCATGATGTAGCAACTCTTATAAAGAAAGCAATTAGTTGCCGGGCAGTAGTAGCGCACGCCTTTAATCCCAGCACTTGGGAGGCAGAGGCAAGCGGATTTCTGAGTTCGAGGCCAGCCTGGTCTACAGAGTGAGTTCCAGGACAGCCAGGGCTACATAGAGAAACCCTGTCTCAAAACACCAAAAAAAAAAAAGAAAAAAAGAAAAGAAAAGAAAGAAGGAAGGAAGGAAGGAAGAAACAAAGAAACAAAAAAACAAAGAAACAAAGAAACAAAGAAAGCATTTAGTCATGATTAACTTACAGTTTCATTCCATTAGCATCATGGTGGGAGACATGGCAGCCTGCAGGCAACATGGTGCTGGAGCACTTGGGGGCAGAGGCAGGTGGATTTCTGAGTTCCAGGCCAGCCTGGTCTACAGAGTGAGTTCCAGGACAGCCAGGGCTACACAGAGAAACCTTGTCTCAAAAAACCTAAAAAAAGAAAAAAGAAAAAAAAAAAAGCTGCTTCCCTAATCCAAAGTCCTAAAGTCCACATTCCTTCAATAAGCAGCATGGCAGGCCCATCAGAGCAACAGCCAACTTCCTGTTGCCAATGTTTGTCTTGTTCATTGAGCAACTTTTATGAAAAAAAAAAAAGCATTTACTCGTGGTTAGTTTAGAGTTTCAGAGGTTTAGTTCACTATCATCCTGGCAGACGGTATGGTGGAATGCAGGCACACACAATGCTGGAGAAGAAGCTGAGATTTCTACATCTTGATCTGCAGACAGAAGAGAGTGAGATTCTGGGTCCCCACCGAAGTGGAAACTTACGGTGTCTTTGGAAAGTCAGTTATGTCAAACGATGTTTTCATGGGGCACACAGGTGAAAGGATGTTTTGCTAAAGCAGACACGTGAAAGGACACGTGATAAAGGAATATAAATATGACCCCGCAGACAGTGGGATCTCGAGCATCGGTTTGGTGTACTCTGCCTCACTTTTCTTTGTGGACAGCACACATACATTGGTTTGCTTCACATTTTGTTGTTGAGCTCTGCTTGTGGTGATTTCATAGAGAGAAACTCGCCAAAGAACTTCTCGTGAGGGTTCTGCGGCTTCTTGAAGCTTTCTCTGCCAGTTGTCAAGTCTAACAGTTTTGGTTTTTTTGTTGTTGTTGTTTTTGTTTTTTTGGATTGAACCGCCCTTGCTGGTTCATGGGTGGTGACTACCAAGTGCAGGTGCTGATTCATATTTGGTGTTTGCTAGTGGACTAAACTGCTGATATCTTGACAACAAAGACTGGATTCGCCCTCCAAAAACTATTTCTAAACAGGTCTACTTCCCCAGTGTCCTGATAACTTTTCTTTTCCACTACCTCTGGTGAGTGGTGGGCTAGAGGGGAAGTTGCACACTTATTAAAGTAGGTTGAGAAAAATGTATGCCTACAGCCCCCAGCATGGGCTTTTCAAACCCCAAAGTCCACTCTTAATGACACACTGCCTCCAACAAGACCAAACCTTCTAATCCTTTCAAACAGCATCACTCCTTGATGGCTAAGTATTCAAGTATTTGAGCCTATGGGGCCATTCTTGTTGAAAGCACTGCTCTTCAGTTATTTCTTTTACATGTTTGTTAAAAAGCAAGATACTCACCATGTCCACAACCACACACACTTAGGCTGTATAGGATGCTGTCAGTCACAGTCACCACTTTATAGGTGGTGAAGGTCTCTTCAGCCTTCCTCTTCAATCTAACTAGAACCGTAGAAATAGATCCAGCCCCTGGCACCAATCACCATTCCATTCTCCCTCCCTGGATGTAATGATTTTTTTGATCCCAAGGGCAGGTGAGAACACACGTTATTTATCTCTCTTCGCCTGGCTTATTTCACTTAGCACAATGCTATCCAGGCTTATTTCACTTAGCACAATGCTATCCGGACTTATTTCACTTAGCACAATGCTATCTGGGCTTATTTCACTTATCACAATGTTATCCGGGCTTATTTCACATAGCATAATGCTATTCGGGCTTATTTCTGCTCCCAGCTGCTGTCTTTCACCTGGGACTTCATTTTCTCCTCCTTGAGTAACACACTGCTGATTCTTTCCCTCTGTGCAGGTCTATTCATGCCAGATCTCTTGGGTGTTTGTTGGGGAAAGGTGTGATATGTTTCGTTCAGTTTCAATCTAGCTCAAGGATATTCTCTCTGGGCATAGAATTCTAGGGTAGTTATCTTAAACTATTTTTAAAAAAATATCTTGCCGGGGCTGGAGAGATGGCTCAGTGGTTAAGAGCACTGACTGCTCTTCCAAAGGTCCTGAGTTCAATTCCCAGCAACCACATGGTAGCTCACAACCATCTGTAATGAGATCTGATGCCCTCTTCTGGGGCATCTGAAGAGAATGACAGTGTACTCACATACATAAAATAAATAAGTAAATCTTTAAAAAAAAAAAAGAAAAAAGAAAAAAAATATCTTGCCACAGCTGGCTTCCCACCAGACCATTTTCTTCTTGCTGCCCACGCCTGCCCACGCCCATCATGACTATTGCTCTGAAATGAGAGGGCAGGCAGTGTCTCAGGGGCTGCAAAAGTTGCGGGGAAAACTGGAGGAACTAGGAATGGGCTCAACATTTTTGTTTGTTTGTTTGTTGTTTTTTTTTTTTCGAGACAGGGTTTCTCTGTATAGTCCTGGCTGTCCTGGAACTCACTCTCACCAGGCTTGGGCTCAACATTTTAAAACATGGAATGATGGCCAGACCAGGCAGTCCCATCAGCTGTGGTAAAAACCTCACTAAGGAAACCAAGAGCACTTGAAACCATACCAGCTCTCTGAGGGAAAAGCTTGAAGAAACCACAGCTGGTGTTACATCAGCTTCACTATAGCTTTGTGGCAATAGGCAGCAAGGGCATGGGGCTGTCAGGAAGGTGCTCCCGGAGAATGAATGAAGGGGGTTTAGAGGAAGCTGAACCACAAATGTCATCTGGGCTCAGATATGTGGAAAGTGGAGTAAAAAGTCTTTATTTTGAGTTGGTGAGAGGGCTCAGCAGATACAGGGATCTGCTGCCACACTGGACAACCTGAGTTTGATCCTCGAGACACAGACAGCAGAAGGAGAAAGCCAACCCCTGCATGCTGTCCTCTGACCTCCATACATACATACATCAAGGCGTGCACATGCATGCACACACAGTCCCCTCATCACTTGCGACAGGAAATGTCGTGAGAATTAAAAAAAACAAAACAAAACAAAAAAAACTCCATTCAGAGGACAAACCTCCTTATGATTTGATTTGACTGATTTTTTTTTTTACTTAATTTGAATTTCCTTCCTCTGTGTTGAGGAACTCACAGCCTGCTCATCAACAGGGAATTCTTCCTCCATAACCCCTCCTCAGCATCAGCCTCCCCTTCCCATGACGGCACCCAGCATCTCTGTCATAAACCACTGTGTGCAAAGGCACTGTTCCAAAGTGGTAGTGACACGTCCGGGCTTTAAAAGGAAATCACTCCGTTGTCTTCTGGCTCCCGTTGCTTTTAGTCTGACAGCCAATAACTGTAGCTGTTTGTCACTGTTGTTAACACATATTCTTTGAGCCTTTTAGCTCTTTTCCTGTTCTTTCAGAAGACCAAGACAACCAGAGAAACAAATACACTCAGTTTCTAGATTTCTGTGGTCACCATCATAGCGTGTGTCTGGATTTGGGCTTTTCCTTATCTGTCTCCTTTAGGCTGCTTTGAGCCCTGTTGGTCTGGAAATTCTCACCTTAGTTTTCCAGATTGTTAGCACCATCGACTTGAAACATTCCATCCCCTCTATGTACTTTCCCCCCTCTATACCGCAGACTCTTATCCAGACGTTGGCTCCTCTGTTCTTCCTCCTCTCCGCTTGATCTTGTTCACTTACCTGTGCTCTGACCGAATCCAAGCAGAACACCCACTTTTAAGTTCTACCTCTGCCTTCAGAGTTTACTCAAGCTCCCCCGTGCCTCCATTTCCGTACAACAGAAAAGACAGTGAGTACCTCTCGGGAGTGGGGGTGGGAGGCTGTGGGGACGAAGTGCGCTCAGATAGGAAATGCAAATCGGAAATGTAGAAGTCAGGGGTTGGGGTACACACACCTGCCAATGCACCACTCAAAAGGCTAAAGCAAGACGAAGGATGGCCGCCACAAGTTCTAGGCCGGCCTGGGCTGTATGGTGGGCTGCAAGTAAGTGTACATAGGGCAGACAAGCCTGGTACATTCCTAGACAATGTCACCAACCACTGTGATCTCTGTTACATATTTCACCCAGTAGGTCTACTTGGCTTTTTTGGTGTTTGTTTGTTTGATTTCCAGAGACAGAGTATTTTGCTATTTAGCTTTGACTGGTCTGGCACTCACTATGTAGACCAGGCAATTTGCAGGGATTCTCCTCATGTCTGTCTCTCAAGTACTGGGCTTATGGGAGTGCGCCACCATGCTCAGCTTACACATCCACTTTTAGCCTCCTGTACCTACCCTTGTATTACTAATGTCTTCTGTGATATAGGTGTTACCTATGCTTACAACCAAAGTAATCTATATCTCTAACAACCTTGCCTTTGGAATCCACATGGTACCTGCAAAGTATCCTGTTTACCTGATTAGCTGTGCTACATGTTCTAAGGAAAGAGTAAATCCCCAACCTATGTAGTCTTTCTCTTGGTGACATTAAAATCACAGAGTTGACAACTCGCAGGGCAGAGCCCTAGGGACCTTACAGGAAGCGGAGCCAGCCCTACTTCCTGCACTATTGGGGTAGGGGGACTCCTTCAGTCATGGATTTCCTATGAATGTCTTTGAAGGAGGTTGCTGTGTGGGAAGAAGTGACCATAGGTACTTATGTTCAGCCAGCAGGACTCTGGGATCCCCTGGTGTTATCCTGAGGTTCAGCCACAGCCCTAGCATCTGTGGCTTGTGATCTTCTTACAGCAGGAGGGAGAAGAGGCTGGTCAAGTTCCTTTCCTGCATGTTTCCTTTCTGCCCAGTGATTCTCTCCCCAGGCTGGAGCCCCCATGCACTGCCTGCCTGGATAACGTGAGACAGATAATCTTCCTTCAAGATCCCTCTGCACTTTCCTGATGGATCTTCAGTGACTTCCTTTATCCTTTCTACTGATGTGGGATGTTGATGCCAGGAGTCCACACTGGTCTCTCCCCCCCCCCTTTTAATCTTAGGCATCAAACCCAAGCCTTTGGACATGCCGGGCAAGCTCTTGGCTGCTGATTTATAGCCCTGGCCCGGCCCTCTTCTGTTTTCAAAGCACAGGGTTTTTGTTGGTGGAGGTGTTTGTCTGTTTTTTTGTTTTTGATTTGTTTTTGTTTTTTTGTTTTTTCCACAAAAATAGAAATTTGATAACTGTGGTGGGGGTATCCACTAGAGAAGATTCCTCAGACATGGGTTTAAGACAATAAAGCCTTTATTAATTAGTCTTTCGGGCAACTATACTGGATGTTCACGATCCAGTGTAGCACTGAGCCTTTCTCAGGGTGAGCTTTTAAGTACAAAATCACATCCTGGGTTGACACACCTCAGTTAGCAAGAACAGTCAGCCAGAAGCAGAACGACAGAAGCCAAAGAGCAAGGTCAGAACATTTTGAGACTTTCCCAGAACTGTGGACTTTGATGGATTAGGTCTTTGTTTTAGTCTTGGCAGGTGGTGCTGTCTACCGTGCTGAGTTCTACAGCCTGAATGGTCCTTCCATCATGGAGTCAGTTGTGCTAAAGTCTAGGGCCTGTTACAGTAACTATATTATTCCATCTTACCTGGATCCATATTCAGCATCACTCTGTGTTAGCCTCACAGTAACTGATCAAACCTGCCGAGGTTGTCCTCTTTTGCATTGATCAGAGTCTGAGAGAAGGGGAAGGAGTCACCCTTCGCTTGACTAGTCAAGCTATTTGATTTCAGATACATCTTTTATTCTGTCTCCACTCCTGGCCCGTTTCCGCTGACTTCACACTAGGTTTGATCCCCACGTTTGGAGGAGCTAAGTCAATTCGTACCTAAATAAAGCAACTTGTTTGGGCAAAAGAAATGACTACGTTATGACAGGAGCCAAGCACAAACCACCCGGGCAACTTTCCTAAGAATAGTTAGTTTATCAGCCGAAGGCTCCAGCAGTTCCCACCCAGCAGAGGCGGCCTGCCTGCCTTCCTGCACGTTCCTGGTGACACAGGCTTGGGAATCTCTGTCCTCCTGTGGCTTTGACTCAGCACCCAGCGGTAGCCAGATTAAAGCTCCCTGAGAAGATCTGATCTTAATCTCACAGCTGCCTTTTAGTCTGTTGAGAGCTTGAAGAAGAGAAAGAAAAGAACCCCTCCCTTATCTGGGGTGTGAGACGTGAGTGAAATGCGTTCCTTTAATCTCACCAGAACTCATGAACTCCAGATGAGCCTTGGAAGTCTGAGCAGCGAGCTTTGTCTGCCGTGCTGTGCTGCGGCTTCAAGCCTGTGGCGACCCCTTCTCAGATCAACAGATCTACCTGGCAAGAGAGGGTGTGGCTTTGAGCTGTCACGTGCAAGCTTCGGGTTCTGTCCTCATATGTCCACACCTACGACACATTTTAATGGCATCTTTGAGGATGAAGACTAGGATGAGGCAGCGTTGCAGCAGAGCTGACTTTTCCAGGGAAGCTGTGGAGTGCAGCGGGTCAACGGAGGATGCAGATAGCCCGGTTTGGAGCCCTGGGTCTACCAGGAAGTAAACCTTCCGTGCATTGGGGCAGGCGTGTGCTTCAACCCTCTGGGCTTCTCTTCCCTCATTTACATAATGGTGATGATTAAGTGGGAGGATGGCTGGAAAGTGACACGCACAGATAGATGCTGGAGAGAGTTCCTTTGACCTGCTGAAGCAGAACTACTCAGTCACCAAGCCCTTAAGTTAGTATTCCGTGCAGAGTTCCAGGAAAGGATAAGACACAGCTATTTCATCAAGTACATACGGAACGCAGACATGTCTGTGCAGGAAAGATTTACGTTAAATATATGCGCTGGATAAATGTGTAGACACAAGCATCTTATACTCTGCCCACGTAACTCTGAAAGGTAGGAGTTGAGTAAATGCCGGGGTGTTCCATCTTTTCTCCTGAGAATTTAAGGCGTCCCAGGTTCCCAGGATGATGGGACTAACAATTTTATATACATTGAAGTGATATACTAACCACACATTCCTGAGGAGCACATTTATTCGTCAAGAATTCCACAATAGAGCTGGAGAGATGGCTCGGTGGCTTCCTGATTTTCCAGATCAGCCGGCCCTCTCAACTCATGTTGGGAGGCTCACGACCATCTCTGTAAACCAAGCTCCAGGGCTCCAATGCCCTGGCCTATTATTATTATTATTACCATTAATTTTAAATTTTTAAATTTTATGTGCATTTATGTTTTGTCTGCACGTATGTCTGTGAGGATATTGGATCCACGGAGTTACAGACAGTTGTAAGCTGCCATGTGGTTTCTGGAAATTGTACATGGATCCTCTGGAAGAGCAGTCATTGCTCTTAACTGGTGATCCATCTCTCCAGCCCCAATACCTATACTCACATGAACACACATGCAGATACACACATCTACACATACTTAAAAATAATCAAACAAGGGCCTGGAGAGATGGCTCAGCAGTTAAGAGCAATGACTGCTCTTCCAGAGGTCCTGAGTTCAATTCTCAGCAACCACATGGTGGCTCACAACCACCTGTAAGGGGTTATGATGTGGCCTTCTTCTGGTGTATCTGATGACAGCCAAAGTGTACTCATATAAATAAAAAAATAATAAAATAAAATAATTCCATAAGAGCCAGGTGCACTGGCCTTTAATTCCAACACTGGAGAGACAGAGACAGGAAGATCTATATGACAGCAAGCTCCAGGTCAGCCAAACCTATGCAGTGAGATACTTTCCTCAGAAAAAAAGAAAAAAGTAATAATAATAAAGAAAAAAGTAATAATAATAAAGAAAAAAGTAATAGTTCTGTAACATCCCCAAAACAGTATTTCATTCCCATATATTCAACATTTTAATTAATTTTAGAGTATATAATAATTCCATGCCTCATTTAAAATGTTTACATAAAAGAACACTTTCCATGTTGTAGTGCAGTGAACATAGCACAGCCATATCCCATTGAAACTTGATAAAGATAACTCCAAAAGGGGAAATAAAATAGACAAGAATTATAAAATACCATGCTCTTTTAAAAAGATTTCTTTGGGGGACTGGAGAGATGGCTCAGCGGTTAAAAGCACTGGCTGCTCTTTCAGAGGTCCTGAGTTCAATTCCCAGCAACCACATGGTGGCTCACAACCATCTGTAATGGGATACAATGCCCTCTTCTGGTGTGTCTGAAGAGAGCTACAGTGTACTCACATAAAATAAATATATAAATCTTAAAAAAAAAAAAAAGAATTCTGGCTGAGGTGACTGGATGTGGTGGGGCACGCTTAGTCCCAGCATCAGACAGGCAGATGTTTCTGAGTTCAAAACCAACCTGGTCTACAAAGAGAGTTCCAGAATAGGACTTTTACACACAGAAACCCTGTCTCAAAAGCTTCCCCCCCCCCCCAAAAAAAAAAAACCTTCATGATCTTTTGCAGCTTTGTCATATGTCAGCATGGCTGTGTTGTCCCAATTCCCCCTCAGCTCCCTTCCCTTAACTATAGGACATTTCAAGGTAGTGTGCATATTGACAATAAGGCTGGCCTTGGTTACTTGATACTCCAGCCTCCACCTCTCAATTAATGGGGTTACAGGCATGCATGACCATTCCTGGTTTTACATTGTGCTGGGAGTGAAACCCAGGCCTTTTTTTTTTTTTTTTCCAGCTAACAAGCACTTTACTCATTCAGCCCCAGATCATTAAAGGACATCTTGACTTCTTGGACATAAATTCTCTAATAAACTTAGGGCATTGCCTTGAACAAAAAAAATGAAGCTGATGTCACTTGAAAGTGACATTCTTCTTCCGAATCTGCCAGTGAAAGACAGGAGGGTAAAGAAACCAGGTCAGATTAAAGGGGACAAAACCAGACAGACAAAAACATGGCACAGGAAAGTGAGCTCTGAGCACACAGAGATGACAGGGGTGAGTTTCCCTCCGGATCACTAAGGTTCTCTGGTCTGAAAAGGCTTGCGGGCTGTGTGCGAGGGAGTGATAAGGCATTGGGGTTTTTAGGGGGACAGAGCATTCTGTGCTGTCACAGTGGGAACTGTCATCACAGACGCATCAAAATACCTAGAAAGTAAAACAGGAGGACAGAGCTGCATTGTCAGCCCCAGGATGGTCACTGAGTGTCTTCAGTCAGTCTGGAGTATGGCTGAACAGGGGACCACACAGGTATGAGTTGTTCCAGGCAGAGAGGTAGAAGGGTGGGTACCTCCACACAGTATGGGGGATCCTATTTATGCTCTTCTGTCTTTTCTTCCCTCCTTCCTATCCTTCCTTCCCTTATTGACTCTTTGAGACAGTGTCTCTCAAGTAGCCCAGGCTAGTCACCTACCTTGTTGCGCAACTGAACGTGATCCTGAACCATGGATAGTCACGCCACCTTCTGAATGGGATTACAGCCTGGGCAGACACACAATTTCCCTGCACACCTGAAGCTGCTCTAACAGACTGGCTGTGATCCTGTGCCAGCAAAAAAACAAAACAAAAAAAACCAAAAAAACAAACAAACAAACAAAAAAACAAAAAACAAAAAAAAAACATTGTTTTCCTTTGCTGTCAGGGACATTACCAGGACAACTTGTTAATTTTGAATAAGGATTTTAGATGACATTTTTAAAAGTCCAGCATTTTATTAATATATGTTTTCTTATTGCACTACAGTTGTATCAGAGAGTGTTCCTCCTGTTTTTATGAAAAACACAATTAAGACTTTTGTCGTTCAAACAACTGGAAAAAAAAAAAACAGTACTAAGACTAGAGAGAAGCCTGGTGGTGGCGCATGCCTTTAATCCCAGCAGAGGCAGAGGCAGGTGGATGTCTGTGAAGTTCAAGGACAGTCTGATCTACAAGAGCTGGCTCCAGTTCCAGGACAGCCAAGACTGCACAAAGAGCCCCTATCTTGAAAGAAAAAAAGTAGAGAGAGCCCCAGAGACCAAGGAGGAACACTAACATTCAGAGGCTCATGGTGGAGAACACTTGAAACTTGTACACTATGTTCAAAAACTTTCATTCTGTCTGGAATTATGGGATTTGAAAACAGCTTGGAGGGGGAGGGGTGGGAGTGAAGGCTGATGTTGCTGATGAGCGCATTTCAAGACAGACCCCAAGGCAGGGCTGAAGCAGACCATGCACGTGGGACAGAAACAGGCAGAAAGGTTTATCTGTGACTTGGGTTGTCTCCACCCCTGGCCACCTGCTGCATGTGGCTGTTGGCCTTGCAGAACCATGTGTAGCAGACAAGCAGCCCATCCCCACATGGACACAGAGTTCATGGGGGCAGGAGCTGAAGACTGGCCGAGGCCGTGTGACTGTGGTGTGACGACACTGTGACCGTCTGCTGTGAGCCCCTTAGAAATTGGATGTCAGGTAGGGTCTACATGGTTTTCAACAACGGGAACTACAGCAGGAGGCTGGAGAGATGGCTCAGTGGTTAAGAGCAATGGCTGCTCTCCCAGAGAACATGGGTTCAATTCCCAGCACCCACATCACAGCTTAGCACTGTCTGTACTCCAGCTTGGGGACACCTGACATTCTGGTTTCCTTGAGCACCAGTATAGACAGCACAAGTCACCTGCAGGCAAAATATCCACAACCAAAGGACCTTCAGTCAAGGTTTTAGTTACAGGATTCTTCTTGTTTTCCTCCTCTTCCTCCTTCTCCTCCTCCTCCTCCTCCTCCTCCCCCTCCTCCGCCTCTTCTTCTTCTTCCTCATCCTCCCCCTCTTCCTCCCCTTCTCCTTTCTTCTTCTCCTCCTCTTCTTCTTCTTCTCCTCCTCCTCCCTTCTTCTCCTTCTCCCTTCTTCATCTTCTTCTCCCTCCTCCTCCTCCCTCCTCCTCCTCCTCCTCCTCCTTCTCCTTCCTCTTCTTCTTTTCCTTCTTCATATATATATATATATATAATTTATTACATTCTTATTTGGGCATGCATGCATGCCATGGTGCATATGCAGAGGTCAGAGGACAACTTTTGGGAACAGCTTCTCCCACTCTCCCATGTGAGTACAGGGAATTATACCCAGTCATCGGGCTTAGCAGCAGACACCTTTTACACTCCAAGCCCTATCTCCAGCCCAATCTTCTTGCTTGTTTTTTTTTGAAATAGAGTTTTGATATGTAGCCCAGGTTAGCCTCAAACTCAAGCTCTTCCTGCCTCTGCCTCCCAACCTGGGATTACAGGTGTCTACCACCAAATCCAAATTCTCAATAAAAGTTTTAGGCTGTTTTTTTTAAAAATATTTTTAAAAAGTGTATATGTATGTGTGTGTGTGTGTGTGTGTGTGTGTGTGTGTGTGAGAGAGAGAGAGAGAGAGAGAGAGAGAGACTGAGAGAGATAGAGACAAACAGAATGTATGTGCAGGTCTCCACAGAGGCCATAAGAGAGCACTGGATCTCCTGAGCTTGAATCACAAGCAGTTGTGAGCTGCTGGAGGTGGGTGCTGGGAACCAACCTCAGGTCCTCTGAAAGAGCAGCAAGGAGCCCGTAACTGCTGAGACATCTGTCTAAGTCTCACAGTAAATGTGTCTAACAAGGAAACCTATCTGGAACAAGATGGCCACAGCAGCGGATGTCATAGCTTACTTAACTGTAGTCTCCTGTAAGGCGAGAGTGTGCTGTGTCAGCAAAACATATCCTGCCCTTCTGCCAGTCTAGGACGGGGATCCTGGGTCCCAGCATGTGCCTCTGCCAGTCTAGGATGGGGATCCTGGGTCCCAGAATGGCCAAGAAACAATAGTGTTGCCCCTGTCCTGAGTGTTCCCAGTCAATCCGGTACTCACAGGCTCATGTGTAGCTTTTAACTTCATCTCATACAAACAGCCTGGATATTCTGGGCAGGAACCCACTGGAGAAGATGCTCTGAGAATCCCACCCCTGCATTTGCCTCCCTCAAGCCTGACCCGCCAACATTCAGATAGTAAACAATACCTTGACATTCACTTTATTTACACATACATTTCCAAACAGGATTTCAGGTAGACCTGGCTAGTGTGTGGATGGCTTTAACTCTTCATCCTCCTGCCTCCGGCTCCCAAGGGCTAGGATTATATGTATGCTACACCTGGCAAAACAACTGGTTCGTTATTTACTTATTTAGCAATGCATAGGATTGATCCCAAGGCCTTGCTCATGCGAGGCAAGCTCTTGAACAAGCTTCACCCCTAGGCCTTATTTCTTTATGATTGTGTGTGTGTGTGTGTGTGTGTGTGTGTGTGTGTGTGTGTGTGTTTCTCAGAGAGGTTGTTGATGCATAGTCCAAGCTGGCCTGGAACTCTGTCTTCCATCTCAGCTTCCTTAGTGCTGGTTCCAGGTGTGCAC
The DNA here is from genome assembly GCF_004785775.1 of Grammomys surdaster. Classification (NCBI taxonomy): domain Eukaryota; kingdom Metazoa; phylum Chordata; class Mammalia; order Rodentia; family Muridae; genus Grammomys; species Grammomys surdaster. The sequence continues at coordinate 3,888,228 of NW_021604626.1, forward strand.
TGGCCTCCCGAGTGCTGCGTTCCAGGTGTGCATCAGACTACTGAGTAGTGTCAAGGGTTCCAGGCATGCAGTGTCTCTGTGTGCTCTCACACTATCTCCAGACTCTCAACCGGTCTCTGTAAACCCGCCATCAGATGCCACAGCAGACACGGTCCACTGAGAACTCTACCTACTCCATCCGTTTGCTCATGACTCTGTGGTGAAGAGGTCTGCTTTTATCCAAACCCCAGATCATTAAAAACGTACAATCTCTCAGATACAGTCTCAGTTACTGAGTTAGAGGAAAAAAACGACATCTTGAGAGTGAAGATGAATGTACCATATTATTCCTAGCAAGTCAGCCTTGTCCCTGTGACATCTTAATTGGAAGTATGGCGGTTGGGGTTGGGGTAAAGCCTGAGACTAAAACGGAATCAATCCATTCTCTCTTCTGCTTTAAGCAGCTACTTGGCCTTGAGTGGCTCTCTTGAGCTGGGAATTCCTCTTCTAAAAGGAGAGGCTATACCTGGCCCTGATGTAAAATGCTATGGAGATGAGTGGGGGTTGTGGGCAGACAGAGAGCATTCCCTTTAGCCTGGGGCTGGCCCAGAGATGGACATCTTCAGTTGTCTTGCCTCTTCTCTTGTTCAGGGAAACTTACAGACCAGGAAATATTTGGTTAAATAAATTAGTTTCTGAACTTTTTTTGAGGGTTTTGTGTGTGTGTGTGTGTGTGTGTGTGTTTTCTGTTGTTGATGGTTTGTTTGGTTGGTTTTTTTGTTTTGTTTTGTTTGTTTTGTTTTTCGAGACAGGGTTTCTCCGTGTAGCCCTGGCTGTCCTGGAACTCACTCTGTAGACCAGACTGGCCTCGAACACAGAAATCCGCCTGCCTCTGCCTCCCAAGTGCTGGGATTAAAGGCATCTGCCACCACTGCCCGGTGGTTGGTTGGTTTTTAAAATATATTTTTAAAGACTTTATTTATGTGTGTGAGTACACTTGTCACTGCCCTCAGGCACAGCAGAAGAGGGCATTGGATCCCATTACAGATGATTGTGAGCCTCCAGGTGGTTGCTGGGAATTGAACTGAGGACCTCTGGAAGAACAGTCCTGTTTGTTTTGTTTTAAAGTCTACTTTGGGGGCTGAGTGACGGCCCCCAAGTACTAGCATATACAAAGTTTTGGGTCCATCTCTAGCAATGTTTTTTCCTTTGTTGTCTCTGCTCAGCAGCTATATAACTTGTGGAGGTCAGTGCCTAATCAAAACACAGGACCCTACATGCAAAACCCACTACACACCTTAAGACAGCAACAGCAAAGTTCTAAGGCACGTGCAAGGCCATTGCCTGTGAAGCTGACCCCTATCAGTTCAGGGAATAAACCTGGGGCTGGATCACGTTGGTTCAAATCCCAGCTCCAGCCTGGAGATGGCTCAGCATTTAAAAACACTTGATGCTCTTGAAGAAGACTTGAGTTCAATTCCCGGAACCCAAATGGCAGCTAAACAACACTGTATAACTTCAGTTCCGGAGGATCGGATGCCGTCTTCTGATCTCTTGGAGCACTGTATGGTCATGGTGCACAGATACATATGCAAGCATTCATACACATAAAAAAGTAACAAATAGAATCCCAGCTCTTACACCTGGGCTTTGGGATTTTCTCCAAAGTGCTTCACTTCTCTCAAGCTGAATACTGTTCTCTCACAGAATATCCACCTCACACAAGAGGGAAGGTTCATGCTCAAGGCTGGCGTGGGGTGACACTCACTGACCCACAGTTCTTGTGGTGTGTACATGTTCCTTAGAGAACAGAACTGTGGTGTCCTGACCTCACACACAAACTTGTGCCTTGGTTTTTCGAAGCCTTCCCCCCCAACCCTCCACCTACAGTTTTGGTCTCTAAGGCTTCTATTACCTGGAGTCAACTGTAGTCTGAATATTTAAAGTGGAGAATTCAAGAAATAAACTGGCAAAGTGAACTTGCATATCTCCTGCAAAATACAATGGAATTTTCTGATTTTTCTCCTTCTTCTTATCCCAGCCATGAGTCACCCTATATCCAGAGAACCTATACTGTATACACTGCCTGCCCATTAGTAAACATTTTAGTTGTCAAATTGACAGTGCTCATGTCCAAGAGACTCTTACTTTATTAAAAATTAATCTCAAAGCATAAGAGTGGTGACTTTGGCAACCGAGACATGCCAACAAGAAGTTGCAACATGCTTCCTATAAAGGAAATATGCAAGTATAGTGACATTTTAATTTTCTTCCTATGCTTATCTGTATAAGTGTTTGTGTGCACCATGAGCATGCAGTGCCTGTGAAGGCCAGAAGAGGGCACCAGACTCCCTAGCACTGGAGTTACAGAAGGTTGTCAGTTACCATGTAGCTGATGGGAATCCAACCCACGTCCTGCGGAAGAGCAGCTAGTGCTCTTAACTGCTGAGCCATCTCTCCAGCCCCATAATGAGATATTTTGACAGTGGGGAGGGGAAGAGACAGGGGGGAGGGAGGGAAGGAGGGAGAGGGAGAGAAAGAAAGAGGGAGAGAATGAATTTCCTAGTCAGCTTTTTTTTAAATTTATTTATTTTATGTATATGGATGCACTGTCACTATCTTCAGACACACCAGAAGAGGGCATCGGATTCCATTACAGATGGTTGTGAGCCACCATATGGTTGCTGGGAATTGAACTCAGGACCTCTGGAAGAGCAGTCTGTGCTCTTAACCACTGAGCCATCTCTCCAGCCCTGTAGTCAGCTTTAACTGTCAATCTGATATACCTAGAATCACCTGAGAAGGAAGTCTTAATTGAGATCAAGTCTGCAGGCAGTTATCTTGACTGTTAGCTGATGTAGGAAGACTCAGCCTACAGAGGCTGGAAGGTACCATCCCTAGGCAGATGGGCCTGAGCCTTGTGAGTGAGGCAGCAAGCAGCCTGCTCCTTTGTGGGGTTTGCTTCGGGCTTCTGCTTGTGGTCCTGCCCTGACTCCCCTCGGTGAAGGACTGGGACCTGCAGATATGAGCCAAGTCAACCCTTCTCTCCCTAAGTTACTATCCACCACAGTGTTTTACCCCAGAGACAGACAGAAGGAAACTAGGACAGACCACACTCACATCAGTGTCGCCGCAGTGGGCTGACAATACTGTACTACTTCTTAAATACTTTTTTAAACCAAAGAAGGTTTATCTCGGCTCACAGTTCAGGGGATGCAACCCATCCTGCTGGGGCAGGTATGGCAGTGAGACTGGCTCCTGTCCACTGCAATGGACACTGCTTGCTCTCACCTAGAGGATCCAGACATAGAAACAAAGAACTGCTTTTTCCCCCCTTAAAAAACAAGATCTCCCAAGCAGTCCAGGCTGCTTTTGAACTCTTGATCCTCCTGCTTCCAGCTCTGAAATGTTGAGTTACAGGCATATACTACCACACCAGGCAGGCCTTACACTAATTTCATTTTGGCTGTCATTAATCTCTTCATAAATAATTATAATTAATCTCTTATAAATAAAGCTTTACCATAGGGACAGATAGCTGGGGGGAGGGGAGAGTGATGCGTAGGTTTCAATTTCAAGTGCATACGAGGGGTTCAGGGACTGTGTCTCATAAGTCAGGGGCCACTGTCTTTAGAAGTTGGGGTTGACCCCATAGCTCACAATCTTCTAACACTTGGATGCTGGGCCTCAGAGTTAGTCCAGAGGGGTTCCAGGGTCATCCTGTAATCTTATAGTCCTTCTGACACACCAAAACCCTAAAGGAAAGGGGAAATAGTGGGGAAATAGTCTCAGGTGTTGGGCTTTTGTCTAGTGTCATGGCACTCTCCCTGTGTCTGGTATAAAGTCAGGTACCTAATGAGTGGCCAAGGGCGTCTGAACTCGGGCCCCACAGATTGTATCATCTTTTCCTTCTGTTCTATTGCTCACTGAACATAGCTTGTCCCTCAGTTCCTTTTTTCTTTCTTTGAGACAGGGTCAGCTGGACACAGTGATACACACCTTCAATCCCAGCACTTGGAAGGCAGAGACAGGCAGAGCTCTGTGAGTTCAAGGCCAGCCTGGTCCTTAAAGTAAGTTCCAGGATAGTCAGAACTACACAGAAAACACCGATCTTAATAGTAATAATAATAATAATAATAATAATAATAACAATAATAATAAAATTAGAGACAGAGATGGGTCGGGAAAAAGAAAATAGAAAGAGACAGAGTTGGGGTCAGGGGGTGGCTCTCGATAGGCAGCTAACCTGGCATCAGACTAACAGCAACCTTCCTGCCTCAGTCTCCTGAGTGACGGAATCACACGAACAAGCCCTTATACTCTGAATCTGGCCACCACCACCCGGCTGAAATTTTCATTCACGGGCTGGAGAGATGGCTCAGAGGTTAAGAGCACAGACTGCTCTTCCAGAGGACCGTGGTTCAATTCCCAGCAACCACATGGCAGCTTACAATTGTCTGTAACTCCAGTTCCAGGGCTTCAGACACCCTCACAAACACATGTATGTAGGCAAAACACCAAGGATCACAAAATAAAAATAAAGTGTATATCAAAGAAAAAAAAAAAAAAAGGCCGGGCGGTGGTGGCGCACGCCTTTAATCCCAGCACTTGGGAGGCAGAGGCAGGTGGATTTCTGAGTTTGAGGCCAGCCTGGTCTACAGAGTGAGTTCCAGGACAGCCAGGGCTATACAGAGAAACCCTGTCTCAAAAAAAAATTTTTTTTTCATCAGAGTATCTACCGTATTTCAATCATTTCTTTTCCTCCTCACTTCCCACTCCAACTCCTCTGGGACTCCAAATCACACCTTCCTCCATTTTCACACCATTTTATAATTTTTTGTTTGTTTGTTTGTTTGTTTGTTTCGAGATAGGGTTTCTCTGTGTAGCCCTGGCTGTCCTGAAAATCACTCTGTAGACCAGGCTGGTCTCGAACTCAGAAATCCGCCTGCCTCTGCTTCCTAAGTGCTGGGATTAAAGGTGTGCACCACCACCGCCCGGCATACCATTTTATAATTTAACTCACTGGATCATGTTTGCTCTGCAAATATCACACAGGCATGCGGTCATTTAGAGCACAGGTAACATAGTATCCACATTGCTTAAAAACAAAACAAAACAAAAAAAGACTTTCCCTTCCCCAGCAGCTAACAGTTTCTCATCAGAGGATGAGGCCTCAGGGACTCCTCCCGACTCCATGTTGGACTTTTACCTAGCTTGGTCTTGTGCAGGACTTGTGAAGGTATCCTCAACTGCTATGAATTCGTGTGCAACAGTGGCGTCAAGTCCAGAGCAGAGGCAGGTAGATCTGTGAGTTTAAAGCCAGCCAGCCTGATCTACACAGTGAACTCTAGGCCAGCTGGGGCTACTTAGTAAGACTCTGTTTTAAAGACCAGTGTGAAATGGAAAAATTTAAACTCTGATATAGTATCAGCAGGAATGTAAAATGGTACAAATGCTGTGCTGAACACCGCAGAATTCCTGAAAAACATTAGAAGGAGATCCAACCATTCCAATTCTGAGTGTATAGCCGAGAAAGTTAAGAGAAAGTGTCTCAGAAGGAAGTCACGCCTTGTTTATGGAGGCCTTACCCACAATAGACAGAAGGTCCCGAGATATCACCCGAGATATTACCCACATCTTGGGAAATTCAATCCTAAACAAAGGGAGCAGTTGTGTGTGACATCCCCTAAGTCTTAGTTTGATTTGATTTGATTTGATTTGATTTGATTTGATTTGATTTGTTTGTTTGTATTTGAGACAGGATCTCAGGTAGCCAAGGCTGGCCCAGAACTCCATTCGTAGCTAAGGTTTTCAATTCCTGCTTGAACCTCCTGAGCCCTGAGACTACAGGTCTGTGTCACCCAGCTTTGTCCCGGGGACTGTCAAAAACCTCTAGCTACTAATTATACCCAGTACAAGGTACCTGCTGCATGAATACTTGCTACACTGTTGTTTTAAAAAAATCTGCCATTTTCGGGGCTGGAGAGACAGATCAGGAGTACAGAGTACTTGCTGCCCTTGCAGAATACCAGGGTTCTATTCCCAGCACTCAAATGGCCACTCCCAATCATCTATAACTACAGTTCCGGGGAATCCCAGTATCCTCTTCTGATCTCTGCAGGCACAAGGCACACACATGGTCATGTGGTTATAGGCATATACTCAGGTAAGAAACCCATACACATAAAATAAAAACAAATACATATTTTTAATGTGTTGTTTTAGGGGCAGAAGAGATGGTTTATCATTAAGAATAGTTACTTTTCTTGCAAAGGACCAGAGTTTGTTTCCTAGTACCCATGCCTGGTGACTCACAACTGTCTGTGATTTCAGATCCAGGGGTTCTGATGCCCTTTCCTGGCCTCTGAGGGAACCTTGTACTAACATGCACACACCCACACAGAGACATAAAAGCACACATGTAATTAAGAACAACAACAAAAAAATCTTTTAACTATCATTTTTAATAGGCTGGGCATGATGGCATGTGCCTTTAATTCCAGAAGTAGGAAGGCAAATGAAAGTGTGTCTCTGTGAGTGTGAGGCTAATACAGTGAGTTCCAGGCCATCCAGGACCACACAGTGAGATCCTGTCTGGAAAAAAAGAAAAAAGAAAGAAAAAGGAAAACAAAAAGAAAAAAGAAAAATCAAAACAATCTCCCCCACAAAACTATCATCCTTACTCTTGTGGTTTTAATTTTATTGTTTTTGTCCCCTCAACTGTTTTCCATCTGTGGTATTGCCCATTCCCCGTTACCTTGGTGCCCCAGTTTATAAGATAGCAAACAGCTAATAAGGACAGAGTTGCCAGGCGGTGGTGCACGCCTTTAATCCCAGCACTTGGGAGGCAGGCGGATTTCTGAGTTCGAGGCCAGCCTGGTCTACAGAGTGAGTTCCAGGACAGCCAGGGCTACACAGAGAAACCCTGTCTCAAAAAAAAAACAAAACAAAACAAAACAAACAAACAAACAAACAAACAAAAAAGGACAGAGTTACTGCTACCTGCCAAATAAAAAATCAGTACCCCCTTTCGAGAGGGGTCACCCCAGAATACTCAGAGGAGGGATGAAAACTAGAAAGAGTATCCAGAGGAGAAGGACAGGTGGTGAGTGTGTGTGTGTGTTAATGTGCCTGTGTTTGTGTATGCATATGTGTGTGCATGTGTGTTTGTGTGTGTGTATGTGTATGGGCCTGTGTGTGCCTGGATATGTGTGTGTGTGTATTTCTGTGTGTATGTGAGTGTATGTGTATGTGTGTGCCTGTGTGTATATGTGTGTGTTTGTCTGTTTGCATATGTGTGTGAGTGTGCATGTGTGAATACATGTGTGTGTGTGTGTGTATGTGTGTGAATGTGCCTATGTTTGTGTGTGCATGTGTGTGACTGTGCTTGTGTGTGCCTGTGTGTGTGTATGCCTGTGTGTGCATGTGTGTGATGGAATACACGTGATAAAGCAGAGGAGAGCAAGAAAGCAACCCTACAGGGGTAGAACAGCAGTCACAGAGTGTGACAAGTGTAGAGAGAGTTGTCAGGGAGAAGTTCTGAGAACAACCTGTGTGTGAAAGTACTGTAACGAAACCCAAAGCTCTCTGCGCTAACCAGAAGAACATAATTAAAAAAAAAACAAACTCTCCCACCATGTGTCCTTCCACTCAGACGCCAGGCTGCCTGGGTGTACCCACTCAGCTGCTCTCAGGAGGCTGGGAGCTACAGGCAGGATCAGGTGGCTGCACCTCGGCATCTGTAAAATGGCACAGCAGACAGGGGTGGTCAGTCTTGTCAGTTAAAGCAGGGTGTGGATCTGTGACTTTGCCACATCTTTGGATCTACTTTTTAAAGTACTCTAGTGAGCGAGAGATGCAAAAGTTAGCCAGCACCCTTCATCTCTGCAGAGAATAGGCTAGCCAGCCACCAGCTCCCCACACACTTCTATACCTGGCTCTGGCATCAAGCTCCAGACTCACTTAGCGTGCAGACTCTGGAGATGTAACTGCACAGCTTTTCCCACGCCGACTACAACGATGTGCTCGCCTTAGCTTGAAATCGGCTGCACTGAAAAAATTTAACCACAGAAATCAGAAACTGCGATGGCCTGTGCACCTCTGACCAGAGAGCCTGTTGTTAAGCAGATGCTGGAACAGCAATAGTCAGTTACTGTCAACCAGGGTCAGGGAGCAGAGTTTTGTAGTCTCAGCGACAAAATGATAAGCCTTCGATATCGGGTCTGTTTCACTCTGTTTTCTGTTCCTGTGATAAAATACCACTACCAAAACCAGCCTGCAAAGGAAAGGGTTTATTTGGCTTATACTTCCAAGTCACAGTACATATCACTGAGAGAAGCCAAGGCAGGAAACTAGAGGCAGAGACTGAAGCAGAGGCCACAAGGGAACACTTCTCATTGGCTTGCTTCCCCAGCTTTCTCAGCTTTCCTTCATATAGAGCCCAGAACCACCTGCCCAGGACTGGCACCATTGTCCACAGTGGGCTAGGACTGGCACTGTCTACAGTGGGCTAGGACTGGCACTGGCACCGTCCACAGTGGGCTAGGCTTCCCTCCATCAACCAGCAATCAAGAAAATTAACTACAGACTGATCTGATGAAGGCAATTAGCTCTTCAACGGAGTGTCCTTCTTCCCAGGTGGCTCTAATTTGGGTCAAATTGTCAAAAACTAACCAGCACTGTTTATATGAGGCAGAGTATTTCATCCCTCTCTTCAGTAACACAGCATTGTATGTCTCCGAGACAAACCACACAAACTAGAATTTCTCTTTCCCAGGAACCATAATCTATCTGCCCCTGCCTGTAGGTGTTGGAGCCAGCCACAAACAAATCCTGTGCCCCCCCCCTTTTCCAATGGCAGGCCACCAGATTGGCATTCTGAGAGCCTGGCTCACAGCTGGAGGGGGATGCTCGGCTCCCTACCAAGCCTATCTTCTTGACATCTGTACTGATGTCTCCACTGAAACCTCAGAGGTCAGGGTTCAGAGAACTCTAGGACAGCTGGTCATGTGGCAGTTCCTGGAAGGTGGTACCCTGAGAGATCAGGGAAACTCCTGGCATCTCCTTTAGACCTTGCCCTGAGTATCGCTCCCTCTGTGTCTATCCTAATGCTTCACAGGATAGATAGGCAAACATGTTTCCTCCATTAGTTCTACGTACAAATCATTCAATCTTTGATCCCTTTCTGCTGCTTTCTATTTTTGGTATTGACAGTCTCGATATCTCTTGCTGAGTGCTGGAATCACCAACATGAGCTCAAGCTAACTAACTGAAAAACATTGGAGTCTGTGAAATCCCAAAGTATATATCCAAAGTATCATAAGCAAGAAAACCCACCAGGAGCTCGGGACAAGCGTTAATCCCACTGAGGGAGAATAAGACCACTGAGGGAGAAAAATTTGGCACAATTTTTGAGCCAAATTCAAAGCTAGCTTTATTAAATACTAGCCTGGATGATGGCCCTGGACAGGTTCATACCCAAGATTCCCAGAGTATGATATCAAATCACACTAGACGGAGGTTTATAAAGGTAAAACCCACAAGCCTACCAAGTTCCCACCTTTGTCCAATCAGAGGCAAGCATATATCCTGACACATACCTACATACCTGCCTACATATCCCCCACCTACATGTGATCTAGCACATCCTGTGTGGTTGGAGCAAGCAAGCTTGTTTACAGAAGCAAAAACCCATGGCTTGTTATCTTAAGTGAACAACAATTCCCAGCACTCCAGGAAGTTATCTGTTCTTGGGGCTTATAGGTTTCAGGCATTTTTGTTTTAAGCACTTGTTAAGTGATTTAAACTTAAAACATGAGGGTGGTACAATGTGTGGTTGACAGAGTCAGTGCTGACTTGGCTCAGCTAACTTGCTGAAATGGGGTGTCCCCACACATTTTATGGTGACGAGGGTGATGATCTGTGTTAGCAGTTGAAGAACAGAGGGAAGGAAAGCAAGGAGCTACGTTATTTGGTTTTGGATTTGCCTATCTGTGACAAGGAGTGATAAACTAAAGGTCAAGGTGACCTGAGGGGCACGCCCTCCAGATTCTTCCTCCAATGTGTGAAGAACTGAATCTACAAAACACTAGGTGCTGACAGAGGAGCCACAGGTAGAGGGAAACCCTTCTTACTGGGGTCACCCCAGGAAGAGGCCTTCATACCCATACCTGGGCCACAGGTGGATTAGTGAAAGATTACCGAGATGAGCTTCAGTTTTCCACAAAGTCCCTGAGAAACCACAGGGAGATTCCAGAGCCGGGCCTTTTCAACCATCAGGTCTGAGGCCTCTCAAGGTCAAAGAATGGGCAGAGTTAGGTCAGTCTCTGCATCACAGGAAACAAGGACAGACAGGGACTTTGTAGGTCAATGTCAAGAAAACGCAAAGGAACCATCAGGGTTTGCAAGTTCGCAGACCAATCCAGACAAGAAGACATCGGCTGGCGCAGTTACTGTCCAGTGATATGGACAGGCATGGAAGCCGGAGCAAGCACCTTCCTCGTTAGTAATGATACTTTCGTCTATGTCCTGTGCGCCCCCAGGATGAGACACATACCTATGTCATGTGTGCCTGAGGAAGCCAAGCAGTGGAAAAGGTATTCAGTGACAAAGTGACAATCCCTTCACTGGATATTCCACGTCTGACATCCTTGTGGCATCTCACACATCACCAGGAGTACAGCTGATCACACTTACGAGCTGTTTGCTAAGTAGCTGGCTGAATCCCTTTCATGCCCACAGCGCTAACTGTGAAGAAGAGCAAGAGGATTTATGTTTAGGGTCTTTCCAGTCCCGGGTAAGTTAGAAAGACAGAGACAGGCTCTCTTCTGCATCCTGTAAGGTCTATCTCTAGCAAGGGCCCTAGAGTGGCTGTACTCCCAGCTTCTGGCACTTCAACCTGGACTGTGGTAACAATTTACTTGTGCCTGTGTGTGTGTGTGTGTGTGTGTGTGTGTGTGTGTGTGTGATGTGGTGGCCAGACTAGGGAGTCAGAACCCCTAGAGCTGGAGTCTGAGACAGTTGTGAGCAGATGGCCATGGATGCTCAGAACCAAACTCTGCCCTCTGAAAGAGCAGGAGACACTCTTAACCACTAAGCCATGTCTTCTAAGTTTTTTTGTTTTTTATTTTATTTATTCTTTTATTTTTTTATTTATTTTATTTTTTGTTTTTTTGAGACAGGGTTTCTCTGTGTAGCCCTGGCTGTCCTGGAACTCATTCTGTAGACCAGGCTGGCCTCGAACTCAGAAATCCGCCTGCCTCTGCCTCCCAAGTAATGGGATTAAAGGCGTGCGCCACCGCCGCCGACTCTTCTAAGTTTTTTTGATGATTTATTTCTCTGCTGGTGAAATGAGTCAATTCAAGCCAGATTAGATTATATTAAATGCAGGTTTATTGGGAAGCTGGTCTCGGGTAGGCTTACTGGCCCCAAGGACCGAGACCAGGGTAGTCGCCATGGGGGTTAGGGGAGAAAAGAGTGAGGGCACAGAGAGAGAGAAGAGGAGAGAGAGGGAAAGACCAAAATGTCTGGACTACATAAGAAATAGGCTCTCGGGGAAGAGCAGCCTAACCCCTAGGCTGGAAAGTTGGGGGCAGGATATGCCAGTAAAGACTGAGGGATGCTGGGAGAATCTGGAGGCCAGGTCTGCTTTGGTATGTAAAATATATACCTCAGTCCTTTGTCCCAGGGTCCAAAACCAAACATTTTTGTTTTGTTTTGTTTTGTTTTTATGGTGATAGTGATCCATCCCAGGACGTTATATAAAAAGTGTTCTACCACTGAGCTACATCCCAGCCCAGTACATTTGTAAATGGTTTTAACTGGAGATGGAAGAGAAAAACTGGTTCTGTTTAGTCCAGTCCTAGCCAATGCATATCTACAAGGCCATAAAGTCCTCACCAACGAGTGTTTCCAGTCGGATCGATGCGGGAGGAGCATTTGCAACAATGAATAGTTGTGGGAGGAACATTTGTAACATCTGTGGCAAGAGCAGCTGTCTGCTCTTTTCTCAAGAACAACAGGGTTTGATGGATGAAGCCTATCTTCTTTGTTACGGGAGCCAACTCAAAGTCTTTAAAGGGTGGGACTTGCTATTATAACCATGACATACTGCCTCATGTCCATGTGTGTGCCCTGCACACTGAGCCGCATTAAAAATGAGTGTGAATCACATGTTTTCAGCAGTTACTGAATTGTTCAGAAGACAAACATCCTTTGAAGTTTTGTTTTGTAACACAGTCTCCCTCCCAGGTTTTCCTCGAACTCACAGTGGTAGCCCAGGCTGGCCTCAAACTCACAAGAATCCTTCAGCCTGGGGGTCTCTCTAGTGCTGGAACCACAGGGGTGTGCCACCAAACCTGCCCTCACACAGTGTGACTCTCCCACATGGACAGCGGGGTCTGCATTTCACCTACACTGTAATTCACAAACAACGCTTCTCCTTTTCTGCGACTGACGCCAGTTTTTCCTCACTGGCCCCTGCTGTCTGGCCAGGATGACATAAACTCTGCCTAATACGGTATGGCGTGTGGTGTGTTTACTTAAAGAGTCCTTTTTGCAAACCTTCATCCCTGTGGAGAAAAACAGACCCAGATTTTGTCTCTAATCCTTCCCTTGTTTTTCTGCCACAGAGGAGAAATTGTGGCTGGCTGTGGCTGTGCAGCCACAAGGAAAGACTTCTTTGGAACAATAGAATTGTCCTCCTTCTGCTGGCCCGCCTGATGGAACCTGGTTCCCTTAGTGACCTGGGCGGAGTGGCTGCAGAGATTATGTCTGCAGCCAGGCATCCTTCAGTTGCTCAGAGGCAGCTGGAGCTCTGATGTCACCTGGCCTCAGTGTCATGAAGATCATTCTGGCTTCACTCAGCCTCCCCTTACGTCCTAGCCTTGTGTGCTGAAGGCACGATTCCTGTCGCAGGTCCCAATGAAGCCCACCAGTTGCCACTGGCCACACGCTACATACTCTCTAAGGGGACACAAGCCTCTTCCGTTCTTCTTTATCCACTCAAGATCCAGAGTACCCACAAAAAGACTCAAGGACCCCTCTCTAGCAGGCTTGAGATCCTCTCTCATTTAAACCTGGTGTGGGCTTGATGAGGCCAGGTGGAAGGATTATCAAAATAACTTCCCCTCAATTCTGAAACCCTAAAAGCAGGCTTTCTGCAAGTCCTGTTTCCCCTGCACTAGACTCCAATGTGCTCTTCCCCTGCCTCTAAATCTCCGAATCTAGGTATACTGAGCACATCCAGGTATGCTGAGCGGACAGAAGCTGGAGGAATCTAAAAGTCTTTGGTCTGGCCCATGCCTGTGTTTCAAGATATAGCCTGTGTGAAACCTCATCTCAAAAGTCACAAGCTGAACTTTAACCCTTAGTTTTCCCTCTGCATTCCTCTAGGAGTCCTGGGCTTCTGCAGATTGCCATCTGGAACTGACTAAGGTCACAGAGGCAGACAAGTAAGAAAAATAACAGCTCCAGCTGTTCGCCACTAACCCTGTTAATGTCTATGCAGATGTTTGAATGCTTTGTAAATCTCGGTGTCTGACATCCACTGCAAGTGAAATAATGTAAGAATTCTGAGGATCAGTGGGAAGACTGAGGGGATAAAGTCCTGGTGACCTCAGCTCAAATCCCCAGGACCCACTTAGGAGAAGTCGAGAGCCAGTTTTCATAAGTTAACTTCTGATCGACACCCACACACCCCCTGCCCTCCACCACATGTACAAATACGTAAATGAATGCATTTACTAATTTACAAGAGAAGTCTAAGTCTGGGCCATGTGACAACACCCAAATCTGAATTTTAAAAACTAAAAAGGGGGAATTATACCCCCCAAGGTCACCAAAAGCACACCTTGCTTTTGTCTTGTTTTAAATCTTCTGCAAACTGATGCTAAAGGTCAGTCTGCAGCGGATCGCCACTGGCATCCAGTCACTTCCAGCTCATTTGCCAGGGTCATATGGAGAGATCCCCTAACTAATACTTAAAATGGTCCTGACCCTATTTTAATTTGGGGTCGTGGCTCAGTCTGTATTTTTTCAGAAAAAGAAAATAGAGCCCGATGGCTACCTGAAAGATTGATCCATCAAGTGGACACAGATCTTGAGCCTAATAATTATGATTATAATGATGAAGATGTCTCAAAATCCCTATCAGCCAGCTTGTTTAACCTGGCATGTAGTCTGCGCTCTTATTGGAGAGTAAGTGTTTTATCAATACTTAAAGCCACCCACTTATATACCTGGTGGCCAGACTTGCATCTACTCCCTGTTAACCAACAGTTGAATTAGACACTGAGACATTTCCGCTTTCAACTTTTTTTTTTCTACATTGCTTAGATAATCATGTTGCTTTTAACCTTTGGACCTTGTATTTTAAGCAGATTGATTGCCCTCACACAGGATCGCTCTCAGCAAGCTCGGCTATTCATCATGGCAGTTATCCATCGCTACGAAAAACTGCATCGAGTCCATGCTCACAGGTCCTTTGGTCTGAACGTGGTTTTGGTCTAAATGGGAAAGACTGTGCCAATGATGGCCGGTTAGCCAAAGATGGGTAAGAGTGTTCTTGAGCTCCTATAAACCTAAGGCAGAGGCATACATCAATACGATATATATATATATTCCTCGAAGACGGATAATATAGGAACAATATAGACACCGACCTAAGCCAGGCATGGTCGCCCAGCCATTCTTTACCCTAGACAGGATAAAATCTTGTGCCACATCCAGCTACTGAGACTGCACATCTTTATAAAACTAAAAAGGGGGAATTGTGCCCTTCCCCCAGCCTTGAGCAGGCCTGAAGGATCTCCTTTACTACTGTAGACCAAATAATAGGACTCAGGAGGTGTTAACCTTGGCAACCCACAGTCTGCTACAGGAGCTGAAAAAAATAGACTGCCCGCTGAGCTTGCCCTGAGATACCTCCAACTGTGATTTAGGATGGACTCCCCTCACCCACGCCCCGAAGAGACTGAAGCAAGAAGGAGTTTGGTGGTGGAGCTAGGGCTTCCCCTTTAAATTGAGAGCTGAACATTAAAACATTGAGCCTTGATCAAAATACTTGTCTTGGCTTCATCTCTTTTCGCCCTCTGTCCCCCTTTTGCTCCCAGCCCCCCTTTCTGGAGAACCCAGATGACCTGTGGCCACAGGCGGCTACAAGTCCCTAGTCATGAAAGTGTCCCACAAACAGGAGTGTGAGCCTGCATGAAGTTAGGAGAACTGGGCTTCCTCAAGGCTCCCAGGAGCTGCTTTACCTAAGTTTCAGTTTTATGTGTTTTGTTTGGAGCTTTGGCTTTTTTGTTTGTTTGTTTTTGGTTTTTCGAGACAGGGTTTCTCTGTGTAGACCAGGCTGTCCTGGAACTCAGAAATCTGCCTGCCTCTGCCTCCCAAGTGCTGGGATTAAAGGCATGCGCCACCACTGCCTGGCATGGGGCTTTGTTTTGAGACAAGTTCTCCCCATGTTTCCTGAGGCCAACCTCACTATTTTCTTGCCTCAGCTTCCCCTGAGCTGGGATGCCAGATATAGCTGGCAAGGACATTTTTAAGAAAGAACAGTTGGAGTTTGGTGGCACATGTCTGTAATCCTAGCATTTAAGAGGTAGAGCCAGGCCGGGCGGTAGTGGCACACGCCTTTAATCCCAGTACTTGGGAGGCAGAGGCAGGCAGATTTCTGAGTTCGAGGCCAGCCTGATCTACAGAGTGAGTTCCAGGACAGCCAGGGCTACACAGAGAAACCCTGTCTCGAAAAACCAAAAAAAAAAAAAAAAAAAGAGAGAGAGAGAGAGAGAGAGAGAGAGAGGCAGAGCCAGGAGGACCTGGACTTCAAGGTCATTTGTGGCTACATATCAAGTTTTAGGCCAGACTAGGAGATTCTGCCTTTAAAATGAAACAAGAGAAAAAGACCAGTGGCAACAGTCACAAAGAAGACCTTGCTGGATAATTTAAACTACAAGCCAGGCACAGCAAAAGAAAAAGAAGGATGGGGGTAACTGGTATAAAGAGAACAGAAAGTGTGTTTGGAGAGATGGCTCAGTGGTTAAGAGCACTGACTGCTCTTCTGGAGGACCAGAGGACCCAGAGGACCAGGGTTCAATTCCCAGCACCTACATGGTGGCTCACAACAGGCTGTCCCTCCAGTCTTGGGAGAGCTAACCTTCTCTGGCTTCTGTGGGCATCGAGTATATAGACACATTCAAGCAAATACATCTATTCAAGCAAAAAATATCCATAAAAACAAAACATATATTTTAAAAAGAAAAGCAAAAGTTGGGGTTGGGAGGCTAATAGAAACAAAACAGGGAGCCGTGGCATGGGCCCATTGGAGAAGATGCTCACCCACAAGCCTGACACCCTGAGCTTGATTCCGGGATTCACAAGGTAGGAGTAAACAGAATGGAGAGGAACCCGACAAACAGAAATTTTTCCCCCCTTAGTCTAAACCCTGATGGATGACGTCAACCCCTAAATCCAAGAAGCTGCATAAAGACCAAGGCAAGACAAACAGGTGGATCACGGGTGGGCAGGGGCAGGTGCAGCAGCAGCAGCCACCGTGACAGGACAGGAAGTGGGAGGGGGTGCTGGTTACAGAGCCCCGGAGACAACAGGCGGAGTTTTGGCAGGCTGGCAGGACACAAGAGTACACGCTGAACATTTTCTTTTCAGGAACTGCAAAATCCACTCTGACTGTACAGTGTGTTCAAGGGATTTTATTTTTTTTTTTAAATACTGATGCAGTCTAGAGGTCTTGAAACGAGTTTGTTTTTCTCTGCCAGTTAAAAACAAGGCGGGGAAAGGCTAAAGTCCAACAGGTAGCCTCCGGAGAAATGTCAAGCACCTATCAATTATCAGCCATGAAAGGAAGCGAGGTTCGTATCGGCACCGAGGAAACACACACAGCAGGCACACACAGAGATTGTCTTAGTTAGGGTTTTACTGCTGTGAACAGACACCATGACCAAGGCAACTCTTATAATGGACAACATTTAATTGGGGCTGGTTTACAGGTTCAGAGGTTCAGACCATTATCATCAAGGCAGGACCATGGCAGCATCCAGGTAGGCATGGTGCAGGAGGACCTGAGAGTTCTACATCTTGTTCTGAAATAAACAGGAGAAGACTGGCTTCCAGGCAGCTAGGATGAGGGTCTTAAGGCCCACTCCACCAGGACCACACCACCAAATAGTGCCACCCCCTAGGCCAAACATATTCAAACCACCACTGAGAAGACCCTTCCTCATCTCTCTTTGAGGCCTTGGGATTTAAAAACCTGTGAAGAATTTTCTTCTCTTATGTCATTCAGTTTGAAGACAGATAAGGTGGTCCACATCCTGGTGCAGCCTTGAACTCAGCCAGTCTAGCAGTGGGGGCCTATGATGAAAGACAAGAGCTGCTAAGCTCTGTCTCTAGTCAGGAAGCTGATGAAGAAGGCAGCCATCTTAGAAATTCTCCCCCTTTATTACCTAGCCACGGTCTCTTCCCCATCTGTTCACCTACCAGGGGGTCTAACCTGGTCTCTCACTTCAATGCTAAGATAAAAGATTTTTATTGAAGCTAATTCAACCTGCTACCACGCTATCTTCCTGAGCCAACCGGTATCATAAGTGAATGTTCCACAGTTAAAACAGGTTGTCTCTAAGATCTAGTGGGAAGGAAATGCCAAGATGTCTCAGCTTTTTAGGTTTAGGGACCAATGTTGTGTGGCGTGCACACAACGGCCATCTACAAAAAGTGTATTCATGCCCAGGGTGGGGGTAGTGTCAAACACTTTTAATCCCAGCACTCGGCAGGCAGAGGCAGGCAGATCTCTGAGTTCTAGGACAGCCTGGTCTACAGAGTGAATTCCAGGTCAGTCAAGGATACCTAGAGATAACCCTGTTTAAAAAACAAAAAACAAAAAAAAACAACATAAAAAAAGAGTGTGCTCTTAAACAGTTTTTACTGACCTAACAAGGTGTGTAAGTTTCAGGCGCCTGTATCTGTGGGTGACTTCCTGTCTTGCTCAGACATGTTTGTATCTGCTAGGCTGCCTCACAATCTGCAGCCTTTGACTGAGCCTCTAACTGTGGGAATGCCACTGAATGGGGGTGTGGGAAGCAAGTTCAATAACTTCCTGGGACACAAGGCCCAGTAATTTGCCATTTTGTTTAACAATGCCTTGGTGTTTGGTATGCATTAAATTTTCTGATAAACACTGCTTGTCTCTCCAGCAGGTGGCCACACTATTTAAACCAGCAACCTAGCCTTACAAACACTCAATGTAAACTACAAGCCCTACTGAAAGAGGTACTACTTGGGCTAGACTTGGTGACTCACCCTGTCACCTTGGCACTAGGGAGGCAGAGGCAGGAACATCTCTGCCCACTCAAGGCCAAACTGGTCTACAAAGTCAGTTCCATTTCCAGGACAGCCTGAACTACACAGAGGAGTCCTATCTTGGAAATAAATAAATAAATAAATAAATAAAATTAAAAAGTATAACTTCATATAACTATATATACTAAGTACAGCAAACAGTGGCTAGCTTTTCGCAGAAACAGCGGAGGAAATAGAAAAATAAAAGATAACGTTTTAAAAAAGAGAACTTTAGAACTCTATGCCCCGTAAAAACGTCTTTCCAATAATCAGGGCAAGCACAGAGTGTGAACTCATTCCTGTAATCCCAGCACCCAGGACTGAGGCAGGAGGATTAAAAGTTTGAAGCCAGACTGGGTAAAGAAAGAGTTCCAGACTAGCTGTGATTCTATGCTGTAAATAGGTAAGACACCATGGAAAAGGAAGGAAAACCTCTATGATCCTGACAGGTGCCTGTAGTCACAGTCATGGCTTCACCTCTGATGGGTCACTTTGACTGTTGCTACCACTTAATTTTATTCCACTCTGGTCTCCTCCCTCTCCTGTCACTCACTCTAGTCCAAGCTGACCTCAAACTCATAATCCTCCTGCCTCAGGTTTCTCAGTAGCTGGGGTTACAAACATGAGTTACCTCATTTCTTAACATTTCTCTTTCCCCTCTTGGAGACTCTGGAAATTAAATTGTGTTGGAATCGAGGATGTCTGGATGCTTTATCTTTTGCTTATTGTAGCAAACTCCATAGAGGATAAAATTCTCCCTCCCCAAGCTGCAAAGTGTAGCAGTATTCCCTACATTCATCTTGGAGTACAACAAACCCCAGTGCCTCCCTGTCCATCAGGACCAAAATTCTACACTCTGCTGCAAACATTAGATGCTTACCAGCCCTCAAGCCCAGCAAGCTTAGCTTATTCTCCTCTCTGTTTCTATGTTGGTTTTTTATTTTTATTTATTTATTTTTTTACTACTTTTGATTCTCGTGCAGGTAGGTATCGTGGAGGGAGAGGGGCTGATTTCAATTTGTAGTGTTTTCAAGGTTTGTTTACACTGTAGTGTCAGGATTTTCTTCCTTTTAAAGGCTGAATAAAATTTTTGTTTTGTTTTGATTTTTTTTATATATATTTGTTTTTGGAGACAGGGTTTCTCTGTGTAAAGCTATGGCTTTTGAACTCAGATCTGCCCGCCTCTGATGAAAGGTGTGTACCACCTCACCTGTCTCAAAGGTTGAATGATACTCTGTTGTGTGCATATATATCCTTGTATTCATTCCTTTTCCACTGCTGTGACCAAATACTTGACAAAGAAGAAAGGGAAGGGTTTATTTTGGCTCACAGCTGAGAGGGTACAGTGTGCCACAGCCAGGAAGGCAGAGGTGGGACTCAGTGTTCATCTGAGGTGAGGTTCCTTGTTCATCTCTCTGTAGACCAAGAAAGAAACATAGAGATTAGATTAGAACTGCAGCCAGCCTATAATGGTCAAAGTCCATCCCCGTGGCCCTCCCTACCACTGCAGCCAGAACTCTATGTTCCAGAGATTCCACAATCTCTTAGAACATTGCCACCAGCCAAGGACCACAAGAACAGCTAAGTGTTCATGAGTCTGTAGGGATATCTCACAAGCAAAGCACAAAAAGCAGGAGTTCAACATCTGCGGTCTTCACTGAACACAGAGTTGCCCCCACCTCGTGGCTGCTGCAAATAAGGCTGTGGTGAGCACTGACACACAGGTCTATCTATCTATCTATCTATCTATCTATCTATCTATCTATCCATCTATCTATCTTACGACCCTGCTTTTCTGGGATATACATCCAGAAGTGAGGGTTCTATTTTTAACATTGCTAACACTTCCTGTGTGGGGAGTCTTTTGTTTATGTTTATCCATAGCAATGATAAGAAGCTTAAAGAAATTAGGTAACACATAGGGCAGCTGGAAATCTCCTTAGTTGGAGCATCGGTTCATTAGACTCAACTGACAGCCTTACTGTCTCGAGTTACAACCCTGCTGAGTTCCCCCACCCTACAGTTCAGTTACAGCAGCCTCCTCTGCAGTCACCCACATCCATGACAGCTCTGTCCTGCATGTCCGCCGTGTCACTATTACCTGAATGCCTTGGAACAGCATCATTTCTTGTGGCTGAGTCTTGAATGAACTCCCGAGTCTTACGAAGCTCTTTCTCCTCAGACCTGCCCTAGAGACTGCTGTCACTTGGATCCCCAACCTGGAACTTCAGGTGTCTTGTAAGGACCTTGAAACTCAGGCTCACAGCCAAGCACAAAGGCAAGCTGGCAGGAAGGTCAGGGGCTTCTCTCCCTCCGCTTAAAAGGTTTATTCCTGAGGCCATCGCAGAGAATCTCTTGGCCTTAGAAGCAAGAGACACTCTCCTGACTGGGGAAAGGGTGTGATGCTGGAAGAGTGGGTCACCTGTCAGCATGTGGTATGGCACTAGCCTGGCCAGTTTTTAGGGTCAAGCTTATTACCAGGTTCTCCTTTCGAATGTTGTCATCATCACTGTGACACACAGTGGGGACACACAGTGGGGACTCTCTAGCATCCACAGGGTGGCCATATGGGACGTCTCCATTTTATCTGGCATGGGATGGCACCAATACCCTGATCCAAAGCAGAGCTGTGTCAGATACATCAGGGTTTGGTCAGCTACCGCTTGAGGGCCAGAGCTAGCTCTCCATACGTTTTTTGTAAATAAAGTCCTGATGGAATACAAACACGACATTAAGTTACTCAGTGTCCCACTGCTGTTAACACACAACGCTGTGAGGTTTTGACACTGTATGGATGGCAGAAACCTGCTATAAACTTCTCTACTCTTTCAGAGCCTCTGATTTCAGCTCACCGACTTGTTTGCTTAAAGACCGTGTCCGGTTCCTCCTTTCCCCCCTCCATTTTCTTTCTGGCTCATGCCCAGCTCACACTCCATCCTGGCTCTGGGTCACAGATGGTCTCCAACATTTCTAACTAACGTTAATAGTTTTACACACCCAGCACATAAGGCTCTTACCCATTCAGCTCATTTCTGTGCCCTATCTGTCAGCCAGAAGCTTTCTGCTTTCTTCTCCTTTATATCACCTGCTGTCAGACTCAAAGTGAAGACAGGTCCAGGTGCCAGTGTGCTGGTTAAAACGTTCAGCCTCTGCCTCAAATCCCAGCACTCAGGATGCAAAAGCAGGTAGATCTCTGAGTTTGAGGCAGCCTGGTCTACAGAGCGAGTTCCATTACAGCCAGGGCTGCACAGAGACCTCTCTCTGGGGATGGGGAGGGAGGTTCCAAACAAAAAAACAGTAACAAAAAGTTCACTCAGCCTCACCTGCTTCATAGAAAGGGGGCTCTTGTGAGATTTGTTAGTGAGGTTTGCTCTCTCTGTAAACTTCCAACTCCAAGAAAGCGGCTGCTTCCTGCTGCAAGCTCTCCAGTCTGGTTTATGTCTTGTTCATTCACCACCACCACCACCATTATCATCATTAAATATGACACACACACACACACACACACACACACACGCACACACTTTCTCCAGGCTATAATCTAGGCTGTTTTGGAACTTTGTAGAGTTGGCCTGGAACTCAGAGATCCTCCTGCCTCTGCTTCCCAAGTGCTGGGATTAAAGGCATGGACCAGCACACCTGGCCATTATTTTTGGGTCAAGGTCTTGCTATATGGTACCTTAAGACAACCAAACTAACTCGGGATTTCAAGTCCTGAGATTACTGGCATGCGCTACCATGCCCTGCTGTCTGTTTTTTTGAGACAGGGTAGCCCTGGCTGTCCTGGAACTTATCCTACGTCAGGCTGGCTTCGAACCCAACTTTATTTATTTATTTATTTATTTATTTATTTATTTATTTATTTATTTATTAGTACTGAGCACCGGATCCAGGGCCACATGTATGCTAGGCAAAGTCTACCAGAGAGCCATACCTCAACCCTCTATTTCTCCTTTTCCAGCTTATTTGTTCTCTAGAATGCTAACTAAGCTTCCAAACTTTGGCATCCAAATATTCTGGAATGTAAAATTTCCCTCACACTTTCCAAGACGTGTGCGTCCCGGGTCCTCCCCCAGGGCAGGCACTGGCTGTGTTCTGAAGATCCGTCTTTGATTCTGACAGCAGCGGGACTTTAACCTCTAGGAATGTGAGGCCCACATACTCGTGCGGCCCTCTGGCCCATTCATCACCAAGAAGGCTCCATTATCAGGGCTTCACCGGATTTAAAAGAAAAAAAAAAACTTAAAAAAAATCTTTTTTTAAATCCTTAAAGGGATAACAGTGAGGTTGTACTTAAGTTCCTTTGTTTTCGTGCTGGTCTCTGTCTGGAGTCCTTTCGGTTCTCAAGGCTTGCTTAGAGATTGGCGTGAACTTCTTGGGAAGCCACAGGATTGTTTTCAATGAAAGTTTTAAAATTCTTTGAGATTCAACTGATCTGTTTTCTTTTCTCTTCCTAACTTCATTCAGTCTGTTTCTCTGTCTCGTCTCTCTTCATTTCTTCACTGGGAGGAAGAGGAATTCAAAGAATGTAATAGAACTCCAACAGGTATGAAAGAAAGCTGCACAAATGTGTGGAAAGCCCAGTGTGTGTGTGTGTGTGTGTGTGTGTGTGTGATGGGAAGGGGAGGACTGGGAGAGGAGTTCAGAGCCAGAGAGGGGACGAGGAAGCCAGGCACTAAGCTCCATCTTCTATTTGCAGCAGGTAGATCTCCGAGTCTGAGGTAGCCTGGTCTACAGAGCAGGGTCCACTGCTTTCCAAGGTTTGTTATGATTACTATGCCGGGGAGGAGTGTGAGTTCCAAGCTGACAAAGTTTATTCTGAACAAGGGCTGGGAGCACGAGATAGGCTGGAAGCAGGGAGGCTGCCATCCCAGCAGCTCAGACACCTACACAGCACCGTCCCTTAGAGGGTCAGTCAGGGAGGGGAGAGCTGAGGGAGCAAACTGGGTAGGAACGGGAACTGAAATCTAGGAAGTGTGACTACCCTGTCCTTCCAAACTCTGTTCTGAGCTGTGTGGTTCAGTTGTATCACAGCTGGATTCTCACTGAAGGCCAAGCAGGCATCCTTTGCACAGCCTGCTTATTGAGGCCTCATCCAACAGTTCAGGCACAGACGTGGTCTAGATGGCCATCAACAAACAGGAAAGAAGACGTGGACTCTGTGTGTGCGCGCATGCGTCGCAGAACTTATGTAACCGCATGTTTTATTCAGCCATAAGGAAGAATGAAATGATGTCCTCTGCTTCGAGCTGGGTGGACTGGAGATTTCTGGGTTAAACGGGCCAGACTTACAAGGAAGGTTGTATTTTCTTCCTCATAGGCAGAATCTAGATTCCTTGTGTGTGAGACACGCAGAACATGAAAAGAAAGAAGCGGCCAATGGGGGCGGGGCCAAGGGAAGGTAATACAGGTTGGAAGAGGAAGTGTGTGCGGAATCTAAATTATATGCACTCACGCAGGGTGGGAACGTTTGTGGAGAGGAAGGGAAACAACAAGAGGGGTCGGGACAGAGAGAGGACTGAGAGGGGTGTGAGCAAAATGTATTACTCCCATGTGGAAGAACGCCATAACAAAGGTCTTTATTTTGATACCTGTCCATCGATTTATTTATTTGGGTTTTTCAAGACAGGGTTTCTCTGTGCAGACCAGTCCGTCCTCGAACTCACAGATATCCACCTGCTTCTGCATCTGAGGACTGGAGTTAAAGGTGTGTGCCACCACTGCCCAGCTAATTCACAATTTTAAGATAGAGACCCGAGAAAGCTATCTGATCAAGTGAGGCCTTTTTTGATGTCCTCGTCAATGCAGAGCCCAGCTGGGCTTTAGTCACCTGCCCGTGGCCACCACTCTTAAATCCTAGCTATGCTCATGCCTCCTTGTGAGTCAACTGGAACTGACTGGTAATGTTTCCCAGTCTGTGTGGCACCAGCCTTAGGAAGTGACCTCAGAGACATAGCACTAGGAGGCTTTTAATACCATCACCAGGTAGGGTTGCTGTATAACAACAGATGGTTTACAGCTGCTGTAAACCAGCAGCTGAGGGTGACTGGGATGGGGTGGGGTCGTTAGCAGAGACCTGGGAAGGCAGCAAGGGGGACGAGCTGCTAGGACTTTGAGGGTGTCTCTGCAAAACATCAAGGTGGCAGCAAGCCACTAGCAGTGGCAAGGTCCCTTCATCTGGAACTAGAGCTGGCACCAACATCATCAGACTGTAGATGAAATATGGGTGGGGAGATCCCATATGCCACCTCTCTAAAGACCACCCTGGATGCTTGTTTGGGTGGTGTCCAGGAAACAGCCAGCCCTTGACAGGACGATGAAGCACCCCCAATTTCACGGATGGCCGACGCCCTCTTCTCTCACTTAGGGGCTACCTGACGTGAGGGTAAAATTGATCATCCAATTGTATCCTCACTGCTGACAAGAAACTGTGTGTCCCCAAACATAACTCATTTATTCTTGAGTTAGGGCCAGGATCTCAAGTATCCCAGACTGGCCTTGAACTCACTATGTAGTCTAGAATAACTTGGAGTCCGATTCTCCTGTCTCCACTGAAGTGGAAACTTAAGGGTTCTTCGGGAAGTCGGTTAGATGGTGCTCTGCTGGGGCAAACACGTGAAGGAACGTTTTGTTAAAGTGGATACAGGTGTGAGAGACTGAGGCCGACTCTGCTGGGGCAAACACGTGAAGGAACGTTTCAATGAAGCAGACACAGAAGAGGACGCTCTGCTAAAGCAAGCATGTGAAAGGACACGTGATGAAGGACTCTTTGCCAACGACACGCATGTATTGGTCCACCCTATATTGTGTAGTTGAGCTGTATTTGTCGGGACTCTACAAAGAGAAATGTACCAAAAAGCTTTCGGTGGTGTGTTGTAGTTTCTTGTTGCTTTTGTGGACTTGGCCTGATTGGCAGAGTGATATCAGCTGAGACAGACACATGCTGAGGCAAGACACGTGTTGAGGTAAGCCCTGTGGAGGACATGTTTGGAGGTCATAGACGGAACTCGACAGTGACTAAGGCTGAGTGAGCTAGGCCTCCTTATGTAGAGCTAGCTCTGCAACACTTAAGGGTCTCTTGTCTTCGCTGATCTTTGCTTCGAAGAGAGAGGCAAGGCTGAGAACTTCTCTTGGCATTCCTCTTGGTCTCTCCTGCTGACTTGAGCAAGGCTGAGGCCTGGCTATCTCGTTAGCCTGTGAACGGAACTGTTGACTTTTAGACAATAGGAGTTGCTCTCAAGAATCATTTCTAAACAGGTCCATTTCCCTCATCTCTTTTGTATTTTTCTACTACTTCTGGTGGGTGGTGGGGTAGAAGGGAGGTTAAAGTGTTTAAGAACCATCATTAAAAGTAGATTTTTTAAAAATTAAAATTACACCCTATCTCCTGAGGGCTGCTACAGTTAGTTGTACACCATCACAGCTGGTCTTAGGAGGTGCTGGGAATCAGATCCCGGGGATTCAGGCACACTAGGCAAGCCTAGTCCTCTCAGCTATATCCCCTGCCCCTCACCAAGTTTTTCAATAATATATTCTACATTTATTTATCTTGTATAGGTTCATGGCATGGCACATGAGGAGGTCAGAGAACAACTTGCTGGGGTGGAATCTTCCATCTACAATGTGGATTCTGGGGATCAAAAGTAGGTCATCAGGCTTGGTGACAATCGCCCTTATACGATGAGCCATCTTGCTGGTCCTCATGTACTTTCTAATAGGAGCTACTGGGGACTTTTCTGGTTTGTTTTCAGGAACGATGTTTCCAGCATATTATGGGCTTGTGAGCAACGGTGCAGCAATGAAATGGCCTCACTACACGTTTTGTTTGTTTGTACCCTGAATTAACAATCCGAACGTGGTCTAAGACAACAGGGGGTCGGCATCAAGCATAACATCAAGAAGAGCTTGCTAGAAAGCAAAGAACAGGAGTGTGAGTGTAGTTAAGTGGCCCTGAGGAAAGCTGCAACACTGACTGGACCTTTGCTCAGCCCACCATTCTGGGGAGCAATTGTCCAGCCCAGTGTTCTGCGGAGCAGGGCCTATGTATATGTAGTACCATGCCTTCCCCAACTGCACTCCACCCTTTTTGTTTGTATGTATGTATGTATGTATGTACACCATTGCTCTCTTCAGACACACCAGAGGAAGGCATCAGATCCCATTACAGATGGTTGTGAGCCACCACCATGTGGTTGCTGGGAATTGAACTCAGGACCTCTGGAAGAGCAGCCAGTGCTCTTAACCACTGAGCCATCTCTCTAGCCTTGTACTCCACTTTTTTTTTTTTTTTTGAGACTGAGTCTTTCACTGAATGTAAGTCTTTTCACTGTCCAAGCTGGACTGGCTGGCTTGAAAGCTCCCAGGGTACACTTTGGCTGCACATGGCCCAGAGTTGGGCTTATAAGGTGAGTGCCACTGCACTGACTCCAGCATGGGCGTGCGGTGTGAACTCGGGTCCTCGCACTCACGACTTGCTCACTAAGCCAGCTCCCTGGCTTTATTTTCTCTGCTGTTTCAAGACAGGCTCTCTTGTAGCCCTGGCTAGCCCGCAGCAAAGGACAACACAGGACTCATCTTCCTGCCCCTGCTTCTCGAGCATTGGAATCATGGGCATGCAACATCCCTCTAGATTCTGACATCCTTTTCTGTCCTTTCCCACATTTTACAGTTTGGTGCTTTTGAAACATTTTTTAAAAATTTATTTATTTATTTTTATTTTTGTTATTGTTTTGAGAAAAGGTTCTCACTCTGTAGACTTGGCTAAGCCTGGAAGCTGTAATATAGACCAGGCTATGTAAACTCACGTATATGCTTGTAATCCTAGTACTCGGGAGGAAAAGGCAGGAAGACCAGGAGTTCAAGGTTACCTTCAGCTATGCAGTGAGGTCCATTCCACTGTATGTGAGTCCCTGTTTCAAGAAACTAACAAAACGCCGGACGGTGGTGGCGCACGCCTTTAATCCCAGCACTTGGGAGGCAGAGACAGGCGGATTTCTGAGTTCGAGGCTAGCCTGGTCTACAGAGTGAGTTCCAGGACAGCCAGGGCTACACAGAGAAACCCTGTCTCGAAAAAAAACAAAATAAATAAATAAATAAATAAATAAATAAATAAATAAATTGCACATCATACATAGTCACTATGTAAAACATGTCTATGTATTTGGCGACGTGTAACAGATTCTGTGGCAGTGGTTGTCAACCTTACTAACGCCGTGACCCTTTAAGACAGTTCCTCGTGGTGACCCCCAAACCATAAAATCATTTTTCTTGCTATTCTATATGTGTAACTTTGCTCCTGTTATGAATCAAGAGCTGATATGCAAGCTATCCGGTGTGTGACTGTGAAAAGGGGTCGTGACTCACAGACTGAGACTGCTCTGTGGAGACAAAATGTTTCAGGGCTACAGAAGCCAGCACTGAAGAGCGTTTTTGCGGAGCGCCCAGATGCCTTGATGGAGGCCTGTGATTAACTGGGAGGGAGAACTTACTCACCCACAGCTCTCCTGCAAGGCAATCTGTGGCTCCCTCAGACACACTGCCACCTGCTTCAGCCTCCACACTCACCCCGGTACTCTGAGGAAACCTGAAGGTTAGGCATTCTTCCTGTGAGGAGTCATGAGCAGCAGA
Source organism: Grammomys surdaster (assembly GCF_004785775.1). Classification (NCBI taxonomy): domain Eukaryota; kingdom Metazoa; phylum Chordata; class Mammalia; order Rodentia; family Muridae; genus Grammomys; species Grammomys surdaster. The sequence goes on from NW_021604626.1 coordinate 3,916,185, forward strand.
CAACCAGTTACCAGCCGAGAAGTATGCTTGTTGCTTCACCCCTCAAAATGACTCTTTTGGGTGTGAAGCACACACCCATCATCCCAGTACCCTCAAGGTCAAGGAAGGAGCATCACTGCAAGTGTGAGGGCTAACCTGGGCTACGCAGTGAATATCATAGCACTGGGAATGTACCTCAGTGGGTAGAGCGCTTCTCAAGTGTGCTTGAAGCCCTGAGCTCTATGTCAGTGCTGAATAACTCAGGTATGGTGCCTCCCACTTATAATCTGCCACTTGGGAGGTAGAGGCAGGAGGATAAGAAGTTTAAGATTATTCTTAATATATAATAAAAAATATATAATATATAAATATATAAAAATATATAATATATAATATATAAAAATATAATATAGCAAATCTGAGGCCAGCCTGGGCTACACAACATTATCTCAAAGAATAAAAGAAAGATATATATATATATATATATATATATATATATATAT
>NW_021604626.1:3926666-3947185 GCF_004785775.1 Grammomys surdaster
AGGGGCTCTCGTGGGGATGCTGTTGAGAAAGCCACCCTCTTTCCTCATCGGGTGAGATACCTGAGGTCACCGGGGCCCGAGCGCGCCAGCCTGTGCCCAGCAGGCGGCGGCCCCGGGGAGGCGCTGAGTCCCGGCGGAGGACTGCGGCCCAACGGGCAGACCAAGCCGCTGCCCGCGCTGAAGCTGGCGCTGGAGTACATCGTGCCGTGCATGAACAAGCACGGCATCTGCGTGGTGGACGACTTCCTGGGCAGGGAGACCGGGCAGCAGATCGGCGACGAGGTGCGCGCCCTGCACGACACCGGCAAGTTCACGGACGGGCAGCTGGTCAGTCAGAAGAGTGACTCTTCCAAGGACATCCGGGGGGACCAGATCACCTGGATCGAGGGCAAAGAGCCCGGCTGCGAGACCATCGGCCTGCTCATGAGCAGCATGGACGACCTGATCCGCCACTGCAGCGGAAAGCTGGGCAACTACAGGATAAACGGCCGAACGAAAGTAAGTGGCTGGGGCTCGCGCCCGAAGGAGGGTCTGTGAGGACCACCCCCCACCCCCGCAGACCCGGGGCTGGCGCTCTGCTTTAGCGTGGCTCCTTTTGTCCCGGTAGTAGTCTTAGCCACAGTGCAGAGCCTGCCGGAGCCCTGGTCACTCGTGGGGGACGTTGGGGTACCAGCTACATCGGATCAGGGTGATGCATCTTGCCTGTGTGCCTGAGCTAGTTAAAAGCCCCGCGGTTTTCAGCGCGCACCCGGCTCTGATTGAGAGCCAGACACTGTGTTTAGCTGGGACTCTGTCAGCTGCCCCCAGAAAGGTCCATTTAAAAGCCTGTGGTCGGAAGACTCCCTGTATTCAGGAAAAGCTTGGCGGCCTGCTCCCCTCCCCCTTGTAGCTTTATCTTGCTGGCTGTCCCTACTGTTTTGAAACCCACTACCAAACCGGGAAAGAGGTGTTTCCGTTCCCAGGGCTCATAGTAGGTAGGATACACTCAGAGCACAGGTTTCCTCTATTCGCTTTGTTAATGTGTTTCTCCTGTTGAAAAAGGACTGCTTCTGTGGCTTCCTGGTTTGTTTATTTATTTATTTTTAAAACAAAACCGACACGGAATTGGAGATCGGAGAGCTCCTCTCAACCTTATGTTTAGTGGGATTTTTTTTTCTTCTTTTTCTTTCTCTTACTGTGTCAGTACCTTCCAGTCTGCTGCTCCCTCCCTCCTGTGGCAGACAGAGGCTCTCCACTTTCCTTCCCCCGATATGAATCTGTTCTTTGTGTTCTCAGCCTCCCAGGGAACCCTGATCCACCTCCCAGTCTACAGTCAGTCCAAGTTTTGGGAGGTTTTGGAAAACCCTGACACACAAGTTTGTACACACAAGCTCTTCCCAGTAATTATTGGTCGTGTGGGTTTTGAACTGTGTTGACAGCCATATGGGACTGTCGGACAGAGAATGTTTAGGAGGGAAAAATACAACGAATTCAACGAGAAGCCTAATTTACTGCAAACTCAGTACTGATGGGGGCACCTGTCTTGCTATCGAGTGACCTCAAGAAAAAGTTGCTTAAAATTAATCTTCATGGTAGAGGTGTAGCAGGTGACAGTGACTGTGTTTGCCCAGCGTGTGGAAACACCCGAGTTTGATCCCCTGCAGCATGGAAACCATGCCGGACTTCAGTGATCCCATTTCTCTGGAGGAGGTTCAGAAGTTTAAGGTCATGTGGTGCAACATCTCTAGTTGGAGGGCAGCTTGATCTACTTGACATTTGTCTCTAAAAGTACAGTAAGGCAGAGGCAAGTGGATTTCTGAGTTCGAGGCCAGCCTGGTCTACAGAGTGAGTTCCAGGACAGCCAGATATACACAGAGAAAGCTTGTCTCGAAAAACAACACAAAACACACACAAAAAAAACCACAAACAAAAGTACAGTAAACCTGGGAAGGGGATAGAAGTCTGATTGGACCCCAGTCTGGGCTTTCTATGCGGTTTTCATTGTATTTAAAAAGAAAGACTGCCCTGTTGGTCATCTGGATGTCACCATTCACCCCGATTTGGAGCTATGACTGGGGGATAGCTTGGTGTGGGATATGGAGCCAGGAAAGTGGTTTCCTCAGCCTTGATGGATCTGCTTTCCTTAGGAGAGGTAATCGAAGGCTTCTTCCCTCCTTCTTCTTATTCTTAGGGAAGAGGCAACAGACAGCTTGGCTCTGAGGGCAGTGGCTCTCTTGGGGATGCTGTTGAGAAAGACACCCTCTTTCCTCATAGGTTGAGATAACTGAAGAAACAGCCCTGATTTAAGTCACTTGCCCAGAGATCTGGGGGGACCAACCAGCCTAGCGGCAGGGAGGATGTGCTGGCTCCTACTCCGAATTTGAGCTCACACTTTCATTCATTCAGGGTCTGTGGGGGGCAGTTTTAAGTACTTCCCTCCTCTGCCTCACATCTTAAAAATTACATTCATTGCTTACTTTGAGTGTGTGCGCGCGCGCGTGCCTGCATGTGTGTCCGCACGGAGGTCAGAGGACAGCTTTCCAGGATCGATTCTCCTACTGAGGGGGTCCTGGACAGATCTCTCTTTTAGAGACAGATCTCTCACTTTAGCTATTGGAGCAGTGTGGTTGTCAGTGCCTGGCCCCTACCTCAGAGCTAGAAGGGATGGAACTTAAGTCATCGGACTTGGCACAAGTACCTTTACCTCCTGAGTCACCACACCTGCCCCTCATTGAACATTTTGACTAAAAAAAAAAAAAAAGATCATCATGTTTGAACATGTAATTTAATTACTTATTAAAAAGAAAAAAAATGTTGCTTTTGGGCACTAAGACACCTATTACACACTCCTCCCAAATATTGAACAAGCAGGCTGTATCAGGCTTCCGACTAGGCTCCGTACAGCCAATGTCATTGTCATTACACTGTCGGACAATGAGGGGCTTCCCTGACTTACACTTAGGTTAGAAGTCAGGTCATACGAGACTAGGGCCCACCATTTAGGTACCTGGGTCAGATTCAAGTTAGACTTGAAGCCTCTGTCTGCTTACATCTTTAAGGAATTTTTTTTTTTTTTGAGACAGGTCTCACAATGTAGGTAGCTCTGGTACTCATTATGTAGACCAGGCTAAGCCTTGAATTCACAGCCTTGTCTCTTCCTCCCAAGTGCTGGGATTAAAAGTGCAGGCACTCTCTAGTTTTGAAAGACGTTTCTGTTGATGGTGAGGAGGGTATGTCATTGGCATTCCGGGTCTGGCTGTGTAAACTTTAACTGTACGATGTTTGCTTCATACACTCAAAAGCAGCTGTGTGTTTAGTCGCTAAGCTGAACTCTTTTGAGTCTATCTCTAAAGGGTTATCCAAATGATGCTGTTATGTTTGGCTGCCTTCAGGAAAGTTATCTTTAGTCTTTGTCCTGTGAGAATTGCTATGCTTCCTATCAGTGTGTATCTCTCACTTTAGCTATTGGAGCAGTGTGGTTGTCAGTGCCTGGCCCCTACCTCAGAGCTAGAAGGGGCTGAGGGGACCTATTCTCTCACTGGAAGTTCTGTAAGATACCAGGAGTACTTTTTTATTACTTTTTAAAAATTTTATATGCACGAGTGTTTTGCCTGCATGTCTGTCTGTCTGTCTGTGCTCCACACATGTAGTACCCAGTGTAGGCCAGAAGAGGGCGTGGATCCCTTTGGACTGGAATTACAGACAATCATTAGCCATGGTGTTGGTGCTGGGAATTGAACCCAGGTCTCTAGAAGAACAGCCGGTGAGTGCTCTTAACCACTGAGCCATTGCCTCTTCAACCCCCAAGTCCTGGGATTTAAGTCAGGTCTTCCAGCCAAGTTCCGAGTTCTCTGTCACATCTGCACATACATGAGGACCATGGTCATCAAGTTGTGAGACTCCCCAGGTAGCCCTTCCCTAGTGCCTGCCTCAGACATGCACATCTAGTCACCGCTGTCCTCCCCCTTAAAAAGAGGAACCCCCAAGGGAAGATGAAGTAATACAGGAGAAAACCAGAAACGTGCTTGTTGTGACCGATGTAACCACCTCCACTCTCCACCCTCTCTGAGATCCTCACCCTTTTCTTGCCCTTAAGCTGCCCTTTGACCTCATAGCCTTTCTCACCTCCTTCCTTCCATTGGGAAGGCTCACGGTGATGTCAGCAGCAGGGAGCCACAGTCTTCCTTCGTACAGAGCAATGCCTGAGCACTATCAGAAGCCGTAGGCACTGTAGCTGGGTAGAGAGAAGTGGGTGCTGGGGAACGGGACCCCGGGGGAGCACTGTGTTTGTCTGCTGCAAGATGCTCACCGTGTGTGTGTTGTGCACTAGGTCTTTAATCCCAGAGGCAGAAGCACAGATATCTCCATGAGCTCAAGGCCCTGAAAAAAAAAAAAAAGAAAAAAAGGCTGAGGCAGAAGAATAGTGTCTGAGGCCAGCCTGAGTTGCACAGAGATACCTGTGTCCAAAAAAGCAAACCAGTAGAGTGAAATTACCAGAATTACAACATGTATAGTGTTTTTTTTAAAAAAACTTTATTTAAAATCTAATATGTCCATATTTAAGGATGTATGTGAAGGAGAGATGTTGGGGATATAGACGATTGGGGGAGCATCTGCCTGGGAGCACCTGCCTGGGAGCATCTGCTTCAAAGACAAAAGAGAAAGAGAGAGAGTAATAGGATGAGAGTGGCAAGCACCTTATACTACTCAGAGTTTTCTGTGCTGCTGTTAATTAGTCAGCTCTGGAAGGCTTTTAGAGCGAGGGATAGGATGGGGACAATCCTGCTGCTTTATTGCAGCTGCCACAGAGAGAGGTGACAATCCTCTTAGATGACAAAGCCCCAAACGGAGAGGCAGATGCATCCTGGACTGTGCTGCCCCTGGGATCAGAGAAAAGCCTCCAGACCCGAAGAGAAGTAAATCTATTTGTCAGAACCAGGCAGGACTTCCTTCTCCCAGGCCCTCCTCCTACTTCTGCCCTCCTCTCATTCCTCCCGGAATTCCTAACGCTGCGACCCCTGTAATACAGTCCCTCACACGGTGGTGACCTCTAACTCATCTTATTGGTACTCCATAACTAATTTTGCTATTGTTATGAGTCATAATTTAAATAAACATTGGATATGCGACCCCCAAAGAGGTCGCAATCGACAGATTGAGAACCACTGTCCCAGCACCTCGGCCATAGAAATAAGAGCAGCTGGCCACTGCTGCATCAGATGGAAGTGTGAAGTCAGTTGTCCTGTGTGCAGAAAGGCTGAAAAGTTTGGGGCAGCTGAGTAGAAGATGGTTGTAAAGAAGTTAAGAAGTTGCCATGGGGATGGGTATGATGGTTCATCCTTTTTTTTTTTGGTTTTTCAAGACAGGGTTTCTCGGTGTAGCCCTGGCTGTCCTGGAACTCACTCTGTAGACCAGGCTAGCCTCGAACTCTCGAACTCAGAAATCCGCCTGCCTCTGCCTCCCAAGTGCTGGGATTAAAGGCGTACGCCACCACTGCCCGGCTATTTTTTTTTTTTATTAGATTTATTCAGTCTTTATTTCATGTGTGCAAGTGTTTTGCCTGTGTGAATATGTGCATGTATTATATGTGTACCTGGCACCCACAGAGGTCAGAAGAGAGCATCAGATCCCCTAGAACTGGAGTTACAGATGTTATGAACCACCAGGTGTTTTCTGGGAATTGAACCCGGGTCCTCTGGAAGAGCCATGAGTGCTCTTAACCACTGAGCCTGTCTGACACTTTAGCTTGACGTTCTTTTCCATGCTGTCTGTCCTTGGAGCCGTCTCACCTGAAGCAGGGCCTCCCGTTCTTGCTCCTTAATGGAACCTGTCCTGACTCTCCCCCTTCCTCCGGCAGGCGTAGTGTCCTTGGTTTTGAAGCCCATGCTTTCTGCTATCTTTGGGATGATGTTATCAGCTTAGTTGTTTTATTTAATTTCTCACCATTCACTCTAACAGACTCTTAGATACTTTTCTGGTGCAGGGGACTGAACTACCTTGTGAATGCCCAGAGAGCTCTCTACACTGAGACGGGGGCTTTCATGTAGCCAAGACCGGCCTCAGACTTGTTAAACAGCCCAAGCTGGCTTTGAACTCCTGATCCTTCTTCCTCCACCTCTGGAGTGCTGGGATTATAGGCATCTACTACCATGCTTAGTTTGCGTAGCTGCTTTATATGGCTGTTTGTCACCATCTTCTTTCCTATAAGGTCCCTATCCCACACTTAGGATCATCTGCGGCTGCACAGGATGCTCTGTCATTTATTGTGTTGTCCTCATGGCTTGCCCTTGGCTCTGCTTCCAGCCACCCAAAACTTGTTGTAAGGTAAACCCACCACACGGACACCTTAAAGCCAAAAGGAAAGTCTTTATTGCCAGCTAGCACCTGCATGAGATATTTTCCCAAGTCACAAAGCCTTGAGCCTTACAGCTCTTTGTCTTTCCAAAAAAAAAAAAAAAAAAAAAAAAAAACATTTCCTGGTTGACACACATCAGTTAGCAAGAAGTGGAATGACAGAAGCCAAAAACGCAAGGTTAGTACGTGAGACACAATGAGTGTCTCTTTGTTCGAGGTGTGGCAGGTGTTGGAGCTTGTGTGCTGGGTGTTAAGGTCAGAATGGCGCCTCCTACATGACATGGCAGCAGTCTTGTTGAGGTCTGGGGACATGTTGCATTCTAAAACAAAACAAGAACCCCACAGATGTGTCACCAGAGTCTCTTCCTACCAGTTTATTTCATTTCACATTCCCGAGCTCAAACTTGACCTCTCTTGGGGTTATACACAGCTGAGGGATGTCCTGGGCCAGGGCCTTCGTGCTGTATGCTATGGCTGCAGAAGGACCTCCTCCTGTCCCCCACCCTGCTTCTGGCAGGTTCTGCTATTGCCAAGCAGGGCTTGGGTTCCTGGCCACAAAGGGGGCAAGCCAAAAAGCCACAGAGAAGCTTCCAAGGGCCTAAAGACCCCATCCTTCTAATTAATCATAAGGGTATCCCCTCCCCTGCACCCTGTTGTTATAATTGGTTTATGGTGTACCAGTTAATGGTAGCTTATCCCTAAATGTGTGCCCATGATGATTCACAGTCTGCAGTTCATCCCTGTCGTTGTCTCTTTCTGTTTGGAGATAGGGCCTCAAGATCTCCTGCCTCAGCCTTTGGAGTGCTGGGAATTACAGGTGTGCACCACTGTTTCTGTTCCTGGGGATTACAGGTGTGCACCACTGTTTCTGTTCCTGGGAATTACAGGTGTGCGCCACTGTTTCTGTTCCTGGGGATTACAAGTGTGCACCACTGTTTCTGTTCCTTCGGATTACAGGTGTACACTACTGTTCCTATTCTTCCTGTTTTGTCTGGTCTGTGCTCTGGGTGACCACGGACGTTAGCAAGCACAGGTTCTGGGGTTTGCTGGTTTCAAACTCTTGTTCTGTCTTTGATTTCTTTGAGTTTCAGACATGTTCTTGTAGCAGGGGAAGTGCCATCTTCTTGCTGGGTGCATTACTGTACCTGTAGTGGGTGTGACCAGGACACTGGAGTGCCGGCACCTGGCTTCTTCATACTCACCTGCAGCAGCCACAACTTCCTCTGGGAGGATCTACAGACTCCTAGATGAGTCTCTCACCCTAGCAACTGACTGACTGTACAGGGATGAGACACAGCCCCTACCTCATTTTTGGAGGACCTGACAGACTCTGCATGGTTCACATTGAGTTCCTCTGTGTTAGAAGAAGTAAGGACTGGTAGGGCAGGACAGGAGCCAGGGTAGATGGAGGAACAGGTTTAAACTGGAATCTGTATGTGGCTTCTGTTTCAATAGTATCTACCTACATACACTGATATGTATCTGCCTTGTATGGGCCCCCAGGTGCCAGGTCAACACAAGACTCTCTGTCCTCTTGGGCCCAGCTGTTGGAGGGAAAGCTCAGAGCTGGGTGGTGTGGATTGCTGTTTTGGGGGCGTTCATAAGCTGAACCCTGGTAGGGAAGCTTCCCAGAGAAGCTGTCATTTTGGAAAAAGCATGGAATTCTGGGGTTTCAGAGGCATGGGCCTCCCCTCTCTTTTGTCAGTACTATAGTTTCACTTGTTTAGAAAATATCTCATAGTCAGAGTTGTGACTCACTCAAGAGCACTTGCCCAGCGTGTGCAAAGCTCCTGGGCTATCCTCTCATAAACTGGGGTAGCAGCATGTCGGTAGTCCCTGCACTTGTGGGGAGGAGGCAGGAGGATCAGGAGTTCAAGGCCATCCTCAGCCATGTAGTGAGTTCAGGGCTAGCCTGGGCTACTTCATTCCCACTTCTACTCCTGTTCAAACCCAGCTTCATCTCTGCCCTGGAGGATTTCAAAGACCTCTCCCTTTCCTGTAGCTTCTCCCATCTGGTCTTCTGTCCCTTTTGAAAAGAACATTTTACTCCCTGTCACATGCTTTCTGTGTGGCCTCCTTTGTCCTTTCCCTCTGTGGCTCCCCCCCCAACCCCCACCCTCGCCCGCCCGTGTTCTTGCCACCTTGGAGGTGGTTCAGTGTCCTGCTGTGGCCTTGACAGCTCCTATCCCCAGTGACACACCCCTCACAGTGGGAAGCGTTGTGGTCCTAACACCTTGACTTATCAAATGAGTGTTCCTAGCTGTTTGTATCAGAGACTCTCGGTGAGTGTTAGGTCTGAGATTCTCCCTGGCCACCCTAGTTGACATTTCAATCACTTTATATGCAGCCTCTCATATATCTGTGTTAGTGGTTTTTGCGGTTTTGTTCTGTTTTACAATTTCTTTGCTGTGCACAACCTATCATAAGTTGACCCAACACTGAGGACTGGGGAGATAGCACAGTGGTTAAACTGCTCGGCCTCCGGGTAAAGGGAACCTTATGTTACTGCCGTGATTCCAGCCTCAGGGGCACAGACGGGATCCCAAAGTAAGCTGACCAGAGAGACTAGCTGTTCTTGTGAGCCCTGGGCTTGAGGGTGACTGCAACCTGACTGAGAGGTGCTGCAACCTGGAAGAGTGAGGAAGACTCCTAACATCTGCCTCAGACCTGCGCGCGCGCGCGCGCGCACACACACACACACACACACACACACACACACACACACACGCGTGTGCCCATATATGTGATTACAGAATACATACATGCACTCTGCTGCGGATGAGTACATGAAAAGGAAGATGGTTGCCAACACTTACAAAACCTTACTTAAAAGCCTCAGAATACATTTGTGGGTGTGTCCAATCTTGCTATCAGGAAACAATGGAGTTCACACGTCTGAGAACTACTCAGTGGGGTGCACCCCTATGGGGGCATGGCGTCTCATTACGTTGGAAGTTTATCATTTAATGTTGGGCTGCACTCACAGCTGTCCTGGGGCAGGTGTGACCATGGGCTGGCTACAGATTGGACATATTCAGAAGGATGTGGTTTGATTCTCTGAACTGCTTACGGGGGGTTGTGAAAACTGAGCCTTCTCCGTGTTTTCGTCCCCAGTACTCCAGTGAATCAAGTCTCTGGTGGACCTCCATCCTGATCCTGCACCAGTCATTGAGACCTTCCACCTCCTTTAGTGTCTGGGCTAAGCCTCCTTCACACGAGTATGGTTCCTTCTACCTCAGACTAATTCAGATCTCCACTGATCTTTCTGAAAGAAAGCAAACAAAACTAAAAATCCCAAATCAAAACAACCTCTTCTCCAGGGCTGGGGAAGATGGTTCAGTAGGTGAGAGTGCAAGGGTTAGGGGTTCGAATCCCCAGCATGCATGTTACAAAGCTGTGTGGCCATACACACCTATAACCCTGATATTGAGACAAGACTTACTTGGGCTTGCTGGCTGCCAGCCTAGCTCCTGGTTCACTGAGAGACCCCGTTTCGAGGTAGTATGATATAGGGTGATGCAGCAGGGTCCCTGACATCTTCCTCTGGCCTTGGCATGTGCAGATCCAGTCATATGCACACTCTACACGGGCACACATACACTCCAAGTCCACTGTGGTGGAGTACACCTATAACCCTAGCGCTTGGGAGGTGGAGACAGGTCAGGAGTTCAAGGTCATCCTCAGCTGCATAGGAAGTTCAGGGCTAGCCTGGGCTATGAGAGAACTCACAAGTCTATAAGCACAAAACAACTGTGATTACTGTGTGGAGCTCCCCAAGCCTTTGCTTTCTGTGTTAGACACATGCTAGCACCCAGTGACTCGACCTTGACTAGCCTCTGGCCTAGACTTCACCTTCCTTTACCACCTGCCCAAACTCTTAATCTTAATCCCCAGGAGCCTTTTCCACCCCCAAGTCTGTGGGTGTTCTTTCCTATTGTGGTCAACTCCCCTCTCTGAGTACTATGTTGTTCCTGACCCCTAATTTTCCAGATTAAAAATAGCCCAGGCCAGCCTGGTCTTAAACTATTTTTAACTCCCAAGTACTGGGAGAAAGGTCTGCTTTGAAGGTAAAATGAAGTTCTGTGCCAGTCGCTGTGATAGGAGCCAGGCAGGGTTCTGATGGCCTGCCCCCTTGCAGAGGGGTGGCCTGTGTATCTGCCTCCTCAGTCCCCTAACAACCTCCCCCCCCAACCCCCAGTTCCCGAGACTCTGCAGGAAATGGCTGTGTCCCCAAAGCTTGCAGCTCATAAGGTATGATGTTGAAAGTGACCTCAGGCCAGGCAGTGGTGGTGCATGCCTTTAATCCCAGCACTTGGGAGGCAGAGGCAGGCGGATTACTGAGTTCGAGGCCAGCCTGGTCTACAGAGTGAGTTCCGGGACAGCCAGGAAAGTGACCTCAGACATAGGCCACAAGGTGACCCCCGAGAGAGGGGCACACTACTGTCAGAGTTGACTTCAACCTGTGACATCACTCTGGTGTTGATATGAATTTAAAACTGTCGCACCCAGTCTCAAACACAGTAAAGTGGAGCTGAAGAGTTTATTTAATGGGACTGGAGCGTTCTGAGGACCTGCCATCGATTCTCTGCACAGCACCCGCCTTGTGCAGCCCACAACAGATGCAACTCCAGCTCCGGGGGATCTCAACTCCATAAAAGGGTTTCTAACAAAAGAGGGCGTGGCCTTACCCAGGCAGGACCATCTCTTCAGGATTAGGAAACCTGGTTCTGACCACATGTTCTGGCTTCCAGTGTTTACTTGACTTCAGAAGCAGCTGGCAGAGCGGGCGTATGGCAGGAACCCAACTGGGCATTTACTTCATTTTGACTTTGATGAACATTTTACCCTGAAACATTTCACCTATTAAGGCTGAGGAGATGCCTCCGTGTTGCGGTAAATCTCCAACCCCAATAGGCCCATTCAAAGAAAATGCAACTTTGTTGCAGTAAATCTCCAAAGCCAATAAGCCCATGCAAGGAAGCCGCAACTCAGTTATTTATAAACTGCACGCCTGTATTGGGCAGATATGCCTCTACCCCACTTTGTTCCCCAGCTATGAAATTTCTGCTACTTGCTTCTGCCAGTGTTTCTGCCCCATCTTCCTTCCAACAACTCTCCCTCCGTCCTCCGATTGCAGTCTCCTGCAACTCCTCCTCCTACCTCCTTTCTTGCCCAGAAACCCTGCCTCCTCATTTAGGCCCAGCGATGGGCTATTTGTCATCTTTATTAGCCAATCAGATAATTAAGGGAAATTCATCTACACCTCGGTGGTTGAAAGAGATTGTTGCCTCTTGCAGAAGACCTGGGTTCAGTTCCCAGCACCCAGAAGCCTATTACTCCAGTTTCTGACATGCTCCTCTGGCATCATGGGACAAGGTACACACATGGTGTACATACATTTATGCTAGCAAAACACTTACACACAATCACAGAGTTTCCTTTCTGCCTCTTTTCTTCTCTCCTCCCATGGCACATGTGTAAATATGTTTTACGTTTCCGTTTGCTCCCACATGTAATGGGCATTGCAGGACAGTTTGTCTGAGTTTTTAAAGATTTAAAAAGCCTAATATAATATATAATATATATTAAAAGTTCCACTTTAATTGTGCTCAGTTTTGACCTCGAAACTGTGTTCTTTCTCTGAGTACTGAGCTGGTGAGGATGGTGTCCGCAGAACAAGTCATTTCTGTGGCAGCAACAGTGCTACCTGGGCAGCGTCTCACTGTCCGACCTACGCTAGCCTTGAACTCACATCTCTCTTTGTGTCTTAGTCTCTTGAGTGCTGGCATTACAGGCATGCACGGCCATGCCTGGCATAAACCATCTTGTGTAAAGAGGTATCTAGAGGTGACCAAATTCTATCCTCAAAGCCTGTATGAAGGTCGGCCCAAGGCAGGTCTACAAGCCGGCTCCTAACTCTGTGTGTGCCCCTTGGATGTCTGATGTGTCCTGTCGGCTTCTTTCCACAGTTTGCAGCTCATGTGTTGACCCCATGTTAAGCCCTTGTTATAGCGGCTGGAGAGATGGCTCTCAATAGATCAAGGCTCTTGCCACACAGCCTGAGGGACCTATGTTTGATCTTCAGGACACACTTGGTGAAGGACAGGTTGTCTTCCAACCTCCGAGTGCATGCCACGGTGTGTGGGTCAGCGTCACACAGAGACACAAAAGAGATGTAAAAATAATAATAAAAAATTAAAAAAAAATTTTTAAGTTCCTGTTGCAAGTGTGTCCCCAAAGACCCAAGCCAAGAGACAGGGTCCCTAAGTTGCCCAGGCTGGCCTGGAACTTGCAATCTTTTTTCCTTAGCTCCCAAGCACCTGGTATTACAGACACGCCCACCCATGCTTATTAAGCTGCTTTTCCTGGTGTCCTTAGGATTTATGTTTCGGTTCTTCCACAAGGGCAGGCATGTGAAGCATGTGAATTGAGAGGCCCAGATACGCGTGTATATAGGCTTCAGAAGTTGTTGGCTTTGTACGGTCTCCTCACAGAGAGGAAACATCCATGTAAGCCAGTATAGAAGCAGTGACTGGAGGCGTCTGCCCAGGCCCCATACCTTTCCCTAAGCATCACCAGGCCGGTCCTTGCTTTGGAATATATATGTACTGGACGGTTAATTTAACCTTTTCCTTTCTTCCTCTTTTCTTCTCTCCTCCCACGGCACACGTGCAGATATGTTTTACTTTTGGGTTTGACCCAACATGTAATGGGCATTGCAGGACAGTTCGTCTGAATTTTTAAAGATTAAAAAGCCTTAGTGGGCCAGGCAGTGGTGGTGCACGCCTTTAATCCCAGCACCTGGGAGCCAGAGGCAGGCGGATTTCTGAGTTCGAGGCCAGCCTGGTCTACAGAGTGAGCTCCAGGACAGCCAGGACTACACAGAGAAACCCTGTCTCGAGAAAAAAACAAAACAAACAAAAAGCCTTAGTGGTTATCACTGTATGTGCCTACGCTGAGATATCCTTACCAACTGAACAATACTGGGGTTCAATGTCACTGTGTTCTGCTTATGTTAAAGGCAGTTCCTGTGATTGTTAGCTCCAAAGCATCCCTTGGAAGTTTTGGTAGAAAAAGTCTTTAAAACGTGTAGGAACCATTTTGTTCTCTGGGCTGGTTTCCAGGGACCGTGTTTCGGTGTTACACAGTGTGGGACGAGTTTGAGTCCTGCAGATGTTTTTTTGTCTTATCATTGTCTGGGAAAGGGAGGGTGTTTGCTGACTGAAGCCAGAGATGGGCAAGAGGCCCTGCTGGTTCCTAAGCAGCTTCATCTGTTCACCCTGTTTTTAAAGACAGTATCTCCCATTGGGACCTGAACTTGGCCAGTTAGGTTAGTGAAGCTGGCCAGTGAGCCCAAGAATCCACCTGTTTTCAGCCTCCCCCATATTTTTGTGTGGGTGTTGGGGATTGAACCCACGCCTGCGTGGGCAGGCACTCTACTAACTGAGCTATTCCCCGAGCCCCAGAGTCGAGATTCTTGGTTGGGTTTCAGTAGAACATCAAGCTTTATTTTTAACTAAGCCTATCTGTTGTTGCTCGGGCAGTTGGCACATGGCCTGGTAAGGGGAAAGCTGATCCCCGGTTAAGGGCATTGTGTGCTCATTCACACGGCCTGTTACATTGTGGGTGCCGAATGACCCCGGCAAAGAACACTGGATCCAGGATCCCCTCTCTGCCCCTCCCCCTTCACAGCTTGAAGTCAGATGGCAAATACATGTTCTGTTAGTAATGGTGAATTTATTAGGTCTGAATCCAAAAACTGAATATCGTAGACATTAATGTCGAAAGCTAATCACCTGTACAGATAAGCTATGGTGGGGGGTCAGATCCTGATGGGATGCCCTAGGTCTTTGAAAAACATGTAGGCTTGATTGCTCTGTAATTGTCAATGAGAGTATTTTTTTAAAAAGATGATTTAGTTTTTATTTTATGAATGTTTGCTTGCATGTATGTTGTGCACCGTGTACATGCCTGGTGACCTTGAAGTCCAGAAGGGGCTATCAAAGTCCCGGGAGCTTGAGTTACAGATGTGAGCTGCCATGTAGGTGCAGGGAATGGAACTCAGCAGGTGCTCTTAACCATCGAGGGATCTCAGCCCCGAAGGTTTATTTTGTGTAGACTCCAACTTTGTTTTTGTTCCTTGTGAGGATCAATCCCAGGGTCTCCACCTGCTTACGTCACACTCAGTCTGAGGAAGCTTTAGAAACCAAATCATAAAATAATGGCTGGTGCTTTGGGGTACGTTTGCCGTGTTCCTCTTCCCCCATCCCCCCACCCCCCAGTGTGACTCCAGGTAGGTACCTTTGCCATGTCCCACTCTCCAGCCCCATGGCTTCTTTAGTCTTAGTCACACCTGCTATTGGCTTATCGTCAAACTTGTAGACTGACTTGATGTGGTCAGGTTGAATTCACATAGTAATTGTTCTCTCTCTCTCTCTCTCTCTCTCATCATAAAAAAATTGCATTTCGAGAAGCCTGCATTACTTTTGACTTTCTACATGTCGTGTGGGTCCAAGTTTTGTTTGGTTTGGTTTTCTTCTAGGATCTATTCTTTTAAACTATGTGTATACATGTGCACATGAGTGCTGGTGTCCAGGGGTCAGATCCCCTTGGAGCTAGAGTTGTAAGTAGTTGTGGTCTCTGCCTGACAGGGACACTTGAACTCAGGTCCTCTGGAAGAACAGTACTCACCGTTCACCAATGAGCCATCTCTCCAGCCCCTAGTTGTGTTTGTGTGTGTGTGTGTGTATGTGTGTGTGTTGTGTTTTGTACAGGAGATAACAATCTCCTGTAGTTTAGGCTGGTCTGGAACTTAACTATATAGCTCAGGCTGGCCTTGAACTTGGGGTGATTCTGCTTTATCCTCCTTGGGAGGATGTGCCCACTTGGTCTGTACAGTGGAAATAACAGACATGTAAGGTATAGCCTATTCTGCTTGCCTATTTTAAAAACAGCTTTTGTTGACAGTGGGTAAAGCTGTGTCATTTATAAAACAGTTCTTTAAGCCACGTGTGCATATATGTGTGTGTGTGTGTGTGTGTGTGTGACACCGTGCTCACTCCGTAACAGTGGGACGATGAGCACCATGTCCCCAGCTGTGACTCAAGTTTCAGGAAACACAGAGGATGGAAGCCGCGCAGAGTGCCAGAACAGATCTTGGCAATTCTCTGAACTCCTTGGTAATGATGAGTCAAATGTCTGAATCAATGGGACTCTGGAACTGGAGTTCAGAAGTAGATACACACTCACAAGATCAGTGTGTGTGTGTGTGTGTGTGTGTGTGTGTGTGTATGCACGCACACATGTCCAGATGAAAGTTCAGGCAGGCCTCAAACTTAAAGATAGCCCAGAATAACCCCAGTCTTGTTGCAATCCTCCTCCCTCAGCCTCCAAAGTGCTGCCATAACAGACGCAAGCCACCATGCTTGGCTCAACTGATTTTTTTTTTTCCTATTTAAAAAAAATTTATATGTATGAGTGTTTTGCTCACGTGTATATGCTGGATACCCTTGGATGACAGACAGGCTGGGCTGTTGGGTCCAAGGGAACTGGAGTTAGAAGCAGTTGGGAGTTGCTGTATAGGTGCTGGGAATTGAACTCGGGTCCTCTGCAAGAACTATCAACGTTCACCGAGCCAGCTCTCCAGTCCAGATTATTCTTTTTTAACTAAAGAAACCAAAACAATTGAACGCAGTGTAGTTTTTGTTATGTCTCATTCTGGTAGATAATTCTAGAGAGCCATCTACATAGACAAATAATCCTTGACACTGTACGCACCAGCATTAGCTCAGAATGAGTCCTACACCTCAAGTGAACCCCAAACCTAAAACACAAGAAAATGTATGAGTAAATCTTTGTGAAGTTGAGATAAAGGTATCTTAAAACACAAGAAAACACACACATATACACACACACCACACACACAGATGACTTTTAGAGAAAAACATTGAAAAATTCGATTTTGTCAATATTAAAATATTTTGCTTCCCAAAGGATACCGTTAAGGAGGCAATGGCTTTCGGGAGCAGGGGTGGGGGGAGAGGTGGAGAGGAGCCAGTGGAATGGCACAGCTGGTAGACACGGCTTGCACAAACCTGGCAGGTCAATCCTTGGATCCCACAAGGAGGAAGGAAAGAAGTGTCTCCTGACAGCTGTCTCTGACTTCACACACATCTCTTGGCACCAGCACACCTAGACCAAATAATAG
Organism: Grammomys surdaster; assembly: GCF_004785775.1. Classification (NCBI taxonomy): domain Eukaryota; kingdom Metazoa; phylum Chordata; class Mammalia; order Rodentia; family Muridae; genus Grammomys; species Grammomys surdaster. Next base: position 3,943,207 of record NW_021604626.1, read on the forward strand.
AAATACATATTTATAAAAAGATACCAGTCTGGTAAGGGATAGAAGAGATGGCCCCAACGGTTAAGAACGCTTGTTGCTCTTGCAGAGTACCTGGGTTTGTTTCCCAGCACCTACATGGTGGCTCACAACCATCTGCGACTCAGTTCTAGGTGATCTGATGACCTCTTCTGACCCCTTCAGCAGATGCACATACATACATACATACATATATACATACATACATACATGCAGGCTAAGTTCTCATACACATAAAATAACATAATTAAAAAGAGATCATTAAGAACACAGAAAGACAAATTAAGGACAAAAATATTTATAAATTGTGAGAGATTTGCATAAAATTTTCTTATAACTGAGAAGTTAGATAAATCTGGAGAGATGATTCAGTGGATAAGTGGTCTCCCACAGGAAGTTCAGGCTCACAGTTACCTGCACGTCCAGCTGTGTGGGATATAATGCCCTCTTCTGGCCTCTGTAGGTAACTTGACTCAAGTGCACAAACCCACACGGATACATTAAATAGACAGTAAGACAAACAATAGATGTCAGAGAAACAGTACGGCAGAAAGAGATTTAAAAAGCTGTTTCACAGAAGGGTTAGATAAACAGCAATGGCCGAGTGTATTAAAAGATCCTCAGAGGGCAGAGGATGTGGCTTGCTTGGTCGGCCGCGTGTTTGCCTAGCATGAACAAAGCTGGGAGTTCACTTTCTAGTACCTCATAAACCAGGTATGGTGGTACACACCTGTAATTTTGGCAAGTTGGAGCTGGAGGCAGGAGGACCAGGAATTTGGCGCCACATGGGCCACATAGAGTCCTGTCTCTCATCTGGCTGATGCTAGGGAAGCAGAAACCACAGCGAGAGGCATCGCGCACCGGAATGAAGGCCCAGCGTAACAGGGATGTGGAGCTACTGACCCTATACTAGGTTGCCACGCACGTTCATTGCTTAGAGGAATGCAAAATGGCACTGCCACTTTAGAAAAACAGGCTGTCTGTGTCTCAAAGTTAAATATAAACCCATGATGTGACTCGGGAATTCTATTGCTGAGTAGCTACAAAGACAAAAGAGAACCTGCCCACGCGGCCATGGGCGTTTTACTGGGCACCAACCACGTGGCCTTGCGCGTTTCATCCTCGGCCACGCAGCCATGGGCATTTCTTTAATCCTCGCCCACGTGGCCATGGGCATGTCATTGATCTTCACCCACCAGGCTATGGGCATTTCATTCATCACTGCCCACGTGGCCATGGGCGTTTCACTCGGCACCGCCCACGTGGCCTTGCACGTTTCATCCTCACCCACGCGGCCATGGGGGTTTCATTCATCCTCGCCCACGCGGCCATGGGCATGTCATTGATCCCGCGCCCACCAGTCTATGGGCGTTTCATTCATCACTGCCCACGCGGGCATGGGTATTTCACTTGTCACTGCCCACGCGGCCATGAGCGTTTGTTTCATTCGCTATTGCCCAAAATAGAAGGCAGCCCAAGTGTCTACCGTCTGGAAGTAGATAAGCTGAGACAGAGGGATGACATCTCAGTAAAAGGATGCCTTGTGCTTGGTAAAGCAGCATGATACTCCCCGATCAACTAAGAGAGGCCACACTGCCGGTGCCCTGCAGAGATCCGGTGCTGTCAGGGTAGTTCAGTACTTGTGCATGTTTGCATCCCCATACTTGTGTACCTCAGGGCTCAACGTCGGGTGTCTTGGTCACCCTCCATCACTTTCTGAGATGGGGTCTCTCACTGGTCTGGAGCCCCTGCTGGACTAGCTAGTCAGTAGACTTCAGGGCTCCACCTGTCTTTGCCTCTTAAGTGCTGGGATAGTAGGCTGACCGCCAGGCTTTCTCATGGGTGCTGGAGACCCAAAATCAGATCTGGTATTTACCCTTGTACAGCGAGCACTTCACCAACTGAGCTGTCTCCCAGCCCCTTACTGAAATCATCTTTAGCAAGGTCCCATTGAAGTGTTATTTGGGCAGAGACGAGCACATTCTTAAGGAAAAGCATCCACCAGTGCTGAGGGAACTCCTGTGTGGATGTGGTTGGCTGAACCAACCACTCTCTCTCTCTCTGCATCACGTAGTGTGGGCCACACAGGCAGAGTGATGACAACTTCTGAGGTCATGACTATTGAGACCCCTCCAGTGAGTCCAGGGCTCAGGCAGACAGCCTCTTGATTCACTTGGGTCTGAGACGGCTGAGCCTGAGGCTGGCAAGGTGACTCAGCAGGTAAACCTGCTTGTCACACAAGCCTGACGACCTGAGTTTCATCTCCAGGACCCATGTAAGGTGGAAAGAGAACTAACCCCCTAAAAGTTGTTCTTTTACCTACACACAAACACAGCTGCTCGACCACTCCCTTGCTGTCTCCACCCCGCCCTCCCTCCAGCCTGCCTTCTCTCAATAAATTAAAACAAAATCCCTGGGGATTATCACGTACTCAGCTGAAAGGAGTCTATGGTGTTCGGTTTCTGCCTCGGGCACCCGGAATGCTCAGTACCTCTTCTGAGCACCTCTCCTAACCAGTAAGTTCACAAAGACTTTTTAATCCCCCAAACCACCGGCAGCACCGTGTTCTCCGCCACGCTGACCCCATTTAAATACTCTGGCTTTCCCCAAGGTGTCTGCCCGATGAACACTGTCTGCCTTTATTTACTATGTTCCTTAACTTCCTGATGTGAGCCTCCACGTGCTGTTAGGAGACAGGTCTGCCTTCCTCTGTCCTGCCTTCCTGCCGCTTCAGCCCCTCAGCGGCTCTTGACGCTGGAGGAGGGTTAGTCGGCACGGTGCCCAAGACTGAGGAATTCAGGAGTCTGACAGTATGAAATTCGATGTCAGGCAGCTAGGATTCAGAACCCTGCCCTGCAGTTGGCTCATTGTACGATGCCAGTGAGTCTCCTGCCTCAGTTTCTCATTAATGCTTCGATGATCCCCACATCCTGATCATCGGGAGAGTAGTTGTGGAAAGCACGATATGTTCCCTTCCCCTCTGCCTTCTCTCCTGTTGGTTCACAGAATTTGGAACAGCCTTGACTTTCTGTAATCTCTGGATTGTTCTTTCTCTGTCCCCTCTCTTCTCAAGAGTCTGGAGGACACACTGGTGCTGCATCAGTACTGCTGTCTTATATATCAGGTAATGATGTATCAAGAAGATGGGGAGAAGATGGGGGGCTGGAGAGATGGCTCAATGCTCAAGAGCAGTGGCTGCTCTTTCAAAAGACCCAGGCTAGAGTCCCAGCAACCACTTGGTGGCTGACACTGCCTTGACTCTAGTCCCAGGGGGTCTGATGCCCTGGCGTCCTGGGCACCAGGCACACATATGATACACAGACAGGCATGCAGGCAAAACACCCAAACACATGAAATAAACAAATGTCTTGTCAAAGAAATAAAATAGAACCAGGAGACCTGGGATTCCTTGAAATGGACTTGGGTCTGAGCTCTAGATAACACCCATTTGCTCTCTAACCTGGAATTTGTTCCAGATCCGGTTTCCAGTTGGAGAGGTTTCTTTTTTTTTGGTTTTGTTTTGCTTTTTTTTCGAGACAGGGTTTCTCCGTGTAGCCCTGGCTGTCCTGGAACGCACTCTGTAGACCAGGCTGTCCTGGAACTCAGAAATCCACCTGCCTCTGCCTCCCAAGTGCTGGGATTAAAGGCGTGCGCCACCACTGAAGAGGTTTCTTTTATTGCAAGATTATGAAGGTGATCAGAGATGACAGGGGCTGACCTGACCCTTGGTGGCTTCTGAGTAATTGTGACACAGCTCACTAGCTAGTGGTGATCATTAACATTGATTATTAACTGGCTCTAGAGTCACCTGAGGGATAAACCTCTGGACATGCCCATGGGGGAATTTCTAGTTTGGGTTGGTTGAGGCAGGATGATGAATCCTGAATGTGGGTAGCCCCATCCCATGGGCTGGGTCTTGGACTGAGGTTATAAAGGAGGAAGTGAGCTGAGTACCAGCATATCT
>NW_021604626.1:3947285-4002992 GCF_004785775.1 Grammomys surdaster
TGACCAGCTACCTTGGGCTCCTGTCACCAGGCCTTCCCCATACGGCATACTCTACATTCAGGCTGCAAGCCAAAATAATAAGCCTTTCCTTATTATTTTCTGTTGTTGTTTGTTTGTTTGTTTTTTGTTTTTCGAGACAGGGTTTCTCTGTGACCAGACTGGCCTTGAACTCAGAAATCCCTCTGCCTCTGTCTCCCAAGTGCTGGGATTAAAGACGTGCACCACCACTGTCCGAAGCCTTTTCCTTATTTAAGTTGATTTTCTTAGGCATTTTGTCACAGCAACAAGAAAAGTAATAACCTACCATTCAAATGAGACCCGAGGGCCAGCATCACACAGCAAGCCAGCAGCAGCAGGCAGGGTTTGGACCAGAGCGCGATGTCTGTTCTTGTCACCTTCAGGTCTACTGATCTCTTCTTTCTTTTCCTCATCCAGTGGTGGGTATTGAACCCAGGACCTTGCGTCAGTTGCCAGGCGCTCTGCCACCAAGCCTCATCCCTAGTCCACTGTCGGTTCTTTTGTTTTCAAGACAGGGTTTTTCTGTGTAGCTCTGGCTGTCCTGGAACTTACTCTGTAGACCAGGCTGGACTCGAACTCAGAGATGCACCTGCTTCTGCCTCCCAAGTGCTGGACTTAAAGCATGAGCCACCTCCACCCAGCTCACTGTTGGTTCCCAATTCTACTTATCTAATCGTTTCCTTCTTGTTCCACTAGGACAGAGCCAAGCTACCATTGAACATAGTCAAGTGCCTTACTGGCATCTTAGATTTTCCCTTCATAGGAGAACCTGCTGTCTGTTGTGCTCTGTGTTGTAGCTCGTGGTGGAGAGAGACATCCTCCCAGTCTCAGTACCTCAGTCCTGACTCATTCAGGCTCTTGTCACTGATCCTGCTTCCTCTCTGCGTTCTCTGCTACGCCGAGCCTCCGACAGCCATCTTTGGACATTTGCACTTCAGCAGCCTCCTAGGGATGCATGAGCTGAGGCTCAGGACTCCTTCAGCCGACTGTTTTCCAAACACTTCACCCAGACACCCCAGAGCTCTGGCAAACTCCTAGGCCTATGTGGGTATGTTTGCATTCCAAGCAGACACCATCATTGTGTTGGGCAGGTGGCCACGAATCTCTGGGTCATGTCATGTCTTTGTGAAGCTGGGTTTTCAGGGTTTATCCAGATGCATAGCGAATACGGCCCAACAGTCCACGTGGGACAGGAAGCCAGGCTGCCAGTGTCCAGTCTGATGCCAAGGTTTGAGGCACCCAATAGGCATACGTCGTTAAAGCTTAAGACTCATTCAGCGCTTACTAGGGAAGATCACTGCTGGCTATTTATTTTGGCCTGGACATTCTAGGTTTTAGCCAAGTAAATTTGGAGATGAGAGGATAGACTTGCCTTCACAGAAGAGCCTGCCTGTGTAGAGCCGCAAAGCTTGTAGCTGGAAGGACAGTATAAGATTTATTTTAAAATAGATAACGTCTGTTGTATATTCAGGAAGGAAGTCACTGATGGAGAGGCAGTTACTAAAGTTCACGTGAAGGAGGTCATGGCGTGGGCTTAGAGTAGCAGGGCCCTGAGGAGAGACAGGATGAGATGAGTGAGGCTTCGCTTCTCAGTGCCGCCCGCCCTCACACCAGCTGCAGGGCTTTACTGGAGGAAATGCAAAACCACAGGCCGCCGTCAACCCTGACTCAGAACACACATGTTAAACAGGGTCTCGGGTGATACACTTGCAGCTAAAATCTCTGCAGCCCTGAGAGAGGCACAGCCCTCTGTGAAAAGAGTGACTTCATGCCGTGTGCCGCCCTGTCATGGGCTCAGACGGTGGCAGGAGAGAGATTGATAAGAGGACTGAAGGAACCATTCTGAGGAACCAAGAGGATAAGAGTGGCCAAGAAGGACTGCAGGGTCAGGGGTCAAGCATACTGAGTTGTGTCCGTGCATGCGGTCATAGCCCTTGCTTCTGCCAAGCAGCCTGGGGGCAGTTGCTGCAAAGATAGGGCTCCTCTAAAAGAGTTTGCTTGCTGGGTGAGGATAAGGAAAGGCCAGCTAGCATTCGTCTGCCACAGGTGTGGAGAGAAAGGGAGGCATAAGGAGGTGAGATACGGGGAAGGGGTGAGGACGGGGTTCCCCTGAAGCCAGTGGAAAGAAAGGCTGCACCTATGGTTCCTGGCTTACTTCTGTCTCAGGGTTTTCCTGCTGTGAATAGACACCATGACCAAGGCAGCTCTTATAAGGACAACATTTAATCGGGGCTGGCTTACCGCTTCAGAGGTTAAGTTCATTATCATCGAGGTGGGAACATGGCAGCATCCAGGCAGTCACGGTGCAGGAGGAGCTGAGAGTTCTACATCCTCATCTGAAGGCTGCTAGCAGAATACTGGCTTCCAGGCAGCTAGGATAAGGGTCTTATAGCCCACACCCACAGTGACACACTTACTCCAACAAGGCCACACCTCCAAATAGTGCCACTCCCTGGGCCAAGGATATACAAACCATCACACCATGCATGTGGAAAGGAACATTCTAGATTACTCCCTGGGATGTTGGGATTGTCAGGTTTTCTAGGGTTCTAGTGTCAAGGGCAGAGGTCTGGCCCCCACAGCCAGTACTTTCTGGGGCGAGACCCTATGAGGAGGCCTGAGAGGAGATTTGGGAGATGCTGGATTTGAAATTTGAAAGCAATCTGTTGCTTTATGTGGCGTTGACACCACTGGAAGTGAGGACTTGGCACCTCGGAGGTGAACTTGAGCATTGCTCGGGGATCGGCAGTACGGCAGCCAGTCCCCTATGTGCCGCTGTCAGGCGGAGGCTGAGCAGCTTGGAGCACATTGGCACATCCTCCAGGCTGCCTCTGGGGCCATGTCAAGTCAGGTTACAGATGAGGAAATGCCTCACGAATGCCCACAGTCACGTAGCTGCTAATTGGCAGAACCAGGATTAGGAAGAAGAGCCAGGTCCCTTAAGCTGGGCAGCTCTGTTCTGAGTCACCTGCTCCTGAGTGCTGACTGAGACCAGGGTGTGAGGTATTCTTAAATGGAGGAGGCCAGAGCCCCGCGCTCGGGCTTTCAAACTGGCTTCTGCAATCCTGAAGGAAGTTGACCAATAACCTGGCTATAGCTGGCAGGGAGCTTTGAGCAACCACGATCTTGGCCTTTCTGGTTCTGTTCTGTGACATAAGGGTAGCCTTAGTGGCCTTAAGGAGCTACTTGGGAGCTAGTTGAGAGATAAGTGTGTCTCTTCCAATGACCTTGGCAGAAATCCCTAGTCTGAGGTCAGCAAGATGGCTCAGCAGGTGACGGTGCGGTGCTTGCCGTCTAAGCCTGATGACCTGTGTTCAATCCAAACACTTCACAGAGTTGTCCCCTGACCTGTACTGGCACACAGTGGAATACATGATCAATCCCCACCCCCACATATATATGCAAAGTTTAACAAATTAAACTTTTCTTTTTTTTTTTGAGACAGGGTTTCTCTGTGTAGCCCTGGCTGTCCTGGAACTCACTCTGTAGACCAGGCTGGCCTCCAACTCAGAAATCTGCCAGTCTCTGCCTCCCAAGTGCTGGGATTAAAGGTGTGCGCCACCAGTGCCCAGCCCAAATTAAACTTTTAAAAGATCTATTTAGCCGGGTGGATTTCTGAGTTCAAGGCCAGCCTGGTCTACAGAGTGAGTTCCAGGACAGCCAAGGCTACACAGAGAAACCCTATCTCGAAAAACAAACAATCAAAAAAAGATATATTTAGGTATGTATTTTATATATATGGGCTTTTGTCTGCATGTGTGCACTCCAGAAGAAGGCATTGGATCCTAAGGGTCACAGTCGGTTGTGAGCTGCCATGCAGATGCTGGGAATTGAACTCAGGACCTCTGGAAGAGCGGCCAGTGCTCTTAACTGCTGAGGCATCTCTCCAGCCCCAACAAATTGAGGTTTTAAAAGTTAAAATCTCAGGGTGTGCTTGAGGCTCTTACAGTCTTCAGCTCCGAGCTCCTCTTAGCCCAGAGGTCTGTAATTCTGCTATCATTATGAATCGTAATGTAAATATCTGTGTTTTCCGATGGTCTTAGGCGACCCCTTTCAAAGGGTTGGTTTGAGGACCATTTGATCAGCCTCCAGCAAATTTGACTGTCATGCTGTCCTGAAGACAGGGAGAGAGTTTTACCCAAATGGAACTCTGAGGACTAGGGTCAGGAATCCCCCAGTCTCTGAGGCTCACAACAGTGGGTAGGTGCTGGGTAGTGCACTTGCTGTCCACAGGTGGCAGGACCAGGACCCCCCATGGCCTGAAGATGGTGGCAGTGAGAGCCACACTGAAGAAGAATCACAGGCAGATGCTGGTAGGGAGAGGGACTTGTTTGTATGTGTACAGTTGCCCTGCAAATGTATGTGCTATTGGTTCCAAGCATAGTACAAGGTGGGACTGAAGTTTGCCCCAGCCTGGCCAGCTTCCAGCTGTACCTCCTCTAGTACCATGACCTTAGGTGTCATTGGTCTGTCACAGTACAGGAAGCATAAGAGTTGACAGCATGGGAGATAAGAATAGGCCAGTATTCTACCTTTTTATTTTTTTTTGTTTTATGTATATGAATACTATTTTGCTTTTTTTATTTGTTTGTTTGTTTGTTTGTTTGTTTATTGAGACAAGGTTTCTCTGTGTACCCATCTGTCTTGGAACTCTTTGTTGACCAGACCGGTATTGAACTCACAGAGATCTGCCTGCCTCTGCCTCCCAGATGCTGAGATTTAAGGTATGCTGCCATGCCTGGCTGAGTGTTTTGCCTGCTTGTATGTCTGCACTGGTAACCACTGACAATGAACCATCTTTCTGGCCCAGTGGGTCTCAGCCTGTGTGTTGTGACTCCTTTGGGGGTTCCCTATCAGATGTCCTGCTTGTCAGATATTTACATTATGATTGATAACAGCCAAAAAATTACAGTTAGGAAATAGCAATTAAATAATTTCATGGTTGGGGGGTCACCACAAAATGAGAAACTGTATTAAAGGGTTGCAGCATTAGGAAGGTTGAGAACCTACTGTTCCAGCCCATCTTCCTAATATCTTAATTCATAATTTTGGGGCTGGAGAGATGGCTCAGCGGTTAAGAGCACTGGCTGCTCTTCCAGAGGTCCTGAGTTCAATTCCCAGCAACCACTTGGTGGCTCACAACCATCTGTAATGGGATCTGATGCCCTCTTCTGGTGTGTCTGAAGAGAGCAATGGTGTATTCATATACATAATTTGAAGGTAGTGTTAAGAACATTTTTGGTTTTTGAGACAAGGTTTCACTCTGTATCCCAGGCTGATCTTACTGCTGTAGTCCAGGCTGGTCTCCGACTCCTGAGTGCCGCCATATCCAGCTTTTAAAATGTTTCTGCCTTATGTTTTAACCCTATAAACGGCCTTTAACTTTATAAATGGCCTTGCAGGTCTTTATTTCTGACATTCATTGGGTCTGTGGAATTCTAGTTGGATTGTTTCATTTTTAGTTTATCTCTAGGGACTGTGAAATGCCTCTGATTTTGTTTGACTTTTGTGATAATAGTTGCAAAACCATACCCAGTGTTTACATAGTACCTTTGAAGAAAAAAAAATGCAGTCCTATTTCGGGCATTTTCTTATCAGTCCGAGCTTTTCTGAGACTGTCCTGTTGTTAGAATTGAGTAATCTCAAAAGAAAGAGATAACACCTCAGGCTATGCTGGGCTGGGCTGGGCTGCAGCAGGGTGCTGCCAGGCTGGCCGGGCAGGTGGTCTAAGCTCTCTCCACATGGGGGCATACAGCAGACATTGGGCACGCACCCTCCTCCTCCTGCACGGCAGTAGTGCCCAGCTAGCGGCGGCCATCTTCCATCTCTCATTTGAGAAATAACTGTTTATATTATGGTAGGCATGTGCTTAGTTAGCTTCAGAGTTGCCTGAACATGAAAGCACACAGAACCAGGCCAGGTTGGCTCACACCATCTGGCCAGGTGTCTCCGCTGTGTGGCCTCAGGTCTGCTTGCTGTTCTGGCCACTCCACCACAGAACAGGCTCTTATCCGGTCACTGTGAGGATTGGGTGGGCCTGGCCTTAGCAAGACCTCTTAGAGGTTATAATGAAGCTGAATGCCTACCTGGCTCCTGTGCCCACTCCCCTCGAGGCAGGTCAATGAAGAAAGCACCCAGGATGGAGACCATCTCCTCAGAGGTCCTGCAGCTGTTAAGTGCAGCTGCTGTCCCTGTTGCCTTTGCACCAGGCACAGTGACTAGCACTTCTCATGTGCTAGTTTGTTCGATTGGTGGGCAGTTTGCTGCTGCTGTTTGCACTTTACAGGGAGGGGCAGTTAGGTACAGAGGGGACAAGTGACCAAAATGCCCCACCCATTGAGGAGTGATGCAGACATTGGTCAAGTGCAGACTCTGGCAGACCCTCTGTTCCTAATCGTCTTTTCTTTCACGCTCCCTTCCTGGAAGGCACACATGCTTTAACTAACTGTACACACTTAACTGTGTTCCTGTGGTCTGTCTGACCTGGTCTAGGGGCCAGAGAGCACAGCTATGAACTGTCTTCCCAGCCCTTCCCCGATGTTCTGTGCTGTGCCCTTCTCCACTTTAAAAACTCTTTAACCTTAATTTTAACTTTTATTATGTGCGTATAAATGTTTTGCCTGAATGTATGTCCACGCACCACGTATGTGCAGTGTCCAAGGAGACCAGAAGAGGGTGTTAAGTCCCCTGGAATGGGATTTAAGCTGGCTGTGAGCTGCCGTGCGGATGTAGAGAACTGAACCCAGGTCCTCTGCAATAACAACAAGTGCTCTTAACCGCTGAGCCACCTGTCTGTCAGCCCTCCTTCTGGATTCCTTTATGCCTTAGATACTCAACACCACTTTGTCAGCATTCTCCCGGAATGGTCCAGCCTATGCTCCGGGAAACGGATGCAGCTGTCAGGCCTGGCCTCCACCCGGGTTGCATCTGTAGATCCATCACTACTTCATATGGCATAGCCACCTAACCACTGTGTGAAGCCGCTGGACAGCCAGAGGCCTAGGTCTTGCTTACTAGCTTTCATTTTTGTTGTTTGAAGCGTGGAGCTGGAGATGTAGTTGTTGGAACACTTGTCAAGGATTCAGGGATCTCTGAGTTCAATCCCCAGTATCCTATGAAACCATGGTGATGCATGCTCACAGCCTCAGCAGTGGGGAGATGCAGGCAGGAGGAGGAAGCATTCAAACGGCCTTTGGCTAACCTGTGACTTTGAGACAAGTCTGGGGTAACTAAGACCCAGTCTCTAAAGCAAAGACAACTCTGAGAGGCGCTCACTGTGCCAGACTGTGTTCTACTTTTGCAGCTCGCATTTTGAAATGAAGGCAGATCCTTCTAGGTGCCCTAGGAGTGAATGAAGAAAGCTGCGAGGTCTCACGTGATGACAGCTTGCAAACTTGCATCTTGAGGAATCCTGATTGTTGTCTGTTACCTTTGTTTGTTTGTTTGTTTGTTGTTGGAGGCAGATTTTCTCAGTGTAGCCCTGGCTGTCTTGGAACTCACACTGTAGACCAGGCTGGCCTTGAAATCAGAGATACATCTGCCTCCTCCGCCTCCCAAGTGCTGGGATTAAAGACGGTTTTTTGTTTTTGTTTCTCCCATTTTAAAAGCAGAATCTAAGGCAGGCATGGTGATTTATACACATAATCCTAGCACTTGATAGACTGAGGCAGGAGGATTGGTAGGAAAGTTAAATTGGTGAGAGTTCCTTTACTGGTGTGACTTACTGAAAGAAATATAAGATACAGGGCATGCTCAGTTCCTCCAGGCGGACAGACCCTGGGTGTAGGCTCTGGAGAGAAGGAAGCCTGGATTTAATTTGTGCAGATTCTATTTCACTGTCTGGTAGCCACACGAGTGAGCGGTTTTTCAGGGTTCTTTAGATCATGTGGTTGGTTCTTCCTCTGTTATTAATTTGTTTACAGCTTAGTCATTAGTCCTTAGTCGTTCTGGTCCTTACAGTCTTGGTCCCCAGTTCTTATCATACCCCACTGGTCACTCTGCTGAGCACTGGGTCTTGTCACCCTGAAGAACTAAAGTGAATCTCCTGTGCCAACGGTATATACAGATGTGAAGCTGGATAGCAGCTGCACGTGAAGCTCCGCCCACAGACACGACACACCCTGCTGTCGGTCAGGTGACCAAGGTAGAGGCGCTATTGGTCTTAACAGTCTTTGGGCTATGAATGTTAAACCTGGGCTAACAGAAAAGCGTGGCCCTAAACCACGACGGCTCTGAGGAAAGAGGATGGGGGCCCCAAGAGCATTGCTTTGGAGGCAGTGGGAATAAGGGGTGAAAAGACATGGAAGGCTGTTAGCCGTGTGCTGAGTCACGGGCGAGGTGAGGTTTATCCCTCCCTGCTGTGGAGGGCTGTGTGCGTGTACCTGGATTGTGCACTTGAATATTCTTATAAATAGTAGCAGTTAGTGCCAAACGAAACCACAGCATACTGGCTGAAACTAGTATGCAGACCTAGTTAGTATGTGCTACCGTGTATGCATGTATGTGTGTACATGACCAGGTACATGGCAGTCCATACCTAGAACCCCAGCACTCAGGTGGCCCACACAGAAGGATTTTGAGTTTGAGGACATCCTGGGCTACACAGGGTTTGGTTGTGAGGACCAGATGGGGGTGTGCTTGACCTGGGCAGAGTGATGGCCACGGCCTCTCTTGAGTGCATCTGCCACATGCTTGAGACAGACGCTTGGACGGGTTGAGCTGTCAGCCACGGGCCTTTTCCTCTCATTCACAGTGAGAATGATTTCATAGCTGGTTGAGTTTTAGTTTTCTTAGCATCAAACAATCTGTTTCCAAATAATTTACTCCCGAAATAAGGGGGTGGGTGGGAGTGGGCAAAGAAGCATTACTTGGGTCAGCTTCCTACTGAAGCAGCCATCCAGGGCCTGAAGTGAACACACCTTGGGCTCCTGCAACAGCCGGCTGAGAAGAGACAGCTTCATGACGTTTCCCTCGTGAGAAGGTCCTCCATCTTGTGTGTTTACATAGCTTTCCTCCTCTGGGGTTTTCCTCCTTCGAAGTGGAGACATCCAGAGTCACTGTCTGCAGTGTTAGGTCAGGGACAGGACACTGCCAGAACCACAGGGGATTCACACTGTTTACTCTTCCGGCTTTTCGTTTGCCAGGTTTGTTTAGGACTCAGCGTAGCTTTCCATAGTCATGGCCATAGCCTGCTGCCTGTCCTAGAACTGGCGCAGGCAAGGTGGTTGAGGTGGCAGGCTGTCCGTGGGCCTGTGGCCATATCCTTGAGGTGACAGGCTGACTGCGGGCCTGTGACTATGCTCCTCTGGTCCCATTATCTCAGGGACTGGAAAGCTAATTAGCATAATTAAATGGGCTTATTTCATTGAATTGAAATTGAGGCTTTCTTTAAAGCTGTCTTGTCCACACTCTGTCCCATGTGTGATCCATCCGGCCCCTCTTCACATCCCTTTGCCAGCTTCTCGAGAGGACAAAGTTGGGTCTCCGCTCAGGAAGCCCTGCCTGAGCTATCACTTCTCTGTCTCTTCCTTGGAGACTTCATTGGCCCTTCAGTGCTGTACTCCGGCTTTGCTTCAGGGACCAGATTCTCCGAGTCTGCCCAGCCTGAGTCTCTGAGGACACTAGCCTTTCGGGCCTCGGTTTCCTTGACAGGTGGATGATGAGAGAGAAGATAAGGGCCCGCACCTGGTGTGTTGGATGCACTTGCTTACGGTGCACCTGGCAGGTGGTGACGTCGAGCCTCTGCAGTCAGCACTGTCGTGTATGGGTCGATCTCACAGCATTAGTGTTGGCTCCTGTCACTTGAGGTGTGCTTGCTGTCAGCTCCTGTCACGGCTAGCACTTGTTTCTGCTCTGTTTGAGGCAGTGCCTCTCACTCTAACCCAGGCTAGCCTCCTGCCAACGTTTGGAAGTAGAGATGTGTACCACACACACCTGAGTTTCCGTGACATCCAGAATAGTATCCACAGTCCTGTGTTTCTTGATTCTTGTCCTGGCTTTTTGGGCTCCTCTTGCTCTGCCCCAGCCTGCTGTCCTCCTGTGCGATGCCCAGGCATAGCTGTGCTTCATCGGATAGCCCTTCCTTCCTGACCCCAATCACAGACATGCCATACCCTAGAATTACAGAGACAGACAGACAGAAAGACACTGAATTCAGGCCATCTGGCTCACATAGCAAATAGTCTTACCCACTGAGCCATCGCACCCTGCCACCCCCAATTTACTTTTTGTTTTGTTTTTTGATTTCTCTGTAGATCAGGCTGGCCTTGAACTCAGAGACCCACCTGCCTCTCAAGTGCTGGGGTTAAAGGCGTGCGCCACCACCTCCTGGCTCCACTTTGTCTTTGGAAATGAGATCGCGGTAGGAGACAGTCCAGGCTTTAGGTTATTCCTCCCCCCACTCTTTGATTCACTATGGCTTTCTCAGTTAACTAACCGCAGGTGGCAGCATCTTGCTGTCGAGTTGGTACCTGGTGACGGTTGTCATGGGTCCTGTGCTGTGCATCTTTGGCAGCTGGTGACAGACCGTTTTGCTGAGCAGTCTGAACCCCTCCCGCCTGCCATTTTTGTCATCTCCAAACACTAACAGTAAAACAAAGGTTTACGACATCCATCCTGAGTCAGGGAAAATGGAGATGTAATGGAACTTTCACCTGGAGCCCTGCCTGTGATGGGGAGCAGGAGGGCAGGGCAGCTAGGGAGGTGCCGTTGGTGTTGAAGGATTCAGGCTCTCAGAGATAACTACTGGCCAGTGACTGGATTCTTCTTTTTTTTTTTTTTTCTTTTTTAAGATTTATTTATTTTATGTATATAAGCACACTGTAGCTGTCTTCACACACACCAGAAGAGGGCATCAGATCCCATTACAGATGGTTGTGAGCCACCATGTGGTTGCTGGGAATTGAACTTAGGACCTCTGGAAGAGCAGTCAGTGCTCTTAACCGCTGAGCCATCTCCCCAGCCCCCGGTGACTGAATTCTAAAAATTAGCTTTCGTCACATACCTAAATCTCAATGGTAGAGGACTTTTGAAAACACTAGGTAACCTGGGAAGTCATCTCCCATGCCCTTGCCCTTACTAGTGGGTAAGAGTTTCTCCCCCTAGATCTGAGCCACCGTCAGTCTGATGGGAAGACAGTGGCTGATACAGGTCACAGTGGCCTGGCAGCTTACAGACCCGTTCACTACGCTCCTTCTGAGGACTTCTTCACTTTTGACATGGTGGATTGCTGCTTGCCTCTTTTCTGACTGTGGCATGAATTTCGGTCAAAAAAAAAAAAAAAACCATACCCAGGTCAAACTTTAAAGTCACACATTTGTGAATTTGAAGGGCTGACAGAAGAAGAATGCAGATACCAAGGAGAAAGAAACTAGCACTCGTCACATAGCTAAGTCTCATCGTACAGGACTTGATGTCTGACTGGTAGCTTCTCTCAATCCCTCTGGTGAGCACTGGAGTGGCGTGAGCTGAGACCTGCCGGCACCGTTTTCCTTCCCACTGCAGGGTTTCTGTTGAATCTCCGTCCAGCGTTAGCTGATCATACGCATATACCCATCACCCATGGTTACTCGGCGCCTCTGTGGACTCTATCCTCTTGGTGTGCCATGCTGACTGGTCTCCTGAGCCGAGCCTTGATGAGCTGAGTAGATCGTGCTTTCCTTTCCCAGAGGGCTTAGTCTCCATCGATTCTGAGTTCCTCTTCTTCATTGACATGACATGAGAGGATATTTGGAGTTGGCCATCTAGTATGTTCAACCATAGTGGGTTAGCACCAGGTAGTTCATTCCTCAAGTTTTGGTTCCAAGGCTAGCTCAGAAGACAACTATGCCAAGCAGGCCAGAAGCCCAACTTCTTAGTTCCCAGAGTATGCAACAGTCAGGACAGTGAAGCCTAGAAACCCTCCTGACTTCTGTTACTTAAAGCAGGGGCCAGTGGCTTGTGACAACTAAGGATCTCCACCATTCAGACCCCTGACCCTTCCATGTTGGCTCATTCCATTGCTGCAAAGCTGCCACTGAGCTAGGGTCTCCACACCTGGGGTTGCTCACCAACCTACGTGGTGTTCTTTATGTCGGCACAGAACGGCCTTACCGCTCCTTACCGCAGAATGGAATCTTACTACAGTCACACTTGGGTGTGAACCAGAATTCTGTCTCGAAAGCTATGTTCCCCACGTTCACTCATGGACCATTATCTTGTTTTCCAGGCCATGGTTGCTTGTTACCCAGGCAACGGAACAGGCTATGTCCGTCACGTTGATAACCCAAATGGAGATGGAAGATGTGTGACGTGTATATATTATCTAAATAAAGACTGGGACGCCAAGGTATGCAACTGAATTCAGTAGTGATGGCTTTTCTTCAAGCTGTGTGGGGTTTTTTTTTGGTTTTTTTGGGGGTTTTTTTGTTTTTTGGGTTTTTTTTCCTGGATATCTGTAGTCCGCTTCAGTCCAGACATTCAGAGTGGATTTTCGTGACATGAAACCGATAGGACCGTGTTTGGAAACAAAAACTAATGTGTGAACACATAGCGGCTTGCCTTGCATAGTATGTACCTATGGGTGGTGCTGTGGTGTAAGTGGACCCAGTGAAACACACCAGGAATCCCTGTACCTGAGAGGTGGAGGCTGGAGATTCAGGAGTTCAAGGCTGCCCTGGTCAGGGTTCAGAGAAGATTTCCAGTGTGAGATGAGTGTCAACCAGCCAGTTCTCCTTAAGCAGCAGGTCGAGGAGAAAGAGATTTATGTTCGTCATCTCAATCTGACAGATCTCTTAAGTGTTTGCAAGGTGCCTTGGGATTCGGTGGCATACAAAAGCAAAGAAGCAGCCCATATTCCCGCTGGCTGACATTACGAGGGCACAAGACCGTATGTAGTCCCCTGTCTTAAGTTGTAGGTCAGGCTCAGGGCAAGGCATTCAAGTGCCCTTCAACCCTGAGCCCATCTGCTGAGAAGCATTAGTTTTTTGGGCTTCCTGGTGCACACCTATGACCTCAGCCTTTGGGAGGGTCAGAGGTCAAGGTCATCCTTGGCTACATGGGAAGTGCGAGGCCAGACTGGGTTACTTGAGACCTTGTCTCAAAACTCAAGTAACTAAAATATCTCCAGATTGGTGATTTTAGTCGAGCGTTCTTCCTCATAGTCTAAAACACAAGGACCAGGTCTATATATGCATGACTCCCACTCCTCATTTAGGGTCCCCGTGATTTTTCGGTGGACTCGTTATACCGTCTGTGATGAGTATCCGGTCCCCACAGAGAGCTGCGGTCGAGGTATGGGTGGAGTTGGGCTCTCGGCAGCTACGATCAGAATTTAGACCCTGGCTACACGGGGATTGCTGGGTACAGAACGGGTTAGGATGGGGATGACTCGGCAGGCCAGGGTAGCTGCCACCAAGCCTGAGGATCTAAGTTCGATTTCTGGGTCTCACCAACTCCCAAAAGTTGTCTCCCAGCTTCCATCCGTACGTAAATGTAGACTGAGAAATAAACACCGCCAGCTCGCCCACTGTGCTTCTTTATCTGATAGTACGTTAAAAGGTAAGCCGCAAACGTGGCTTCATGCCGTCCTCAGCAGGACTAGAAATACTCACCGGTTTTCAAACCTTGCAAACAGGGTTGGAAATTTTGTATGTTTGTCTGTGGCAAGTTGCTTACAACCAAAAGGAATTTTCCGACGGGCGGTGGTGGCGCACGCCTTTAATCCCAGCACTTGGGAGGCAGAGGCAGGCGGATTTCTGAGTTCGAGGCCAGCCTGGTCTACAGAGTGCGTTCCAGGACAGCCAGGGCTACACAGAGAAACCCTGTCTCGAAAAACCAATTAAAAAAAAAAAAAAAGGAATTTTCCCATGCATCCGTCCCATATGTGGAGTCTCAGCCCACCTTCACACCTTGGTAGTTAACATAACTATATTTATAAATAACCTAGCTAATCATTTTGAGTCGTTTAACCCTGCCTACCGCCAGTTTAACCTGGTACCATTCCGCGTGGGGTCATACTGACATACTCTGCTCTTTCCCCAGGTAAGTGGAGGTATTCTTCGAATTTTTCCAGAAGGCAAAGCCCAGTTTGCTGACATTGAACCCAAATTTGATAGACTGCTGTTTTTCTGGTCTGACCGGCGTAACCCTCATGAAGTACAGCCAGCATATGCCACAAGGTAGTGTTCCGCTCACGGGAACCTGGTTGACAGCGTGAGAGGGCAGGGCGAGTCGAAGGGTGAACCCCAAGTTTCTGTGGAGCACCCGTCCGCTGTCCAGGCCCTCCCTCCGGCGTTATGGTCTTCTTGATCTGAGTGATCATGAGTATTCCCACATGCTCCTGAGAATGTCAGTCTGCTCATGGCTGCCCTCCGCCTGCGGTAGACTAGGACTGGATCTCCCCACTCTGCTTCTCCCATCCCATCCCATCCCACCCGACCCCTAACCCTGGCATGGTGTGCCTGTTAATACTGCCCACTCTGTGATTCTGTGGGTGTTTTCAGAGCACTCTTAGAAAACTAGTAAAGGAAAAGGGCAACTTTTCAAAAGTAATTCGGAGAGCAGAAGTGAGGCGAAAAGGATCTATTCGGGGATAGATGGGGAAGTGGCCATGTGTGGTGCATGCTGGGAAGACAAACCAGAATCACCCTTCACATCTGCTGCCATGGGTGGTGCATGCCCACCATCCCAACTGCTGCAAGTTCAAGGCTAGCCTAGGTTACATATTACTCTCCCGGCCAGGCAATAGGAACATAGGAGGGCCTTATCTCAAAAAGCAGAATATAGCACAAAGCAATCTGTCTGGTTTCCCCTCGTGTCTCTTTCACTGGACTCTAGGGTTTAGATTCTAAACTGATTATGTTAATTCGTACATTCTCGTGAATGTGGTTTTTGTTTTTTGTTGTTATTGTTGGTGGTGGTGGTGGTGGTTTTTTTCCATGTAGTATAATTTAATGAAATGATTCAGAAGACAGGGCCGTGAAGCACACCCTTGCAGAAAGCATGTTTTTATCAGGGAAAGTGGCAGGAAAGTCTGCTGTTTCCTCTGGTTTAGAAGCAGCCGGGAGCTGGCATAACAGAGCCTCCCTAGTGTCAGGGTAACCAGTGACCAGGGTTGGTGGCCATGAATGAAACCCCAGAGCCTGCATGGCATCTGTCCTTTTCCTGCTTCTGACCCGTGTGGCTTCCATCGCTGATTCACAGTGGGTAGCAGCTGCCTGGCGGAGCCTGAAGTCCCAGGTACCCTGAGAGGAAACCTGGGAACCGGCAGAGCACACACAGTGGGGCCAGAGGTGCAGTCAGGAGAGGGGCCACTGGGCAAGAGAACAGAGGCCAGAGGCCAGGTGGGTCTGTATAGTCCAGGCAGAGGGGAGACTAAGTCTGGGGATGAGAGGAAGGCAGCTCAGGAAAGTAGCAGAGTTTTCTCGTGAGGACTCAGGACTTTGGGAGGCGCTGATCAGGTCTCAGGCTTCTGATTGGTCGTTGACCGAAAGCCTGGGACATGGGCAGGGAGCTGTTCAGAACTACCTGTATAACCCTGCTCCCTGAAAGAGACCATAGTAGGAGCAAGGATGCAACCTGGGCAGAGCAAGTCAGCCGCTGGCTAGTATTAGGACACATGCATGCACTATGGTGCCTGCCACTGGCTCTGCCCTGTATCTGAGTCTTCAAGGAAGGTGACACGATTGTGTAGCTGATTATTCTGATGGTTGCTTTTCCCATGAACTTTGGCCTGGATCCACACATTCTTACCTAACGATGGCTCTCCTGATGGACCGGTGGCCTGAGTCACATTCTCATGTCCACAGCGTCTGCTCCTGTGCTCCACTGTTTACAGTGTGTGCCGGCCGCCACATGCTGTTAGCTGTGGAGTCAGACACGAAAAGACACGCTACTGATGTACCACGAAGTCACCTGCTGTTAGCTCTGAGCAGACCTGTCACACCACATTTATTTGTGTGGGATAAAGTAGTTCAGTTAGATGAGGTCTTTCGGGAAAGGGTTCAGCCAAACCCAGCGTCAAAACGCAGTGACTTTTTGGGAAGGAATCCTAGAAGTTTGTGTTTCTTAACTCTTCCTCAGTGACTCAGAGTCAGAGATGTTAGACTACTGGCCTGTGTTTCTTTATCCCGGTTACTGTCCCTCGTTTCTGGCCACTTGCCCCTTTCCTTATCTGTTTCTGACCATGCAGGCTGGGTGGGCATGGAGAGAGGCTATGAGTCTCCCTTGGATGCTGTAGCTCTTCTGCAGGATGGACAGGACACGCTTGCCTGTTAACAAGTCGGTCTTAGGCTGCTTCGTGCCATTACAGGTTGTCAGGAACACTTTCCTCCCAGGGACCATTCTGACCCTGTCTTAAATTTCCTTCTAGGTACGCAATAACTGTTTGGTATTTTGATGCAGATGAACGAGCAAGAGCTAAAGTAAAATATCTAACAGGTAAACACAGCTGGGCGTGGCTGGAACAGTTGGGGATGGTGTCTTCCAAAAGCCACAGTCCAGGAATGTTTCTGCCAGATTCCCTAAGTCCCCATTTTAAACAGGATCTCTCCAGTCAGTCTTCATCCTTACCTGCTGAAATTGTCCAATGCTTAGCGGAGGCTTGATGCATGTGTGAGTTTGTTAACTCAAGCACAGCCAGAGCTTTTCTGTGACGGCCCCCTGAGCCTCAAGCTCCTTGGCGCTCTTTAGGCTGCCCTCGTCTTTCATATAAATGGATGCCTCTTCCTTTCACAACATTCGCTCTAAAGAATGTTTGGCGGGCTGGAGAGATGGCTCAGCGGTTAAGAGCACTGACTACTCTTCCAGAGGTCCTGAGTTCAATTCCCAGTAGCCACATGGTGACTCACAACCATCTGTGTTGGGATCTGATGCCCTCTTCTGTCATGCAGGCATACATGTAAATTGAGGACTCATGTACATAAATAAATTTTTAAATCTTTAAAAAGAAAAAAAAAAAGAATGCATGGCCACAAGGGAAGTCTGTAGAGAAGAGGCAGAGCAGCTCAGCAGACAGGTGTGCAGATTCCCAAGTGCCAGGTTTGCGTGGAGGTCATGGACTTGTGCACCTGTGTGTCCTGGGACCTGAAGCATACCCAGTAGTCACAGGACCACTCACTGAGTTCTAAGGAGGCGGACTCAACTTAGCCTTTTGTAAGAATGTAAAAGAAAATGGGATGTTCGTGATCTTTCTGGGATTTCTCAGAGCTGTGGTTTGTGTGCTCTCGTTGGCTTTCCAGTCCTCAGTCCTCAGGTGGCTTTAAACTCAAGATGGCACTGTTTCTGGTGAGATACCTCTGCTCACCCTCTAAGATCTGTGCAGAGCAGTGTGCTTGGCACAGTGGCAGTGGGAACAGCTGGTGGGACCCTGGAGAAATGAGGCGTTGTTTCCGGTGTCTGGGGTGCAGTCACAGGAGCTCCGGTGCTTCATGAGTGGGGTGCAGTCAGGAGCTCTGGTGCTTCATGAGTGAATGCCTCTTTTTCTTGCAGGTGAGAAAGGTGTGAGGGTTGAGCTCAAGCCCAATTCAGTCAGCAAAGATGTCTAGCAGGGCCTGGGGTCCAGCAGTACCCGCGTCACCTACAGCCTCTCAGTTGCCTTCTGTGGACTCGTGGATACGTGGACAGGATGAACAGAGACACCTGCCTGGTATTTCAGCTGGGAGCCAGGCGACTTCACCAGGTGTCATCCAACAGAGGGCCCCATCTGCTGGGACTGTACTGTGTGGTCAGCTCCAGATCTGTGACTGCTCTTGGCTGCTGACTGGAGAGGAGACGCTGTCGGAGGAGAGTAGCTTTTCCATCTGGACACGAAACGAGGGCCCTTTTGTAGGATTTTCTTCAGTCTTCTATTTTTGCCAGACCTGTCACCTAACTGAGTTCATTTCATCTCTTTTTTATATCAAGTTTGAATTCGGGGAATTTTTGTATTAGGTACAATTTATCAAAACTGAATTAAGGAAAAAGAAATTTACAGTATTATTCTCAAAATAACATCAATCTATTTTTGTAAACCTCTTCATGCTATTAAATTTTGCCCTAAAGGCCTCCTACGATGGTTGTTGCCAGTGAATGATGATTCGTTTCTTCTGCCTGAAAGTAAAAGGAAGGACGCTGTGTCCCAGCTCAAGTTCATGAGGGTTTTCTTGGCCCGTCTCTCAGTGATTTGACCTAACAGTAGATGGTCAGTACCGCGCCCAGCTAACTCACAGTGATGAGAGGAAGCAAGCCGCAGGAAACGGGTTTGTCTCTTCAGTTAATTTTTTAAAGCTAAGTGACAGGCGCCAAATGAACTCAAGCACCTCCTCGGCTTCGGGTTCCCAAGACAAAGGGCTTTCTTCTGCGGCGGGCCTAGCCTGTCCACAGCCGTGTCCCACTGCCGCAGATTCCCCTGTGGCTTCTCCTTAGTTTGACTGTACTTCCTGACCCTTCCAGGTTGGGGCCGTGTTCTTGTGGCAGAGCACCTGGTGGCCCCAGGCACATGGATGTGTGTGGTTGTCGCCTTGATTGTGGTCATCAGCTCCTTGGACAGTGTGAGCCATGTTCATAACCAGTAATGAAGGCCGTGTGCTAGCTTAGAAATCAGAAGAGTTATAAGAGCATACTCTTTTGTTTTATGGGTTTTTCTCTTCTTAGAGGACAGAGGGACAACCACACAAGGTTGCCAGACTCCTGTCCCCTCTACAGTCCCCCTTAGAAAGCCAGAGTTTGCACAGATTGTGGGTGTAACTCCTGTCCCCTTAGGTGTTCTGTCTCCGACCTTGATCTTTGCCAAAATGTGTGTATGCAGAACTATTTCTGTGTATTTCCCTTTACACCAGTCTTAGCACCTGTGTAGTTTGTATCCAGTTAGAAACCTTTTCTATGGAAAGCTCAGTAATTCTTATTAAGAGATTGCTATTGTTCATGTAAAACATGAAAAAAACCAAGTTAAGGCTGAGTATGGATGGGGGCTCATGGCAGGAAATCTCCTTCTGACCCATATCCTCCGACCACACCTCTCCAGCAAGTGCCTCTGCCGCTGGCCAGCTCAAGGTTTGGCCGCCCGGCTCCGAAGCGCCATGTTGTTTCATGGTTGGGAGGAACTGTTTGGCGTTGGAGGCAGAGGGTCTGATTGACTGGAACAGCAGCATTTTAAATTCTGGAGACCCTGTAGTCCTTTGTATCTCAGACCTTTACTGACGTAAAGGTCCCAGGTTCTACGGCAGGGCATGGGGTGGGGTTATGCTTGCCAGACAAAATTTAAATTATATATCTTTTGGAAAGTGTGTGCTTTCCCAGAGGTCACTGTGAAAATAAAAAACAAGACAAGAAATCAGGAGAGTTATTCCCTTAATGTCCACTTAAAGTCAACTTCATGTTAGTGGCACTAAGCAGGATTCTGCTCTAAACCATGTGTGGCCTGTCTGTGTTAATCCTGGTGAAAGAGAAAGATTCACGACACTGTTTCAACACATTAAACAGGCAGGGCACGTCAGGATTTGCATAGAGATTAATGTGGTCTGGAAGTGGTGTGAAAATGAAAGCTCTCACGTTGCTTGTAAAGCTAATCTAATTAAAAAGATGTATAAATGTTCTTGGAAAAAAAAAACATAATTGTTGTCACCTCCAGCTGTCGTGTGTTTCCCAGCCTGTTACGATGGGCTTTCTCTGAGAGCCCATTGATCAGTTACTCACTGCCGTCCATGTCGGGTCTAGTCCACACATGCAGCAGTTCCCTTCTGTAAATGACAGAGCAAGCAGCCCGGAGATGCTCCAGGTGCAGAGACACGGTGGTCGGTGGCCACGCCCGCGTTCTCAGTACTGGCGTTCCTTCTTTCTCGGTAAGCTTTCCTGTTGCTTTAAGCCCCAAAGCTACCCTGTGCTGCTGAAGGAGGGGGTTTGGTACACACACCTGCAGGGCCCTTGGTATGCAGCTCTACACACGTTTGATTTTCAGTCATGTGCAAAGACACAAGAGTTTCGGGCGAAGTAATAGGACCTATTGTAGCTCCAAGAATCTAGTGTGGTGGGTGTGGTGACACACACCTTTAATTCTGGCGCTCGAGAGGCAAAGGCAGGAAGATTTCTGTGAGGCTGGCAAGACCCTGTCTCCAAAAGCCCAGCCGTCTGAGTGTGGTGTTGAATGTTGTATCTTCTCAGGGCATTTGGGATATGTTACTAAAATATGCAGTGGAGTGGGTTGGAGGATGAGTCTAAGCGTGGCCATGAAATAAAACATAGAATTGACACTCTTTAGTTTGTGTGCAACCTTCTGAGCCTTTTGTTTAGTTTTGGGACAGGGTCTTGCTTTTGCCCAGGCTGGCCTCAAACAGCAGTCCTGCTCAGCCTCTGTGGTACCCTAATACCCTGCTTTCACTTTTTAATATTCTGTGTTCACTTCCTCCTGGGTCCTTTGGCTATAAACTCCTGAGCCAGCCTGGGCTGGTGACCCTTTCTGCCCAGCTGGCTCCCTGGACCCATTTACTCAGTGTTGGGTTTTCCTGTTTTCCAACTCCTGGTGTCCAAGTTATGAGGGGAATAATCTCAACGTTGGCAACTCAGCCCCAAACAGGAACCCACACTGGAAAGCACTGCCTTACATCTTGAGGTATCTACTGTTCTAGTATGGCTCTTGGAAAGTCCTAGCGTTGGTTCTTTATGCTATGGAGTCTGTCAGAGACTCTGGAAGATTCTCATCCCTAGGCTTTATAATCTCACCTTGCTTGTCTTCACTTCTGGCTTTTCTCTGCCCTGGTAATATCACACCCCGCTGCCTGGCTGAGGCATTCTCTGCTCTTTTCAGATCTTTCCTGTTGCACAGTGGGGACAGGGCAACACATGAACTTAATTCCGGACATGTTCTTTTCTGGGAAGGAATTTCATTTCACCTATGAAGGTGAGTGCTGGAGGCAGCTGATCAGCTAGAAGCCCCACTGCCTTTGCAAGGCAAGGAAAATCAAGGAAACTTGAGACTTGGTCTTAACTGTACAGCATAAGAAAATCTAAATGCACTCAAACAGGCATTTTCTTGGTTAAAACTTAACACTTTAGAGATCTGTGTCCTCCGCTGGGGCACACTCCTGTATAAAGGAAGCAGTGTTGGTTGTGATTTTTTTTTTTTTTTTTTTTGAGATAGGTGCTCACTCTGAGGCCAGCCTGTGTAATCCTGCCTCACTGGGTGCTGGGATTACATTCTTGGCCTTATGTTTGTGTGTATATATATATGTAAGCATACAATGACTTCGTTTTTGAGACAGGGTCATACTCTGGGTGGTCTGGAATTTAAGAGACCTATCTGCCTCTGAGTACTGAGATTAAACATCTGTATCACTATGCCCAGTTATTCACAAATTATTATTTTTTTTTTAAACTTTATTTATTTATTTATTATAAGTACACTGTAGCTGTCTTCAGACACCCCACAAGAGGGCATCAGATCTCATTGCAGATGGTTGTGAGCCACCATGTGGTTGCTGGGATTTGAACTCATGACCTCTGGAAGAACAGTCAGTGCTCTTAACCACTGAGCCATCTCACCAGCCCCACAAATTTTTTTTTTTTTTTTTTTTTTTTTTTTTTTTTTTTTTTGGTTTTTCGAGACAGGGTTTCTCTATGTAGCCCTGGCTATCCTGGAACTCACTCTGTAGACCAGGCTGGCCTCGAACTCAGAAATCCACCTGCCTCTGCCTCCCAAGTGCTGGGATTAAAGGCGAGCGCCACCACCGCCCGGCTTCCCACAAATTATTTTTAATACACTACACAGAAACCTGTCTTAAGTCTTTAACAAGGAGATAGCTAACTCTGAGCAAACACATAGTGTAAAAGAGAGATGGGTGAGTAGGATCAGTAGAGACTGAGGGTTGAAACTAAGTTTGCAAGGCTTCAAAGTAGGCAGATTTTTAAAGACTTTCACCTAAACATCCTTGGCTGGTTGCCTATGGCAGGGAGTTGGTCTTGCTACCAGCGGACTGAGAAACAGGATAGCAAATGTGTGACCTCATTCCTGTGCCCCACATCCTGGCTTAAGTCTGAGATGACATCGGGAGCCTCTGGTGTCTGCCCTGTAGAGTGCACCACACAGGAGCATATACTTGTAGACAGCTTCCCAGTTTATCTTTTACTGACCACGGCCATCTTCTCTAGTCTATGGAGATTATGAGCCAAACTAAGTGTGGTCTAATATTCTGTATCAAGGTAAGGGGAGGAAAGGCCCCAGCTCTACTAAACACGACGAGACCACCGCAGCTGTCAGGCAGCCCACCTCGTTACCTTAAGAGGTCTGGGCAGTGTAGTTCAGTGGCAGAGCACTTACCCTGCTCCTGAGGGTTGGGATTACGTTCTTGGCCTTATGTTTGCATGTGTCATCTGTAAGCATACAAATGTAAATTTGTGAACGTAGTTTATGAGGAGCCAGGGCCCATCCTCAGCACCACAAAAATCAAACCAGAAAAACACATCAACCACTTTACATCAAAATATTGTTTATTTTTAAAATCTAAAGCTTTGAAAAAATACAATCTTAGAGCTTTGGAACAAGAAGAATGAGGTTTAGTGTTTTCATTTACCTCAGAGGTCCGAGTTAGGATGTGTGCTCAGTTGGCCAAAGCCAAACAAAGGTTTCTCACATTGCTTTTAGCCAGCGTGGAACTGGGATGTAAGCACACATTCTGTAGAGACAGGGCTACGGCTGTGGCCCTGTAGTACAGAGCTGAGACAACTTTAGCTTCACTGTAAGGTTAGAAATTGTTTCCAAAGGAAGAATACAAACAAAAATTCACCGTTCCCTGATAAAATGACAGATAAAAGGGAAAATACTCTTGGGGTGGATCTCTAGCAGTTGGGCTCATTGCATTCCCACCTTCCAGCATTCACACCACGCTCAGAAGCTGGTGTAAGCGAGGCTGCACCTGGGTACTGTGCACACCTCTGTCACTTTTGTCCCTTCTTGTCACTGCATAGTTGGTTAGCAGATACAGCAGGTGCAGTCCTACCCTCAGCCTGGCTAGGCCTTTCTACACTCTCCTCCCTCCTGCAGTCGGCTCAGATCTGACATTCCATCCAGCTCAACATCCTGTGTTTCCACAGGACGTGCTCAGTTCTCTCCCTCCTGAGGCCCTTCCCCTTCCTTAACAAGCTAACTCAACTCACTAAGAAACAGTGCCAGAGTGAAAGCCTGACCAGCACATCCTAAGGCACTAACAGGAACTGCATGCTCCCCTCACGGAGGATGTCGCTCCTGACAGGCATGGACCACACCACCTACTTCACTTCATAGCCCTACAATGTTATGCAGTCTGGCACAAAAATATTTAATTGTCTATAACCTATTAAATTGGTGAAAGTGTCATATATCCAAACAAAAAACTTTAATAGCTATTTACCTATAAACATTAAATACTATTTAACTTCATGCTTTAAGAAATATCAAAACTTGTTATCCAATGTGACAGGCTAAAGATCCTGTCAGGAATGCTGAGAGGCCGGCAGTGGCACACTGCTGGGGGGAGAAAGCTGACCACAGACACCCTGTGACAGTCTCACTCCTGAGGGGGTGTTGTCAGCATCGCCTAGCCCTGCACTGGGACACTTCCAATGGTTCACTAATACTGGGGAGAGGGGGAAACTTCTAGTTACCTTTAAATTCTACAGAAGAATGAAAATAAGCCTACACAGTAACAAAGACACTACCTACTCACAAACTGTGACCTTTGGGCATGCAGAAGGTAGGCCCTGTGAAGGGACTACAGCAGGACTCTCCCAGCCTCCCTGGGGGGAGGTAAAGGAGGAAGTTATACAGGGGAACAACAGACAAACCAGGTTCACCCCAACGCTCACAAGATCTGTGCACCTTGTAGTAAAGTCAGCAAGGTGGAGGGACAGACATGAGACAAAACAAACTGAGCCACATGTCTGTGTCCCTCTGCCCGAACTCGGAAGACAACCACCCAGGGCTCAGATGATCACCTTTTGTTTGCACTCTGGCGTAGAGTTCACAGTGCTGCCCCGGCATTTTCTGCTCTCCAGGGAATCGGGCAGCTTTGTGAGATGTTACACATCAGTTCCATTTTAGCACCAAGTTTAACCATTCACTTAAGTCCCCATCAAATCTGGCCTGCAGAACTGAGTCACCGCCTTAACATCCGGAACAACTATACTGTACGTTCAGCATCCACTTTACTCTCAATTCTGCAACCATCACTTAGAAAATAAAAGATGGGACAGAGAAAGAAAAAAGAAAAAAAACAAAAACAAAACAAACAAAAAACTTTTTTTGAGACATGGTCTCACTATAGCCCACACTGGAGCTTAAGGCCAGGCTGCTTTAAACCCCACAACCATCCTCCTGCCTCAGCCTCCCAAGTACTGGGATTTTAAACATGTATTGTCATAAGCTAGAAAGATTCTTTAAAATATGAGTCTTTAAAATCTGCTGCCACTTTTTAGTAAAAGTGGGAAAAATTATATACATAAATATACATATTATATTTAAAATATAAATTACTGAGAATATAGAAGTCTTTAAAATTTGCTACCACCTTTATGTAGAAAGTAAAATCTTTTAAAATATAGAAAGTTTATCTGCTGTTAGGATTTTAAAATAAAAAAGACAAAACTCTGAGTACTTTTAGGACAACTATTGTTTTTCATACTATCTGAACAAAGTGTCAGACCTCAAAAAGTTTAACATCAGCTTAGAGAATGGAGCTTAACATTAAAAGTATTCAACTGTCAGGACTCCTGATAAGCCTATCTTGAGAATATATAAATAAAAATAGTAAGTACTCTAAAACCTTCATGAACAAACCAAACCAAACAAACCCAAAAGTACATACAGCCATACACGAACACCAGACAAATGGAGCCCATGTCCTGGTAAGGCGTGGCTGAACACGCCCCACTGACACCGAAGCTCCTGAGAGGCTGCCTGCATTACCAGGTCACGCATGGGCTGATGCTGCCCCGACTCATCTTCCTGTGCATCTGCTATTGCAGGGACACCCCTGGATGGAGACGCAGACTTCAACTACAACTGCTCACTGAGTGTATGTAAAACATGACACTGTGCTGGTGCAGTAAGTCAGACTGTAACCCACAGGTCCTTCACCTGCCAGGTGACACCACCACAAAATGACAGGCGGTGTAGGACCCACTCCATCTCACACTCTTCGAGGTCGCAGGTTGGTTTTGTTGCCTTCCAGGCAGCGGTCCAAGTGCTCATTAATCTGCGACTCCAAAACCACGCCTTGACACACTGGACAGTTGACCAGCCTTCGCTGACTGCCGGAGCTCCGAGGTGTGCTGGCGGCTGTGGGCCGTGAGCTATTCTGAAGGTCACCACCTCTCTGTGTTTGCTCTTTGATATTATCCAAAGCAGTCCTGTCCTCCAACCTGGGTCGCTTGCTTAGGAATTGGTCTTCAGACCCACTCTCCTCTCGGGACATGGCTGTGGGTGTCCCAGCTGCAGATGTCACAGTTGCTGATGCTGATGCCGTGACTTTGGAGGCATTTCTCAGGGATGCCCTGGAAGGTGGAACCTTTCTCTGAGAGC
This sequence comes from Grammomys surdaster, assembly GCF_004785775.1. NCBI lineage: Eukaryota > Metazoa > Chordata > Mammalia > Rodentia > Muridae > Grammomys > Grammomys surdaster. The sequence continues at coordinate 3,972,808 of NW_021604626.1, forward strand.
CTGCTGAGGCAGAAAGCTTGGTACCATCCCCAGTGGTCCCGCTCTTGACTGGGGATCCATTCACATTTCTGAAAGCCTTTTGGTTGGCAACAGAGACTCTGGGGAAGTAGCTGCTCAGGACACTTTGGTGACTAGCAGTGGGAAGAGGGGTGACAAGATGAGGTTTCTTTGGGAGACCATTCTGTTCACATTTCACCTCAAAGTTGGAAGTGAGCCTCAGGCCACTCGGTGACTGGTCTTGACTTGAGAGCCCTTTGGCTTCATTAACCATGTGTGAGGTGTTCAGCTTCCCCGCTGAAGGACAAGTGCTTGTGTCTCTGAGAACATAGCCTTTCCCACTGAACGGGACGAGCGGCTGGACCTCCCCTCTACACAGCGTGTCTGCAAAGGAGACAAGACTTCCTCAACACACAAACACTGAGCAAATGACGGTTATCAAAAATGAAGGATTGTTCTGTTCTGAGATCTGTGCAGTAGCCACCTACTAACAAGAAGGCAACCTTCAGTAGTCAGCCCTGCACTGAAAGAACAGGAAGGATGGAAGGAATCATAGATAAAAGAATCCAACACCAAGAAGGAGTGTTCCCAGGACAGTACTGACTCCTCTCATCTGCCCCGGGCTCCTCTGTGTTTCACGTTAGGATCTACAGTTCGGCTCCCAAGGCCGACCCCACCAAATGGACAAACTTGCAAGGGGAAGGTCAGCTTAAGCAACTGCTGCCTCCTCAGGAGCTTCAGAGGAAAAGGAGCAGATCCTGAGGATGACCCTGGACAAAGGAAGGCGTATTCCTTTCCCATCCTCCCCATCCCCCTCAGAAGAGGTCACTAGCTTGCCTAGTGGCTTCGGGTGGTCAGGATTCACACCCTGGTGTTGTTACCTCCCTCTGACACCCGTTTGCTTAGACTCTCCCTCAGATACTGCCAATGGAGACTTCTTCACCTTCCCTCCCTTTTACAGTCTGTGGCTGCTGTGTGCTCCTTACGCTGAAAAGGCCTGCAGTGGAGCAGCCCCAGCACTAACCCTCCCCTAGTTCACTGACACACTGGCCAGGCTCACACCCCTGGGAGACAGGATGGAGAGGTACCTTTATTCTCTACTGACGATGCTGGCTGCTTGCCTGCTTTTGTCTTTCCTCTGTTTTTCTTAGCATAGTTCTCGGGCTCCTTGATTTTTATGTAAGTGCCTCCACAAGTTTTCTGGTGGTCAGCCCACCAGTAGTCGTGAGCGGAGGGTGCCCTGTTGGTGGCACGCTTCACATAGCCGTAGTAGGGCTGCTTGTGCTGGCAGGGCCCGTTGCAGCGCCACCAGTGCCGGCGGTACTCATCCACCTCGTCGTGGAAAGTGTGGTAGACCTGAGCAGAGGGAGTGCCCAGCAGTCAGGACAAGGTAGCTAATCGAACGAGATATTACCCAGGCAGTCTTTTTGAGATATCCCATAGTTCCATTTGGAGATAGCTACTATATTTAGTTTCTTTTCAAAAGTTCACTATACTGGGAGACATCAGGTAATGTAAAACCCCCTACTGCGTAAAGAGAGAGGCGTATAAAATAAAGGATTCTGGTGGGGGAAAAAACCAGAAAACACCTCCATGAATGCAAATATTGCAGAGAGTGAACAACATCAGACTCGAAGAGGTTTACCATAACACCTTAATAAGCTGCCAACAGGGAGAAAGAGCTGAGACCATGGGGCTGGAGAGAGGGCTCAGCAGTTCAGAGCTCTGGCTGCTCTTACAGAGGACCCTGGGTTCAATTGCCAGCACCCACAATACAGCTCACAACTGTAACTCCCATAAAGACACATGCAAGCAAAGCATCAGTGCACATAAAATGTTAGAAAGCACACATAGTTCCTTAAGTTCCTAGAAATGATAAAAACTGCTAACGGGCTGGACCCACAGCCAGATCCTTCCTAAGGCAGCACACAAAACCCACAGTTAACAACATGTCATAGTACTCAGGGTGCTAAGATATTGCACATCCTTACTGTCAAGATCTCACAAAGCAGGCACTGCTGTTACACCATTGCACAGCAGCAGGTAGTTCCACAAGAGTTCAGTTCAGCACACCTTAGCCCTAGCTGTGAGACCTCCTCCAACACTGTCCCTGTCGGGACAATGAGGGGCTGTCACAGATGTGGAAGAATTTAGGATGGGCTGGAGCTACTCCTGAAGGTCGAGAAAAGTATAATCATGCCTGACATGCTGACCTGCAGCTGCTGGAAGCCTCAGCGAAGAGGCCTGCTGGCTCCTTCGACACTCCGCCCCTAGAGCCTCGATGGTAGGCCTCTTGTTCAAGGCTGAAAATCTGTTACTTTTACTGAATGAATGGCTACTGGGTTTGGTGGCACATACCCATAATCTCACCACTCAGGAGGCTGAGTTAGAAGTGTGAGTTTGGCCGGGCGGTGGTGGCGCACGCCTTTAATCCCAGCACTTGGGAGGCAGAGGCAGGCGGATTTCTGAGTTCAAGGCCAGCCTGGTCTACAGAGTGAGTTCCAGGACAGCCAGGGCTACACAGAGAAACCCGGTCTCGAAAAACCAAAAAAAAAAAAAAAAAAGTGTGAGTTTGAAGCCAGACTGGTCTACATGGTCTACACAGGAAGACCCTGATCTTTCCTGCTCCCCAAACCTATGTGGCTCAATATACCGTTATGTTGGCTCCTGTCAGTTGGTTGATTCGATGCATATGTTTACAGAACTCTGGGCCGTGTCCTTCCCGGTCTTTATCATTATTAGTGACAAATAAGTAGGCATGTATCATTTCGTGCAAAAGAGTCTGAAACAGAAAACCAGTGTATTAATTTTCTAGAGGAAGTCTGAAGAGAACATGAATTCTCTTTCTTAACCTGCAGTCTTAGCCTTCCACAGGCCCAAGTACAAACCTTTACGTATAATATTCCAAGCTCTGCAGAACCCAGTAAACAATCCTCTTCACAGAATTAACATTGCTCAAGAAGGCCCATTTAACTACCAACCCAAACCCAAAAGGTTAGTCAATCCAACCAAAAAAAAACTTTAAAATCCTGATAAGAGTCAAAACTCTACAGACTCAAGATGCCAACATGGAAATGCTAACACTGAAAGAGCAAACAGTCCAGGTCTGAATGGCCACTGGGCATGATGTGTACGTGTGGTCCTACATCTCAAGGTGGAGGCAGAAGGCTCAGGAGTTTGAGATCAGCTTGGCTACATAGGGCTCTGCCTCCCTCACCATCAACCCCCCTAAAAATATCTGGGGACTCAAATGCTAGCTCACTGGGGAAGAAGAAGCCAAGAGAAGCATTAAGACTAGGGCCAACCTAAGGAACAGAGACCCTGTCTCTTAAAATCAACAAAATATTCTGGCCAGGAATGGTGGCACACAGCTGTATATCCTTGGGCTGAGGCAAGAGGATCTTGTGGTTGAAGCCAGTGTGGGCTACTATCAAGAACCCATCTTTAATAAATAGATAAATCCTGCAAACGAATGAGTTGAGAACCAGGCTTGTGTAAAGAATACCTCTACGAGGTCCTTTCTCGGTCTTAGTTTTAACAGGGGCTCACTGAGACGGATAGAGCACATGCCTCCTCTCCCTTCATAGGTGCAGATCCCAGCACACCTGGAAAACAGTCACAGCATTAGATTAGGTCCAGCAAATACACAAAGGAGACAGAAGAGAACAGAAAACAAAAATAACAAAAAACGAACCCTAGCCTGGCATGATGGCGCAGGCCTTGAATCCCAGCACGGGGGAGGCAGATACAGGAGGATCTCTAGAGTTCTAGGACGGATACTGTCTCTCAAAAAAAGGGGTGGGGAGGCAACAAATCCTTATCAGTTCTTGGGTAGTTCACAGGAAAAAAAAAAGTCCCTGATGGAGGATGGCTTTCCTGAGTTGGGACACTTGGCTGCAGAGAGTTAACACTTGCTCACCCTCACCCACTGTTACCCGCTCTGCTCCGCACTGGCACGCACGGGCACTTCTCCCAAAAGGGTCATCATAGGGCTGGTGTGAGGTTAGAAGTACACCACGGGCTTAGCCTGCTTTACCTCAGAGGCTGCTATGCGACGGAGTAAGTGCAGGGCGGATTACTATCTCCAATAGGATCTCTCAAACTCAGTGGGTAGATAAGGGATGGGCCGTTGGGCCCGGGGCTGGGGTGTGGGCAGGACTCCCGGTGACCTCTCCCTGCACCGCGAGGCGGTGGGGGGGGGTGGAGGGGGCACCAACGACAACTCAGCGGCCCTCGCCCTTCCCTACGTTCCGAGCCGTTCGCGGGGCGCACTCACAGCGTCATGCGCACACTCCACTTCACCTCCACCGCCTCCAGCTGACCCCAGAAGAAGCGATCGTTAAACTGCAGGAAGAGCGCCTGCAGGTCCGGGGTGGGGTCCACCAGCTCCCAGGACGCGTCCACCAACGACACGGGCTCCCGCGCCGCCGCCGCGCGCCGCGCCACCTGCACGTCCCACTCCTCCTGCAGCCGCAGCGCGACCACCAGATCCTCGTCCATAACGCTGCTCCCACCACCTCAACCGCTCCCAAGACGCCGGTCGGGCTCGTGCGGGGCACGGATCTCGCGAGACGTCCCGGCCCCGCTGTCCCGTCGCGCGGGCTCGCTTCGAACGCCTAACGGAAGGTGGCTCGGCGATGCCCCGCGGGCACAGGTTTAGGAACGCTGGGCTCGGGCTAAGGACGGCTTCAGGAAGCCAGCTGTCTCCTGATCGCCGCTGAGATCCAGCGCCTCACGTCAAGTCTGGTCCGTGCCCGACCCTCCTCTGACTTCCGTACTGGCTCGTTCGCGCACGCGCCTTGAGACGCTGCCGTTTCCGCGCAGGCGCGTCCTCAGCACTCCGCCCCCGGCGCAGGCGCAGTGTGAGAGTCTTGACTCTGGCACAGGCGCAATGCAACGCTCAGCCCCGGCGCAGGCGTTTGGGTGTTGCTTCCGCCCCGCTTCCTGGGCCGCCTTCTCCACCGGGCTCGGGTGGGGCCCGGAGGCGGCGAGTGACAGCAGCCACAGCGGGCCGCGGGAGCAGGGCTGGTGGCAGCCATGTCGGACAGCGGGGCGAGCCGCCTGCGGAGGCAGCTGGAGTCGGGGGGCTTCGAGGCTCGGCTGTACGTGAAGCAACTGTCGCAGCAGTCGGACGGCGATCGCGACCTGCAGGAGCACCGGCAGCGGGTGCAGGCGCTGGCGGAGGAGACGGCGCAGAACCTGAAGCGCAACGTCTACCAGAACTACCGGCAGTTCATCGAGACGGCGCGCGAGATCTCCTACCTGGAGAGCGAGATGTACCAGCTGAGCCACCTGCTGACTGAGCAGAAGAGCAGTCTGGAGAGCATCCCGCTGGCACTGCTGCCCGCCGCCGCCGCTGGCGCCTCCGCGGGTGAGGACACGGCGGGCGCGGGGACGCGGGAGCGCGGGGCGGCCCAGGCGGGCTTCCTGCCCGGGTCGGCGGGCGTCCCTCGCGAGGGTCCCGGGACTGGCGAGGAGGGCAAGCAGCGAACTCTCACCACGCTGCTGGAGAAGGTGGAGGGCTGCAGGGACCTGTTGGAGACGCCAGGTCAGTACCTGGTGTACAACGGGGACCTGGTGGAATACGAGGCGGACCACATGGCCCAGCTGCAGCGCGTGCACGGCTTCCTCATGAACGACTGTCTGCTGGTGGCCACCTGGCTGCCCCAACGCCGGGGCATGTACCGCTACAACGCGCTCTACCCGCTGGACCGCCTGGCGGTGGTCAACGTCAAAGACAACCCTCCCATGAAAGACATGTTCAAGCTGCTCATGTTCCCCGAGAGCCGAATCTTCCAGGCGGAAAATGCCAAGATTAAACGCGAGTGGCTGGAAGTGCTGGAGGAAACCAAGAGGGCGCTCAGCGACAAGAGGAGGCGGGAGCAGGAGGAGGCAGCAGCCCCGCGTGCGCCACCACCGGTCACTTCCAAGGGCAGCAACCCGTTTGAGGAGGAGGATGACGAAGAACTGGCCACCCCCGAGGCAGAGGAGGAAAAGGTTGACCTGTCCATGGAGTGGATCCAGGAGTTGCCCGAAGACCTGGATGTTTGTATTGCACAGAGGGACTTTGAGGGTGCCGTGGACTTGCTGGACAAGTTAAATCACTACCTAGAAGATAAGCCCAGCCCACCTCCCGTGAAAGAGCTGAGGGCCAAAGTGGATGAACGAGTGCGACAGCTCACCGAGGTGCTTGTGTTTGAGCTCTCCCCGGATCGCTCTCTGAGAGGCGGCCCAAAGGCTACTCGAAGGGCGGTGTCCCAGCTGATCCGGCTGGGCCAGTGCACGAAGGCTTGCGAGCTGTTTCTGAGGAACAGGGCAGCAGCCGTGCACACTGCCATCCGCCAGCTTCGGATCGAGGGTGCCACGCTGCTCTACATTCACAAGCTGTGCCACGTCTTCTTTACCAGCCTCCTAGAGACTGCAAGGGAGTTTGAGACAGACTTCGCAGGCACGGACAGTGGCTGCTACTCTGCCTTTGTGGTCTGGGCAAGGTCTGCAATGGGCATGTTCGTGGATGCTTTCAGCAAGCAGGTCTTTGACAGCAAGGAGAGCCTGTCCACGGCTGCTGAGTGTGTGAAGGTAGCCAAGGAGCACTGCCAGCAGCTGGGAGAGATCGGGCTGGATCTCACCTTCATCATCCATGCCCTTCTGGTGAAGGACATCCAGGGGGCCTTGCACAGTTACAAGGAGATTATCATTGAAGCCACCAAGCACCGAAACTCAGAGGAGATGTGGCGTCGGATGAACCTGATGACTCCTGAGGCCCTGGGCAAGCTCAAGGAGGAGATGAGAAGTTGTGGGGTCAGTAACTTTGAGCAGTACACGGGAGATGACTGCTGGGTGAACCTGAGCTACACAGTGGTAGCCTTCACCAAGCAGACCATGGGCTTCCTGGAGGAGGCCTTGAAACTGTACTTCCCAGAGCTGCACATGGTGCTCCTGGAGAGTCTGGTGGAAGTCATACTGGTTGCTGTGCAGCATGTGGACTACAGCCTGCGGTGCGAGCAGGACCCCGAGAAGAAGGCTTTCATCAGACAGAATGCATCCTTTCTCTATGAAACCGTCCTCCCAGTGGTGGAGAGGAGGTTTGAGGAAGGTGTGGGGAAGCCTGCCAAGCAGCTGCAGGACCTTCGGAATGCGTCTAGACTACTGCGGGTGAATCCCGAGAGCACCACTTCTGTGGTCTGAGGCTCTGGTTCACTGTGCGTGTGTGTGCGTGTGTGCGTGTGTGTGAATGTGTACATGTACTAGAGATGCATTCTTTGTATTTACATTACATAATGTCAACACATTCCTCAGAGACACAAACAGCATATAAAAGTGTCCTCTTAAAAATGCAGTCAAAAGAAGAACGATAATATCTTAAGCGCCACCCCTCCCCTCAGTATTGGGATTGTTAGAACATACACCATGGTTTTTTTTAAAAAACTCTTTTAAGGAGTGTATGGTCATACCAGAGCATTTCAGGTTCCTCTTTAACTTGAAACACGTCTGACAGTAGCACATCCAGGAGCACTACACTTCTATGCTGCCTAGAAAAATATGTAAGTCCACAGGGTTTAAGTATGTTGTGAAGCATTCCAGTTCAACAAAATGGCTTCTTAATGGTCAGTGCTGTGTAACACACCTGTGTCATGTACTCCTGAATCAAATCAACTTGGAAAGAAATGAGTTGGGAAAATTGGTTTGGGATAGATTTGAATAAATGGGCCCCAGATTCTTCAGTATTTGCAGCGTGTGGAAGGAAGTCTTCATAAAACTTTGCAGGCATCCAATAGTCACTGAAAGGAAGCATGTTCCAAGGCTAATTAGATGCATCTTTTTTCGGGGGTGGGGTGGGGAAATCACAAGGACTACGTTGAAATTTTAACATATTCCAGAACTGAATGGATTTGCTGCTTCAACACATTTTGCCATGTTCAGTGAGTCTTGCTGAAAAGTCACACCAAGGATCCTAGCAGTAGGCGGGTCAGTGACCCCAGGCCCTGCAGACACTTCACCACCAGCCTGGGTTTGAAGACTTCTGGCAAATGCAGAACTCCCTATTTGAGTAATTAGAGTTCAGGATGTCTGTAGATTAGGAGTTAAAAAAAAGAATGCAGTGTCACTCCTTAAGAATGCCAGAGATTTGTTTTTGGTTGTCTTCTTGATAGGTTTCAGCCCAGACTGGTTTTGAGCTGGCTTTGTAGTCAAGGATGACCTTGAATTTCTAATCCTCCTGACTCCACTTCCCAAGGGCTGGGATTACAGGTATGTGCCACAATCCATTTATACTGCGTTGGAGAACAAACCCTGACTTTGCTCATACTAGGCAAACACCCTACCCACTGCTCCCCCTGCTGCCTGACAGGTTTTTGTAACTTAGTAACTGAGTGGAGACACACCTCAAGCACAGGGAAGGGACCTGCTGCGACTCCTCAAATGCTGTGCTGCATTTTAAAAAATGAGTCTAGCATGCTGGTGCACACTTTTAATCAGAGCACTGGGAGGCAGGGGCAAGTGGATCTCAGAGTTCAAGGCCAGCCTGATCAACAAAGTGAATTCCAGGACAGCCAGGGCTCTGTAGAGAGACCCTGCCTTAGTAAAAACAACTTTTAAGAGAATTCCAGATTGTAATACTTATTTCAGGTTGTCCAGTAAAGAGAAAGGCGGGTAGGTGGGAACCCCTAAGATTTCTAAAATGAGCTCTGCTTTATCTTAATGTTCTGTTAGAATGCGTTTGCTGAGACCCATTTTCGCACTAGCTTGTAACTGTGGTTTTTCTCCATGACACATGTTTTTATGTCCATTGGTTCTAAAGATTATCTCTTGTCTGAATAAAAAAGGTAGTAGTAAGCCATAAAATGATGTAAAACCCTAAATGGTTTCTGCAGTGATTCACAGTTAACCTCCTCGGCTTCACTGACTCAAGTCAGGCCAGCAGTCTCTCTCTCTTTTTTTTTTTTAGCTCTCCATACATAGAAAGATCGCTGAGATCGCCATTACAGACTTTCACTTTTTCCATGTTAGGGTGTGTTGTTTTAAATGACAGGGTCTATGAAGACCAAGCTGGCCTTGAACTCACAGAGATCTTGCCTCTGCCTCCTGAGTACTGGGATTAAAGTTGTGCTCCACTATGCCTTGCTAAGTTAGAATTTTCTACATGACCATATCTGGATGTCCTAGCCAAACAAATATACTGATTTCTCTTAAGATCACTGGAAACTTGAATTTCATAGAATTGTGTGGTTGTGATGATTATTTGGTGCCACTTGGAGTTTAATAAATGAAACATGCTGTGTGGAGATGGCATAGCTGTAAGAATGCTGACGTGTTTCCCCCTATAATAAATGGCTGTAACTTTATGGAAATGGAGAACTTTATTCTAAGAATGGACTAATGTGTTCCTCTGTGTAGCTGAGGGAATGCAGTCTGGGGAATCTGTGCAGGAGGTGACTGGATCCCCCTTGGGTGCCAGATACTTGGTATTCACTGTCCTCGTAAGATCCAGTCAGCTCCTCTGATTCCCATGCTTCATTAGACTCTGACTAAAGCTTGAAGGATTGTCCAACACTGGTAGTTCCATGCATGCTGACATGCTATGACAACATTTGTCACCTTTTGTTTGCTTTAAAACTAACTGCATAGACCGGGAATCACACAGACTGGGTTAATTTTGGTTAGAGTATTGCGCCTCTGATGAGAGCCTCCTGTCACTTAAGTGCTCAAAGCCATTTCTGTTCAAGAAATTACCGTGATTGCCAGCACATTCATCTTGCACCTGGTGTTGGATGTAACTCAGGCTAAGACGCTGGGGCTTGCTGTAGAAGATGAAAGCATTGTCATACTGCACTTGGATATACCGTGAGAGACAACCTTTAAACTGATAAAGCCGTATAGCCTTCTCACACTGGATAGAATTGATTGCTGTTATAACATTTTATGTTTACTATTTGTTTACTTATTTTGAGACAGGGTCTCACTCTAGTCCTGGCTAGCTTAGAATTCTCTATGTAGAGCAGGCCAGCATTGAACTTAGAGATCTATCTGCCTCCAATTAAAGGCTCATACTCTGCTCTTTTATCTTTTATTCTAAGGCAGGGTTTCTCTGTGTAGCCTTGTCTGTCCTGGAACTTGCTCTGTAGATCAGGCTGACCTCAAACTCAGAGCTCCAGCTGTCTCTGCCTCCTGAGCACCGGGATTATAGAGCAGGTACCCCCACCACCTGGCTTCTTTAGTTATCTTTATATTCTTATGTTCTTCTTACTTCTCTTTTATGTGGGGAGGAGAGAGACATAGAAGATGCTTTTAAGTAGTTTGCATAGTGTCAGAACTGTGAAGAAATGATGTTTTGATCATGCTGGGGATGAAACTCAGGGCTTTGCAAGTACTTGAAGCAACAATCGAGGCCCCAGAAAACCCAAGATGTTTAGGATATCCTTGAGTGGGAAACTTCAGGTAGACAAGGTGAGAATCTTAAAAGCGTCACATCACTGGGTGGAAAATAAGGCACTGTACAGTTAAAGGACCAAACACAGGGCTTCATTCATGTTGCCTGTCGGTCTTTCAATGTTTAAAAATAGGACAAAGTTAACAAAAAGAGCTGTGTGCAGCAGAAACACCCACGCAGTGTACTTTCAAATGTGGCAGTTTCTCATAGAACTACTGGCAGGTATGGGTGTGAGAAGAAGGGAGGCATGCTCTATGGGCAGATGTGAGAAGACTCCATGTCTGGAAGAGACCTTCATGAAGGGACTGCAGAGCTCAGACAGGTGTGTAAGAGAAAGCAGCAGCCATCGGTGCCAGGCGACCCTGGCAAGCTGTATGTGCGCCCTCCCCCAGAATTCATACAACTGCTTTCTTGCTTCATTCACTCAAGTATTTCAAATCATCTTTTCTGTAGCTGCACTTCCCTGGGGTTCTCCTGAGATGGAGTAGCCTTCATAGTTAATAAATCATAACTTTCATTTTCTGGTAACTGTGTTAGGTTTTTATATGTTTATAATACTTATATTAATATTAAAAAGTATTCCCAGCTAGGTGTGATGACACACATTTTTACTTCCAGAATTCAAGAGTCAGAAGAAAGGGGATCTCTGGGTAGACAAGGTTACCCCCGATGAGACTCTTTCTTAAAAAAAAAAAAAAAAAAAAAAAAAAAGAGCCAGGCTTCTTGGTACACTCTTTTATCCCCAGCACTTGGGAGGCAAAGGCAAGCAGATCTGAGTTGGAGGCTAGCCTTGATATATAATGAATTCCAGGACAGCTAGGACTACATAGAGGGTGTCACAAAAAAACAAAGGAGGAAGATGATTAGAGATGATTAGGATACCTGGGACAGGTAGCTGGGTCCTTTTTTTTGTTTGTTTTGTTTTGTTTTGTTTTTCGAGACAGGGTTTCTCTGTATAGCCCTGGCTGTCCTGGAACTCACTCTGTAGACCAGGCTGGCTTCAAACTCCACCTGCCTCTGCCTCTCAAGTGCTGGGATTAAAGGCGTGTGCCACCACGCCGGGCAGGTACCTGGGTCCTTAAGAACACTTGCTGCTCTTGAGGACGGGTTCAGTTCCCAGTACCCAAAATCATTAGTCCACCTTCAGCAAATGACACCTTCTGACCTTGGGTACTGCACACACGTGTGCATGCATACACACACATGTATTATGTAAACAAAAATCTTTTTGAAAACTTCCAGGAAAAGTTATACATATGGATAGATTGTGTGTGTATAATATATGCCTTTCCTTAGTTATCTTGTTTATGGAAATACATGTATAAAATTCCTGTCTAGGTACTGCTGTGCCGAACTATCCCTTTTGTTGTGATGTACATTAACCTATCTACTGTGAGCTGCACATGTCTCCACTGGTAGTGCTTCTCCTGGCCTTTTAGTTCCTCCTTCAGTCCTCTGGCCAGACTTGACCTTGGCAGAAGAAATGGCCTTGTGGATCCAGGTCCCTCTTGTCACTGTTTTGATGCAGGGACCACGATGCCAGATGCCCATTGTCCGCTTCTTCTACGCAGCCTTGGCACAGGAGCAGTTAACTTGGTGTGATGGCTGATTTCAACTTTACTCACCATTTTCCTAGAGGTGCCAGAGTGGGTCCTGTAGCTACCCAAGATGCCTTCTTGGTGCATTTGCTGTGACACAGACCTAATCCCATAGAACCAAACTATCCTTTTTTTTTTTTTTTAAAGATTTATTTTATTTATGTGAGTACACTGTCACTGTCTGCAGACACACCAGAAGAGGGCATCAGATCTTTTTACTGATGATTGTGAGCCACCATGTGGGTGCTGGGAATTGAACTCAGGACCTCTGGAAGAGCAGATGGTGCTTTTAACCACTGAGCCATCTCTCCAGCCCCTAAACTATCCTTTCTTAATTTAGATAAACACTGCCAAAACTGACCACCAGGAAAGTTGTGGGTTGGCCAACAAAACAAGAACATTTCTATCTCCATTAATCCTCATAACTATTCGTTTTGTGGTAAATGTAGACTTATCATGTAGTAAGATTAAACAATCTTTTTTTTTTTTTTTTGAGCAAGAGCCTGTGTAGCCTGGAACCTGTGTGGAAGCCTGTATAGATCAGGTTGGTCTTGAGCTACAGGACCCCGGTGCTGCTGCCTCATGTGTAGATAGGTGTCACCACACCAGGCTTCTTCGTTCAGTTATGTGAACGTGTCTTGGTGGTGAAAGCAGGTGTTAGAGCCCTGGATCTGGAGTCCCAGGTGTTCTGGGCCACCTAATGTAGGTGGCAGGATATGAACTCAGGTCCAGTGGAAGAGCAGCAAGTCCCCAACGCTATAAACACTGCATGACAGTGCATGCCTGTAATCTCAGCATTGAGTTAGGCAGGAGGAGCAGAGGCTCATTCATCCTCAGCTACCTGGTGAGTTCCAGATCAACACCTGACTGGTGACAGCCCAGCTCAGGCCAGCAGCATGAGCGTGTTGACATGTGGTAGGTGACTGCAGCGGATAGAGCTGCGACCTGCCCACCACCGTCCACATCCAGGATTGCTGTTAAATGTCACTGCTTATTTCAACATGCAGGAATCCCCTCTAGCTTCCCAAAGCAGCAGACGGACAGAGGACCTGCCTGTCCCTTGTGGCCTAGTGCAGTGGCTGCCCTAGGCCCTGGGAATAGATGCATGCATGACCTGGGGAATTTGGAGACAGAACCACACAGCGTGTTTCTGTGACTTTGCTTGGTTCTTAGACTCAAATGCCTGTCCCCATGACTGGACTGCACCCTAGATGAATATATTGATGAGGGTGAGCCCCTCAGAATGAGATTAGTGATCATTTTGGAGTTTTGTTGGAAATACAGGATGTGCTGAAAAGATCAGGAAGGATGAGTGCCTGTCCACCTTCTGTGGACAGAGGCCCTAAGTGCCCATCCAAAGGTGAGGTGAGCCTTCTGTGAGACATCTTCATTCTGTCTGCACTTCAGCCTTCACAGCCCAACAAATAGAAGCCTGTGCTGAGGCCACACATTTATGGCTTTTTTCTCTGGTGACCCCAAGAAGCCATGTGAGACAATTCTCTCCACACATCCACAGTCCTTTCCTCTATCACCCAGCCCCATCCTATGACGCAGGCCCAGTGATGCTGGGGTCACAGGTCACTCAGAGAGTGACTTCTCTTTCCTCCAAGTACTCTCAAGGAACATCGCATAGGCATCTCTTTGTTGCACACACTGTTTAGTTCAATTTGTTAATAAGACCATTATGGGTGTAAAGTTTAAAATAAACTAGATAATTTATTACACACTTCTGTCAAATTTGCACTTGTTTGAGGCAACATAATGAAAGTAAAAAGATATAAGTTGAGTCCCTTATCCAAAATAGTTATGATGGAAGTGTGTCAGAGTTAAAGCTGTCGTTTGTTAAGTAAGGACAGTTTATTGACAACACTGACAAAGAACAGTGAGCAGGGCTGCTTTTTAGATTTTGGAAGGTCTGCTTATCCAAAACAAAATGTCCTAGAGATTTGAGCTAATCTAGACACGAACTTCCTTTGTTTTTTACATACACCCACCACACAGGTTCTTAGTGAACCTGTGTTTTGGCTGGGACCCTCATGGAGCACAGCAGAGAACTCTGCACTCTTGCCATGCTCCCGCTCCCAGCTGCAGGCTGTGGTTGGGAACACTCACCGGTGTCCCTTCTTCAGAGCACAGATAAGTAAGTGGTCAGTGCTGCTGCTGTCCTATACCTTGTAGGTCGGCCTGAGCGTGGCGTGGGTGTGGCAAACTGAGTAGCAGTGAACGGGGAGGAGCCTGAGCTCTGCTGTCCAAGAATGTTTTCAAGACTGCTTTATTTGACAACACACAGTGACATGAATGCCGGCTGGCAGCCATCACGGTGGGAAGGTCACACCAGCCAGCAGTCATCGGTTGGAAGGTCACACCGACATTCCCATGCTCTCCTCCTCCTGGCAAAAGCACGGCTCACAGGTCTCAAGGAGACAGAAGTCACATCTTCCTCTCAGTGCCCATTTGTGGCAGAGTAAGTCCTCTGTGACTGTCATTATGGAACTGTGTTTTCTACAACTGCTCCATGATTATTATAGTTTTGCCGTGGCTGGTTTTCCTATTGGCTTCTTACATCCTAAGACAGAGACAGCTCATGAGATAAAATGGTCTTGAGCATTGCCAGAGCTCTATATTGGGCTGTGGTCCACCCCACTCATCACTCAGCTGGCTCCTCTGGGCTCTATTGGCCTGTACAAAGCCAGTGGCCACCTCTTCTAGATGTTCCTTTTTCTCAGGCTACAGCGTCTAGACAGCTCTTAGCCCCATCACGTACTAGGAAGTTGAGATTAAGAATCCACCACAAGTTCTCATCCAGAGGGAGGGGTAAATGTCTCCACAGCTGAGTGTGGCTGAGACAGGAGGGTTGTGAGTTTGACGCACACCCCCTCCAGTCCCCCTCTCACCCCCCAGGGCCACAGAGTGAGTGTGCCGAGTGCCTGGGTAGATCCATCTGGGACACAGTGTAAGTAAGATCTTGTCTCAGAAAATGAAAACAAGACCAGAGGTGACAGCACTAGGAGCAGGGACTAGGGTAGAAGTGGGTGGATATCTGAGAGTTTTAGACCAGCCAGGGCTACACAGAGACCCTGCATTAAAAAAAAAAAAGAAAAAAGAAAAAAAAAGAAAGAAAGAAAGAAAGAAAGAGAGAAAGAGAGAAAGAGAGAAAGAAAGAAAGAAAGAAAGAAAGAAAGAAAGAAAGAAAGAAAGAAAGAAAGAGAAAAAGAAAAAAGGGGTCCTGGAGAGAGAGTGCAGTGGTTGAGAACACCTGTCATACTTGCAGGCCTGGGGTTCCATTCCCACTACCCACATGACAGCTCTCCAGTTCTAGGGGATCGAATGCCTTCTGCTGGCTTCAGTGGACACTGCACATAGTAGTGTATATAATAACACGCAGGCAAAAATACTCAGAGAGGAAAAAGAAAATCTTTTGTAAACAAACAAACAAAAAAAAAAAAAGGAAAAAAAAATCAAAGCCAGAACAGACCCTCCTCAGCCCTGCTAAGCACAAAGGACTGCATGCAGGTTTGGGCAGGTTTGGGCAGGGCCTGTGCAGCTGGCTGCGCTGTAAGGGGCCCACTCTGTCTGCTCTGTCTTCCTGCTTGATACTGTTTGCTGCACTTTCTGCTCTTGCCCTAACCCACCCTTGTTAAATCTCTCCTTCACCATTTCTCTCGTGCCTTCCCTCTTCCACCTGTGTTTTGGTTTTCTCCCTCCTCTCCCCTATCTGTTTTGCTTTTTAAGACAGGGTCTTCCTTTGGCAGGCATGGTACTCATTATGTAGCCTAAAGCTGGCCTTGAACTCATGGCAGTCCTCCTGCCTCACCACCCAAGTACTATAAGTGGCACTTTTCCTTACAGACACTCTGGCCTATGCCCAGCCTATATCTACACTAGAATCTACAGCTGCTTCTCCTGCTAATACTCTGATGCTTACACAACAGGGAGAATGGGTCTCAGTCTATCCCAGCACACTTACCGAGCATTTCTTCTAATTTGCTTGTGGCGGGCCCATTCACATAATACACATACTTACTATCTCTAAAGAGAAGAAAAGCTGTGTTACTGTGTGACCTGCGGCAGAGACAGCTTCTCACTACAACGACCCAGGGCTGCTAAAGGCCTGTGGCATGCATGGAGCCTGCTTTTTATCCTTCAGGCCTGGAACTAAATCCAGACCTTCAACACGCTAGGCTCTACTGCAAAGGCACAGGCATGGCCCTGCGCTGAGGTAGCTAGCTGAAAGGCTCCTTGCTCCTGCTTGGACTGACGGTGATACACAACTATGAGAGTTGGCCTCAAAATGCTTGTTCACTCAGGAGACTCCAGACCAGTGGTTCTCATCCTGTAGATGGTGGCCTCTCTGAGAGTCAAACGACCCTAACAGGGGTCGCATATCACATAGCTCATAATGCCACCAAAACTACAGTTATGAGGTAGCATCAGAAATAGCTTTATGGTTGGGGTCACCACAATAGAAGGAACTGTATTAAGGTCACAGCATTGAGATGCTGAGACCACTGCTACACACACACACACACACACACACTCTTATCACACAAGATACAACTGTGAGAGTTTGGTTTCAGCTTTATCCCTGGGACTCTCGTTCAGTTAGAAGACTCTGTTCATCTCTCTCTGTCCATAGTGCGCACACACTCACATTACCCTATACCTGATTCTGTAATTAATCTATGAAATTCAGTCTGAGGTCAAGCCAAACCTAGGCTAGAGTATGTTCTTGATTTTGGGCAGAGTGGGTTCCCAGAAGGAAGCCCAGTGCGGCACTCCTGGGCCTTGGCTCTTGGCTCACAGTCGGTATTCCTCATCTTGAACCCATTAGCATCCGGTACTTACATCTTCTTCTTCTCTACCGCCCCGAGTCTCACAAAAGCTGCTAAGGCATTTTTCTGCAGTTCAGAAGACAACACATCGTAACACTGAGAGCTACCTGTAAGGAGGGGAAGAGGGTAAGTGATCTTTCTACTGGCAGCTGAGAAACTACTGCCCACAGAGATATGACTGACCTTGATCCAGAAGCTGACGGGCGAACTTCCTGGCTGCA
The DNA here is from genome assembly GCF_004785775.1 of Grammomys surdaster. Classification (NCBI taxonomy): domain Eukaryota; kingdom Metazoa; phylum Chordata; class Mammalia; order Rodentia; family Muridae; genus Grammomys; species Grammomys surdaster. The sequence goes on from NW_021604626.1 coordinate 3,989,885, forward strand.
ACCAAGTACTCTTTCTCACTGAAGTAGTCCTCTTCACGCAAGAGGTATTTGGAAAGTAACTGATTTCAAGAGGGAGAATGAGGAACATAGAGAAAGGGGGATAGGCAGAGGAGCACGGTGGCCACACTGCCTTCCTCACAGACAAACACCCTCCATGGTCTGCACAAGCAACAGAGCTCTTCAGTTTCCAGCAGCGTTTACAGTTAGAAAAGGACAGTTTGAAATGACATTTGTCAACAGTTTAATTTCTCATCTCAGCTGATGGCAAGACAAACACTTCCAGCTCTCTATATACCCAGCACCGCCCGGGGGGGGGTGGGGGGGGGAGAGGACCTTCAGTCTTTGTCTTTCTTTTAAAATCACAGAGTGCCAGATCCTCAAGCATTGGCTGATTCCCAGTTCATCAAGTGCCCATGAAGGGCTCTGAGGGTGGAGGTGGACAAGGTCGCCTCTCTGATTGCATCACCACTGCCACCACCATCAAAGCCAGTATATGAGCAAAGAGCTGACAGACACAGAGTTCTCTCATCTGAAGTCTGCACAGCCTAACATTTGCTATTCAAATTCCCTCTCTCCTTAAAATCCTGCGGCACGGTGTCCCGACCCTGTTCCGTGTCCTCTCCTGGGCACTCTGAGCAGGACCGTGCTCCTGCTCTTCTCAGGATTAGAATGAGCTCAGGAACATTAACGAATCACTTACTGACCACTATGTACCCACGCCAGCCATACAAGACGACGAGGCTGCCCCCGAGCAGGCACGGATCCTCTCTCTGGACCCACTGTTCACTGGCACATGCTCACCATTCACACAAGGAATTTCAGGAAGAAAGTCTTACAATATTGAAATGGGGCACACAAAATTTGCAAGTTGTAAGTACCTGATACGATTCTACAAAAGGCTTAAAGAGTCCTGTGAGGAATTGTAATACAGCATTCCCTTTGTCTGTGAGGATGATGTCCTTTCCAGTCATCTGCATAGCCTCAGTTTTACACAGCAAGTAACAGCCTTCCTCAAAATCCTGCAAGGAAAAAGGGAGGCCACGCATACATGCTGTCTGTGCACCCTCGACATCACTCATCCAGCGGCTCCTCGGAGCCACCTGACTGCACTGAAGCTGCCAACACTTCGGTGCCAAAGCTCAAACACAGAAACCCAGTTTGTGCAACTGTGCCCTGGGATGTTCAGACAGACAGCCACCCCAGATGTTCTTCATTTGCATTGCACACTTCCTTAAATTTAATAGCAAGTCCAGAAATACCCATAGGTAGACTTAGACTCAAGCTCTGCCTGCCCTCACTTCCCCTGCCTCAGCTCCCACAGAGCACAGGAAAACCCTCTCCTTAGGACAAGACACAGAAACCTGTTGTACCTTCTTCTGTGTGCCTCTGCCCACACCAGCAAATCCACAGAGCAGCTATGGGAGCTTGACCACAGCTGTCCCACTGCCAGGCAGGAGCACCACCAGCCACTCTGAACCAGCTCAACAGGGAAGGCTATGCTGACTTCCAAAGTTTATGAGCACAGCAGTGACAGGCTGCACTGACAGCTCAGAGAAGAACCCTCCTCTCCCAAAGGGGTCTCCAAGTCACTGATGACTAAGGACCAAACTAGTGTCTGATGAATTGAAGGCCCAAGAAGAAAAATATGACCCGAGACTTGATACATGCCAGGGACCCTCATCTGTCACCATTGGAACATGCATGTGGCATGGCTGCTCTGGCTGTCAGAACTTACCCTGAGTGTGTTTCCTGGAAGGAAGATGAACTCATCTGAAAACACATTGCGGAGGAAGGAAAAGCAACTGAAGACATCCTCTAGAAAGAAGCCATTTCACAGCATTAAGACATGGCTTTTGATCTTGCAGCCCTTTAAGTGTGTGTGCATGTAACAAGGGAAAACTGAGTCCTTGAAGTTATCTCAAGGACAGACAGAGTTTAAAAGGGCCTGGAATCCCTCAGTCCTGAAATGAGCACAATGCAACCATCCTTAGAAGGGCTTCCTTCTGAGCAGAGCAGGAAGGGAGCTCACCTCCCAGCTCCCTCATTCTCCCGTCTCCCACTAATTCACAGTAACTTAGCACTATGTCTCAAGTCACTGCAGAAAACCAAAACCAGCAAGGTACTTGCCCAGAATATGTGAAAGCCTGGGTTAGTCACTAGCACCCGAAGAGAGCAAGAAAAGAAAAAGCCAAAGTGTGCTCCCGAGACCAACCCAAAGAGCTCCTCTAGGTCAGGTCCCACGATCCTCAGGCAGATCTGTTTGGATCCAGTCTGTATAACCTACTTCAGCTGTGATCTGATACCACTGTGCACTATACAATGATGGTACTGGTATCCTATCAGCCTCTGCTAGCTAAGGGGCTGTAACCACGGAAACATCATCGTACCAGTGCCCGGGAATGGTGTTCCCAATGCAGAGCCTCTCTAGTGATGACATGGCTCCCTGGACATGTATAAACCCTTATTTACAAAAGGCACTGAATGTCAGACTGTTGTGCATGTAACTGAGTGAGGCGACATGCATGCCACAAACCTGGATGTGGGAGGTCAGAGGTCAGAGGTCAGTCTCATCTCAGTTGTTACTTCCACAGTAGTGGAGGCCCAGCCCCTCAACGGCTGCTTAACCGCACACTCACGTGTAGCTAGTACACACATTTAGGGGCATGTCTCCTGTCCCTGCCTCCACCTCACTGCAGGAATGCTAGGGTTCCACACACACGCCAGTACACCTAGCTTTTTAACAGTTCTAAGAATCTCAACTCAGCTAATCACGCCTGCCTGGCACGTTTCCCACTAAGCTGTCCTCCTACCCCAAAGGTGCAATACGGACGAAGCGATCATTAGGTCTTTCTAGTTCCCAAGCTTCACTTTTTTCCTAAAGATTTATTTTCATTTTATTCAATGTATATGTGTGTGTGTGCCCCATGTGTGCAGGAACCCATGGAGGGCAGATGAGGGCATTATGGTCCCTACAGCTAGAGTTGTAGGCAGCTGTGAGCTTCCTGAGACCGGTGCTGGACACCTCACCCCGCTCCTCTGGAAGAGCAGACACTCTTAACCTCTAAGCCATCTCTTTTGTTTTTGTTTTGAAACTGTAGTCTGCTATATACCCTAGGCTGGCCCTAAATTCCTTGAAGCTTCTACTGCCTCAACCTCCTGAGTAGAAGGGGTTAAGCCACATGCTACTATACCTTCCAACTCTAGAACTATAAGTGGGCAGGGCAGCCTCCTTTTATAGAGAACAGACGTGGTGGCACTACTCCTTTCTGGGACTACAGGGTCAGGCCTCTTTTGACATTGGAGGCCACACCCCTAAAAGTTACCTTTCCTGAGCCCAGGTGTCATGTGAAAAGCCACAGCTACTAAGGAAGGGCGGGCGAAAATGTTGAGCAGCTGGTTCCTGTAAGCCGAGCACATGAGGATGGCGATGTGCTCGGGCACAAGCCCATTGACCATCTGTGAGCTTCCAGAGTCCACTTTCAGAACCACCTGGTCTTTGACGAGGCTGGCCAGGTTAGAGTGCAGGAGGATGCTGGACTGGACCACTTCCTCAGGAAGTTTGTTATCTACAGAGAGAGCAGCAGAGCAAACTCAATGAGAAGGCAGCCACACATTCCAGAACCTACAGGCTCCAAGGCAGAATACATGGTCTAACACATCCTCTGTCTCTCTGTAACATGCCCAGCGAGTGATCTGAAGGTCACTTGGTGGGCAGAGCAAGGGGCCCCTCCTGCCCAACCACTACTCTCTCATCCATGAGCCAAGTTCCACTCAGTCCTCACCTTCCTAAAGATCTCCTTTCCATCAAAGCCACACTCCAAAATCCCAAAATATTCTCCATGGCCTGTGTTATGTCTGCAGCTCTGGGGCCTCAACCCTAGCACTAGCGCACCATCACCCAGGTCTTGATCCTAGCACTATTACCATCACCAGGGCCCTTCCCTCCAGGAAGCAGGAAAGCCCCAGACCAGCTTGTCCACCTCTGAGAACTGGGACGCGCTTGGCCATGTCATAACTTGGTCTCTCAGTGATCACACTCAAGTCATCACCCTTATGATTCTCAACTTACACCAATTACTGTCACAGACTCCTACCCCCAAGTCCCCAGCACAGTGTACAGAGTTCAAATGGGAGTACGTATGACACACTGTGAATGTAGAGGTCAGGGGACAGCTTTTGGGACTCGCTTCCTGTCTGCCAACTTTATTTTGAAGCAGGGTCACTCTACTTTTTAAAAAATATTTATTTTTTATTTTAAGTGAATAAGCATTTTGTCTGTATATAAGCATACCACATGGGTGTAGGACCTGAGGAGGTCAGAAGAGGGGGGCCTAAGCCCTTGGAACTAGAGTTACAGATGAGTGTATGCGGCCACCTGGGTGCTGGAGTGAGTGGGATCCTCCGTGAGAGCAGCCAGCACTCCTAAGCACTCGGCATCCTTTCCCCTAGCCCAACTCTGCGCCGCTGTGCACTGCTGATGCTCCTAAGGCTGAGCACCCATCCTGCTGCCTGGCCCATGAGCTTCTGAGCAATTCTCCTGCCTCCCCCACCCCCATCTGCCGGATATGCAGATGCCTAGTTGTTTCCCTGGTTCTGGGGACTTAACTCAAGTTATGCCAGACTTGTGTGGCACAACCTTCAGCCACTGAACCCTCTCCCTAGCTTTCAGTGAAGCGTTTACTGAGCTGTTCCTCTTCATCCCCCAACCCCTTTTTGAGACAGGGTCTCTTCCTGTAGCACTGTCTATCCTGGAACTTTCGATGCAGATTAGGCTCGCTGGAACTCACAGACATGCTTGCCCGGCTTCTGGAATGCTGGGATTAAAAGTGTGCACCACTCCAGCAGCTTCTCTTGTGGCAGCGGTGGTTTTTTCTTGTTCTTCTTTTCTCTTCCTTTCTTCTCTTCCTCCTCCTTCTTCTTTCTCCTCTTTTTCCTTCCTCCCTTCTTCTTCCCCTCCTTTCCCCTTCTTCCTTATCCTTCTCCTCCTCTTCCTTGGTTTTTCAAGACAAGGTTTCTCTGACACTCACTGAGATCAGCCTGCCTCTTGAGCACTGGGATTAAAGGCATGCACAACCACCACCCAGCTTTTCTTTTTTAAAAAACAAGATCTCATGTAGCTGTGGCAGGCCTTGAACTCTTGCCTTCCTGCTTCCACCTCCTGAGTACTGAGATGATGGGAAGGCTTGCTCAATGAACTCAATGAGCTACAGAAAGCCCTCAGCTGCTTACTCTACAACAAAGTCTACACACATGAGACATAGGTAAGAGGCTCGGGATGGAGCTTGGGGTACAGAGCACACACAAGGCCTTAGGTTCAATTTCCTGTACAAAGAAAATCACAAAACAAACAATCCTGGGGCTTATGAAATGGTTCAGTAGGCAAAGGCTCCGCCATGCAAGCTGGGTAAACCTGAGCTCAATCCCAGGAACACACAAAGGTGACAGGAAAGAACTGACTCCACAAGGCTGTGCTCTGGCCTCAACACCTCCAACAACAATTTAAAAAGTAACTTCACTGTAGCAAACAGTACACGTGCTGGGCATGGCAGCTCATGTCTGGAATCCTGACACCAGATGGCTGCTCCGGGTCTGAGATGAGCCTGGGTTATGCAGCGAGTTCTAGGCCAGCCTGGAATGAGAGCTAGCCTCAAAAGAATAAAATCTGAGGCTACGAAGACGACTCAGTCAGTCAAGTAGGACCTGCATTTGAAGAAGTGGCACACACCTCTAACCCAGCTGTGATCACAGAGGAGGTGGGGATAAGATCACCTTTGGGGCTTGCTGCTGGCTAGCCAGCTCAGCCAGATTGGCAAGTTCCACATTCACTGTGGAGGCAGGAAGCAAGAACTTTGCCTCAAAATATAAAGCAAAAACAAAACTTCCATCATTACCTGTTGGCTTCCACAGGCTCACGTGCAACCCACACCAGTGCACACACAAAACACACCACAGGCTCATGTGAACACACAACAGTGCACAAACAAAACGCACCACAGGCTCATGTGAACACACACCAATGCCCACACAAAACCCATCACAACTCTTTAACTAAATGACAGTGAGTGTGGAGGGGAAGGTTCATGCTGTTATTCTCTGGTCTGTAGTTGCCAAGGAAATGGCACTGTACTCCAGGTTTACTCTCTAGAGCGAACTGGCACACAAGCAATTACTCTCAGGAAGCCTCCTCACTGAGGTCTACATTCTGCAGTAGTGTGTGCCACCTCTACTTTGCTCAAAGCCTCCATGGGTGTCTCACCTCTAAGAACATTCCTAAACTAGAAAATGAAAAGACTTCTCTAGGGACTGTGGGCATCCCATATACATACCAGGCCAAAGCAGGAACCCTCCAAATGCCTGGGTTAAGCCCTTCAGCCACAAAGTCTTCTCCACTAGGGCGTCGAAGTCCATAGACAGCTGGTTCTGAAGTAGAATGGCAACTACCAGGAGCCATGGGCTCAGAGCCAGGTTTTCAATCTGCAGAAGCTGCATCTTATAGGCCACTTCAGTGACAAAGGCTTGTACATCCTCAGGCTGCTTCTGAGGGATGCATCTGAAAGAAGGGGCAGAGCAGGTTACAGGTTGGCCACACATACTCTGGGTGGGAGAGGACCCCAAATGAAGACCTGTCATGGTTCTGCCACCAAATTCTTTGAGAGCACATGCTGGCAGCATTCTCTAGCTTCACAGTGGGACCTGCACGTGTCTCAAGAATATGCAGTTAATTGATGTAAAAACATTTATTCCCAGTTCTAGGTAATAAAGGAAAAAGAGTAAACAAAAGCCCTAATCTTGCTTTACACGGAGAGTGTATCACTGGGACAAGCACAGCTGCTTGGACAGATCTGTACTGAGAAGCCACATGGCTGCCTCCTACACTGCCTCTTCAGGGAGGCTGCAGAACTCCAGGAACTAGCCCACCTTCATCTGGAAGCAGGGGCTCACAAACACTATGAAAGAAGCCCTGGGCTCTGTGGCTTCTGGAGTAACAAGTGAGGCTGCCTGCCAGGCACCTCACAGTCCGGGAGGGCAGGCTGGGCAGACGTTGTATCTGCCTTTCTTCCCCTGGAGGATTCCTCTAAGTTAAGAAAACACAAATGCTTGGGCTGGTGGGCTGGCTCACTAGGAAAAGGGGCTTGCTGCCAAGCCTGACAACCTACATACACCCACAAACATACAAAACCAATCAGTTAATCCAACTAAAAGGAAATTACAAATGCTCAGCTGTGCCATGGACCCTTCCAGAGCCCAGTGTTTGAGAACAGGGGACTGTCCTGAGCACTGTTGCTCGGCACTCCTTCCTCGGGTGTAAAGCTCTGCTCTGCACACACGAGCTGGACTGCTCAGAAACAACCTCTGTGTGCTTCAAAACCAGGGTACTGCTAGGCTGGCGGCGAGGACAATGACAAATCCTCTGGTCACACGTTGAAACACACAGCTTATCTTTGTTTTAGGGAAGAGCACTCTGGGGGCGTGGAGCAGATAGTCCTTTGTGTTTGCTTGTTATTATTATTATTATTATTATTTTTGGTTTTTCGAGACAGGGTTTCTCTGTGTAGCCCTGGCTGTCCTGGAACTCACTCTGTAGACCAGGCTGGCCTCGAACTCAGAAATCCGCCTGCCTCTGCCTCCCAAGTGCTGGGATTAAAGGCGTGCGCCACCACCGCCCGACAGCTTGTTATTATTTTGAGACCAGGTCTCATGTAAACCAGGCTGGTCTCAAGCTTGCGATGTAGCTGAGAAAAACCTGAATTCCTGCTCCTACTGCCTCCAATAGAACTCCTGAGGGCTAGGATTACAGACATGCCCCACCACGCTGGCTCCACACAAACATGAGGCTCTTTAACTGAAGCTTTCCCTGATGAACATGTAAGCCAGGGCTGCCCCAGCATTTGCTGGGAGAGCTCAGGCAAGCCAAGGTTTGATCTCAGAGGCCATCACCTCGAGAGTCTCGATTCACACTTGTGGAATTTACTTCTCATTTGTGTCAGGCATTAAAACACAGGCCTTGCACCTTGGCACCAAGTTATATGTGTTCCGACTGAGCCGGCCCGCAGCTAGAGAGCGCAGTGATACGGGGTCTCCAAAGTACACATGGATGCTTCCAAAGTTCTCAGAGAGAATCCGTCTAGCTTTCAACAATCCCTGGTGGCATCACAAGATGGGGAAAGAAAACAGGAGTAGATTTATAAATTAGTAGTGGATGTGTAAGCCAGGGTATTCTCTACACTCAAAGAAAATCAAATTTGGCTATCCTCACGTACAGCAGTGGACTCCTTTGGCTTAGGAATTCCTAGGAGCTCATAAGCATAAAGAGTTTCTTCCAATATTTTATCATAACTGATGCTAATTGGGACAAAGTAGGTATCAAAAACTTCTCTTTTAAAAAATGGTTCCATCACAATATTCAGGAGACCTGCGAACACAGAGAAATGTTTTACCATGAATACTGAAGATGGGGCACACTGGACTCATAGTAATACACCAGTCTCGCTCTGTCCTTCTCTGTACCCACAGCCTCCTATCCCAGGGCTGAGACGTGAATCCCAAGTCTGTGTCCAGCTCTCCCACTGTTGGCCAGCCTGTCCTGGCCCCAGTGAGAGGAGAAATGGCCCCATGTGGAAGTCGATTCAGCAGCAGTTACATGCCCAGCCTTCCATACCCACACCTGCGCCGCTGCCCCTCACTAACTCACACCAAACTAACATAAACTGGGCATGAGAGTTCACACTGATCTTCTTAGCACTCAGGAAGCTGAGGCAGGAGGATGACAGCAAGTCTGGGGCCAGCTGAAGCTACACAGTGAGTTCCAGGCCTGAGCTTCTAAGTCAGAAACTACTCAAACCGTGTACGTATACACATGAAGACGACAACAGCAGCCCATGTTTCCAGAGAAGCTCAAACCCCTTTAGTGATGACACGCAGTGTCTTCTCTTACTGCTTGTGCCTGGTACTCTGACTCTCTAAGCTTCTGCTCTATCCCATTCCCAGCCAGGGGGGAAAAAGACATTCACAGTGCCCCACAACAGCTACACAAGGAACCAGTTCTAATCTTATCAGAGAAGTGGAAGAATATCGAGTTCTGTTTGGTAGCCGCAGCAGCACCACACTTGAGACCTGGGGTCTGTCTGCCTCTGGTACATAGGAGACTTACCAAATTTAGGAGTCAAGGTCTTGGCTGCTCGACTCCTTGTCCCTTCGAGGAAAAACTCAACAGGAGCATAACCATTCTTTAAAAGAAAACACAACAAATACACAAAGCTCATTCTTTACTCTTAGAATGTCATAGGCCTCTTTTGTTTCCTCCTCCTGCCCTCTGGTGTGTGTCTGTGAGAGAGAAAGGAGTTTGGGGGAGAGACACCGAGGACCTCCCGTATACTAGGCATGCACTCTACCACTAAGCCACATCCCTGACCTTATAAATGGCTTTTGATTCCTTATTCCAAGTGCCCCCCACCCCTTGAATAAACACTGCTCACAGCAAGACTTAAAAAAGGACACATCTCAGATGAGGGAGCACTGGGAGCTGGTGCACTCCTTGAGGGGAAAGGCAGCTAGAGGTGTATTCAGAGGAGAAGTGCAGCTCCGGGTACGTGGAGCACTTGCATTTACCCGTAGCATGGTCTTCACGTATTCAGAGAATACAGCCCAGTAGAGTTTATTTCCTCCAAAAGTGCGTCGCATGAAGAAGGCCCCAGACATCCTGAGCAGCTCACTGACCACTCTCATCCCCAGGAAGTCTAAAACATAAGGAAGGGGTAGTATGGGAACAAAGGTGTGAACACCACTGACAAGTTCATGAACGTCACATGTGCCATGACAGCAATGCTTACACTCCTGATATCAACTCTAGGAAAAAAGGGCAGAAAAGGGTGAGAAAGAGGGCTCAGTGGGAGTGTCCACCACACAAGCATGAGGACCTGAATTCCAACCCCACACCCATGTGACACAGGCACACGCCTGTGCCGCTGTGCTGGGGGCTGGGGGGCAATGGCAGCAGGACCTCTGGAGCTGACTGGCCAGTCAGTCTAGCAGAACCAATGAGCTCCAGGCTCAGTGAGAGCCTGTCTCTATAAGGTGTTCATCAACAGAACAAAGCACTCAGTGTTAACCTCTGGCCTACACACACACACACACACACACACGCATGCACACACGCGTGCGCGCACACACACACACAGACATATACACACACACACACACAGGTGCACATATGTGAACTTGTACCTTCACACATGTACATACATGCAAACACACACAGGCATTAAAACAGAAGACATCTAATGGAATCTGTAAGAGACTGTGGTAGATGCCTTCTGGGAGAGTGCCCTGTACCGCTCTCGGCTGCCTGGTATTTTCAAACCACCAGGGACAAAGGCAATGGCAAGGCAACATGATAACAATGTCAGAGGCCAACATCCTCAGCCATGCTCTGAAACGGGCACTCGACGTTCCCAAGCTAGAGACCCATGACAACCTACTGGCATCTCTCCACTACCAAGTACAACTACCAACCTACTGTTAATGAAATGAATTAAATAAAGCAGGTCTATGAAAAAAGAGCCAGGCTCTCCCCGCAGTTTTAGCTTTCCTTCTCCCTAGTGTTTAAATCACTTCCTCACCTGTCTATGCAGATAAGGCATGTAAGTCCCTGCAGCTGTCTTACTGATTCACTACTCTTAGTAATACCAGAATCTCTACTTTCCTAGAGACCTTGAAAGGGAACCAGTGCAACCAGACTCTATCGATGAATTGTATAAAAGCACAGACACACTTACAAAGCAGCGTAGTTTAGCGGGACAATGCTTGCACAGTCTACACCCACAGTGTCAAGGCGTCACGATACATGAATTCTATAGCACAAAAGCCAACTATGTGGCTCACAGAACCAAGGGGAAGGCCTCAATCTGTAACTCTCAGATGAGTATCAGAGGAAAACTTCATGACTCAAATTTGGTAATGACTTCTTGGTTTTGACAGTAAATACGCAGGAAACAAATGAACAAACAGATTGTCTGGACTCCATGGAAACATACAAGTCCATGTATCGAAGGACAAAGCCAACAGAATGGCAGAGTGACCAGTGAGTGGAGATGAATTGGCCGAACCAGTATCTGTAGGCAAGTGCTCAGGATTCAGAGAACTCCCCATAGCTCAATGGCAAAAAGGTGAACAACCCAAAAGATGGGACATTGACCCACAATGACATATCGGCACAGGGACCAGTATGCCCAGCACCTGGAGAGCTGAGGCAGCAGGATCACTAGAGCTGAGAAATTCAAGGCCAGCCAGGGCCATAACAGATCCCATCTCAAAATTCAAACAACCAAACGATAACCCTGTTCAAACCAAACACCCCAGTGACTGCAGGAAGCACACAGACGGGGACTCAGTACCACTGAAAACACATTAAAACCATGACGACCAAATCACAGCACAGAGATGGTTACTACTGAAGAAACAAAAGTATGTGCCCTGCAAGTTCTCATAGGAACACAGGTAAATCCCACTCCTCAGCGCTACTGCTGGAAGCACAGAGCAGTGAGGACACAACACACAACACACAGAGGGCCTCAAACACATACAGTTCAGGTTCCCGTGTGACCAGAGGTGTGCTTGCTGAGGGTCAGGCGTATGTACTGTCCAGATGTTTTCTGTTACCTTGACACAAGAGACGTTTCTGGGAAGAGGAACTTGAATTGAGAAAACACAAGTCTGTAGACGATTTCTTGATTAATAATGGATGTGGGAGGGCCCAACACATTGTGGGTGGTGCCATCCCTGGGCTGGTGGTCCTGTGTTCTGTAAGAAAGCAGGCTGAGCAAGCCTGGGGAACAAGCCAGGCAGCAGCCCCCTCCATGGCCTCTGCATCAGCTCCTGCTCCGAGTCCTGCCCTCACTGATTGTGACAGTGAACTGTTATGAAGCTGAGAGTGACACGAGCCCTTTCCTCCCATGCTGCTCCCATTTCACCACAGCAGCAGTGACCTGAGACCCAGTGTCACCTGATGACAACCAACAACCAAATGACAGAAGCAGGCAAAGTGTTCACAGACAGGAAGGTTAAAGGATAAAATTAAGGTGGTATATCCACACAAAGGACTATTGCTCAGCTTTAAAAGGGAAGGGAATTCAGACACAGCGACAACTTTGAGGCCACCATTCTAAGTGGAATAGGTCAGTCACTGTTGCAGATAGCCCCGGCCCTGTATTTTGGTGCTAATTCCCCTTTCCGTTGAAGGGCTGCAGAGACGGAGTGAATCAGTACACAGGGGACTTCTAGTGAACCTTCTGCCCACCTTAATCTGTAAAATAAAGGCTGGAGCCAGTGATTGGGCAGAGAAGGGGAGGTGGAGAAATAAAGGTTGGTAGGAAGAGAGAGAAGACAACAGAGGAGGATGACTGGGAAGCAAAAGGTAGAAGGACAAACGAAGGGTCTGGAAAACCCTCAAGTAATAAGGGTCTCATAGCTGGTGAACAGAGTAGTGTAGTGGTGTATCTGCCCAATCTAGGCTTACAGAATATATTCATAATTACTGAGTTGTGTTTTCATTGACCAGTCATATTTGGGTTGGAGATTTAAATATCTCCCACTACAAGTCACTGCACAGCACAGGGTCCAAACTGGGCCACCACACCATGGCAGACAGGGTCCCTGAAGAGTTGCTGTTGGCACCCTTCGAATTCTCTAGTATCTTGTCATTATCGCTGTGAGGGGTAAGTCTGTACAAGCAGAAGCACGGATGAAGACTAGGCACGCACCCATTCCTGCTGCGATCACTGGTACAGGTAGATCATAGTTGTAGAGAACAAAAGACAGCATGAGGAAGTCAATGTAGCTCCGGTGGCTGGGCAGCAGGATCACAGGGTGCTCCTGGATAGCTCGTTGTAGCTTGAAAAAAAAAGTCAGATTTTCAAATTTCAGTTCTCATATCACTAAAATCACAGCTTAAATCAGAAATCAGAGAAGTAAATCATGGGTGAGCATGGAGACTCACACCTGAGATGCTGAGGGAGCTCATGCCTGCCATCTCATACCTGAGAGCCTGAGGGAGCTCACACCTGAGAGCCTGAGGGAGCTCACACCTGACAGCCTGAGGGAGCTCACACCT
>NW_021604626.1:4003002-4004366 GCF_004785775.1 Grammomys surdaster
CTGAGGGAGCTCACATCTCAGAGCCTGAGGGAGCTCACATCTCAGAGCCTGAGGGAGCTCACACCTGTCAGTTCAGGATTTGGGACATCTGAGAGATGAAGGTAGGAGGATCAGAAATAAGATCCCCCTTGGTTACTTGTAGAGTTCAAGGCCAGTATAGGCAAGTTAACTATCTTAACCACCAAATCCTAAGAGAACATGTTTATATGAAAAAATCACACCAGCACAGGAGACTAGAAATGTTGACTAGGAATCTGCATGAGCACAGAGAAAATTCTTCTATTACTTTGTAACCTGTGAACATATGACACTAAGTGGTCTATAAGTCTTACTTGACTAAGCCAGAAGTCTAGGTCTGACATTAAAAAGGACAAGCCTGAGCTGGAGAGATGGCTCAGTGGTTAAGAACACTGACTGTTTTTCCAGAGGTCCTGGGTTCAATTCCCAGCAACCACATGGTGGCTCGCTACCATCTGTAATGGGATTCGATGCCCTTTTCTGGAGTCTCTAAGAGGGTGACAACGTACTCATATACATAAATAAATAAATAAATCTTTAAAAACAAAACAAAAAAAAGGACAAGCTTCAGACAACACGTCCCCTAGGGCCATACTAGGTGCCTGACAACCCACCCTCAGCATTCTGTCCAAGTGAAACATCCTAGAACCAATTATACCACAGGGTAAGTCAAGACTGTCAGTTCCAGCAAGCCTCACCTTTTGAATGCCTTCTTCATTCACACACACCTTTGAGAAGATCTGTTTAAAAATCTTGCTCAGAACAAAGGCTAAGAACCGAATGGCTCCTATGCGCAGCTTGTGACTCATCTCCTCTAGGATCTCACTGGCTTCCTCTCGGAGGACATCAACTCCTGTCAGCGTCTCCTTGGAAAGCTGAAGGAAGGCAGAACAGGGGTGAGCTCTGAAACACAGAAGCCAGAGCTCCTTTCACTCAGACCACTGTGACTGACTCCAAGCCAAACTCTGTGGGAGGCCAGGACTGTGAATGATGCATGGAACTTTTCCTTTGTTAGGCAAAGGCCCTTGGCGCTGATCTCAGCCTACTGACAGCCAGGACCATAAGGGCACTGCACCATCTTCAGTGAAAAATGATTCAATTTAAGGTTTAAAGGCTAGAAATTCAAAAAGAAGCCACATGGCTCTAGAGAAATGGCAACCAAGGTTGACCTGGCATGTATACACCTCCACCCCCACACATGAGCCTACACGCCGAGAGCAGTGCTGCCGGGTCCTTCATCTACTGTATACACCCACACCCCACACATGAGCCTGCACACCGAGAGCAGTGCTGCCGGACCCTTCATCTACTGTATACACCCACAACCCCACACATGAGCCTGCACA
>NW_021604626.1:4004376-4046846 GCF_004785775.1 Grammomys surdaster
TGCACACCGAGAGCAGTGCTGCCGGGTCCTTCATCTACTGTATACACACACACACCACACATGAGCCTGCACACCGAGAGCAGTGCTGCCGGACCCTCCATCTACTGTATACACACCCCCACCCCCACACATGAGCCTGCACACCGAGAGCAGTGCTGCTGGACCCTTCATCTACTCCTTATCTGCCCTCAACCTAATCCAGGAAGGAGGACTGGATAGCACCAGCTCTCAGTGTGCTCCCTCATTTCCTCAGAGCTTGTCTCAAACAATGACCCAGCAAACAAAGAACCACACTGACCCAAGTCCCCTAAGGAGCAGTAAGCAGGAGGCAGGGGAGAAGAGAAGCCGGAGTAACTGCAAGGCAGGAACGGCAATGGGGAGATGAAAGTACAAGCAAAAACCAACCAACAAAAATGCTTTCAAGTCTGAAATCCCAACACTTGAAGAACCCAGACCTTGAGGCCAACCTGAACCACAAAATGACTGACTTGTGGAACTGAGGCTCCAGGGGATGACAGAAGCCAGGCGTCACATACTGAGTAGTGCTTTTGTCAGTGACTAACCACATACACTGATGAGAGCAATTCTGTACGATAACTACAGTGTTGAAAACCTCCCATCACCCAGTGCCATCACAGCTGTCAAGGACGCCTAGCTCACCTGACTCAAATGTGTGGCAACCCACAGGAGCACCACTATAAGGACAGAACCCAGTAACTAACCCTGCATGCAATGCTTCACGATGATAAACAACCAGGCTATGGCAAGTGTCCATACTGTGTGTGTTATTCAAGAACACATCTTCTTATACATGGAAGAGACGGTTACTGTAAGTCCGGCTAGGGTGCACACCTGTAATCCCAGCACTGAGGAGTAGAAACAAGATAACGGGAGACCAGATTGAGCTCCATGAGACCCACAGCCTCTTCTCATGCACGGGGAAAACCATCCCTGTAAAGCCATGTGCGCAATGCTGGGATGCAGCTCAGTGTGCCTGCCGAGTGCACAGCCTGAATTCACTCCTAGTGCCTGCTGTGTGCACAGCCTGAATTCACTCCTAGTGTCTGCCGTGTGTACAGCCTGAATTTACTCCTAGTGCCTGCCATGCGCACAGCCTGAATTCACTCCTAGTGCCTGCCATGTGCACAGCCTGAATTTACTCCTAGTGCCTGCCATGCGCACAGCCTGAATTTACTCCTAGCAAAGATCTGAATCAAAACAAAACAGGTAGTATGCTGCTTCCCTAGGGACACTCTCAGGGACAGACAGAATCACTGTCTTTCTCGATGATTTTAATCTTACATTTTGTTCACCTTGAATCAAGAAGCAATAGTTCCACCATATATGCATCCCACCCAGCCCAGGCCCGTGGCTCATGGTCCTCTCTGGTCCTAGTTTCATGTAAGGACGCCATGGGGCTTCCACATGATGATGTGCCTCTCAGAACCCACTCCTTCCCAACACAGCCATGCCTAACTGGAGTTAACTCTCTGCAAAGAATGCCTTGGATGTTCTAGTACTATCCTTGAGTATGGAGCAGAAACATGTCTTCACTCATGAAACACGCCTAACACAGAGGACCGACAGGGTCTCCATGGTGTCAACAGCTGAGCAAAGCACAGGGATTAAGGGCATGGCTCAAGGTCCACATTAAAGTAAAGCCAGAGCGGCGCTCCTGCACCTGATCTGCAGGGCACAGCCCATGTGAGCATCAGAGCACTGTGGACAGAGCCAAGCCCTTCATCTGGCCTCCCTGGCCCACTGAGCCCCACGCACCCTGGAGCTCCTGCATTTTATCACAGGTGCTGTCCTCTACGCTGGTCAGACTGAACCTTTGCAGCACTCTACGTGAACCTTCTCTCTGACCTCCTGTTCTGAAAACAAACTGTGGCTCCAAGCTATAGGCTTCTTGAAAAGCTAGTGAGTCAGGATCCTACACTCAACATTTGAGTGCAGCCGACACAGGGCTGAGATGGAGGGGCAGGGTTCCTCAGAGCGTCTCATAAATCTTTCATGTAGAGGTCTGACGTCATCTGTTTGCCTAAAAACTCTCTTTACCCTCTTCACTAGGAAAACCTGGATCTTTGTCAGCTAGGGTTAAAAACAACCCCCTCCCCCACTCCCTACACTAAACTAGCTTTGCTCGAAACTAACTGGCACCCTCAAGTTGTGGGCTCTTCAGTACAAGTTGTGTTTTATAAAATACCACACATTTGGCACCATGTTACTTCTCTGTTGGCCTCCCAGTGTTTTTTTTTTGTTTTGTTTTTTGTTTTTTTTTTTTTTAAATGATAGCACATGTTTGAGTGCCATGTAGTTAAACCTAAAAGTATACTTAAGATGATAAAATAAATTTGGGGAAACGGCGGACAGACCCACTTACATTGAAGGAGGCTGGCTGTGCCTGTGGAACTCTGTCCTTACCTGCTTAATGACATAGTTAATCTCTTCAGAATTGAGGACAATCGTCTTGATGTCACTTGGCTTGCAGGGAGTGATTCCCCTATACAAGGGTGGTGTGTAGCACTTCATCGCAAATTTGAAGTCACTGACATGTCTTCTTTCCTCTAACAGATCTTCAAACTCATCCCACTTTTTGAGGTCTTTCTGTGAAGAAGGAAATGAAGGAAAGTGAGGTGCCCAGTGGGAGAGGAAGAATTACTCAGGCTTCCCTCTGCCCCAACTAACACTGAGCAACAACCACCAGTGTCCTAATCCCAGACTCAGACAAAGGGAGGTTGGCGCCATCACCATCTATAATTGTACTCAGTTACTGTTACTTGTTGTTATCAGACAGGGCTTTATGTAGCCCCACTTGGCCTTGAACTCTCTATGTACCAGAAGACAGCCTTGAACTATTGCTCGTCACCTCCACTTTCTTACGCCCTTATGCCCGAGTGCTGCGATTGTAGGTTGATGCCACTGGGAATGGTGAACAGGTGGTTTTGTTTTGTTGGAGCAGGTACTGAACCGAAGGCCTTCACATGCCTTACAGGCACCGCACCACTGAGCAGGTGGTCCACCAATCATCTTATTTCTGATTGCTAGCGTTGTGATCTCAGTACCACACCTACAACTCGTTTTGTCTGCCTCTAGTTAGCTTTAAAAAATAAAACACATATCAGAAACTCCAAACTAAGTTGGGTGTGTTGGTACAAGCCTATCTAGTCACTGCCCTTCAGAGGTGGGTAAAAACCATCATGGTTCAAGGCCAGCCCAGCCTACACAAGACTGTCTCAAAACAAAGTCAAATAAAACAAGGAGTCCCCTCCACCTCCCCCTGCTCGCTCCACCTCCCCCTGCTCAGCATTTGTGGGCCCAGCTTGTTGCCGTCCACCAAACCCTTGCTCTCCCTTCAGAAAGTACAGGGTCCTCTTACAACAGTGCTTCCTGACAAGTAATTAATAGTGGTGGTGATAGTGACCGCGGGGAGCTCTGCCAGCTGCTAAGTGCCCGGTCTATTCTGAGAGCTTGACACACTGAAGAGCAAGTGCCACTGCAAACTCCAAGCAGCTGCCCTCCATCCACAGGACTCCCGAGACGCAGTTACCTGCCTGCCGGTAACCTGCTGCCGGAGTTGGGCCCTCAACTCCGAAGCAGCAGAGACACAGCTTGGTGGGACCTGTGGCTTCCTACACAGATCGCCGTGGATGTTTACGGCATCATGCACACATGAAGTACTCACAGCACTACAGCCCAAAAGTGGTTTCTTCCTGGGTTTTTTTTTTTTTTTTTTTTTTTTTTTTTGGGTTTTTTGAGACAGGATTTCTCTGTGTAACCCTGGCTGTCCTGGAACTCACTCTGTAGACCAGGCTGGCCTTGAACTCAGAAATCCACCTGCCTCTGCCTCCCAAGTGCTGGGATTAAAGGCGTGCACCACCACTGCCCTGCCTGTTTGGTTTTTTCTGACAGCTATAGAAACATGTATGTCTTATTTAAAACCTGGGTCATGACGTGATACCATGTATAATTTTCCTTTCCTCTTCAGCCCTAGCCCTTTATAGTAAATACTGATTTAAAACAACTTAGTTGTTAAATAACTACCATGTTTCATAACATCTTCATTTTTTAATTACCAAACTGACTTCGACTCACTTAAAAATTCAGAAAGTGCAGGCAAAGTCCAATCCCCTCTACCCCCAAAATCTAACTTTATGTGTAATCCTCTAATGCGGACATTACTCTAAGGAATGCTTGTCCCTAAGCAAAGACCTGTGTCTCCACCAGACACACACTGAGACCGTCAACCTCATTTTTGTCCTTTACTCTTCTTTCATTATTATTTTGTCTTCCTCTGTTTAAATGTCATTAATCTCTCTGCAGCACACTCAGGTTGTATTCACTACTTGGAATTACATGAAAAGGTACAACTGTTCTTAAAGACAACCACACAGGATTCAGTGTGAGCCTTTGCTCTGGCTGGGCCAGCATCTGCTATTCTTCTTTCCCTTCCTCCAGTGGTTCTGAAATTTCCTGACTTTAGTACTGAATTCAGTGCTCTCTCATCAACAGCAATAGAAAGTCTACCTCCTTCCTCCGATTCAATGACTTTTAAACTGGAGAGTCCCCCCATCCCCACCCCCAAAAGTACACTGGCGTGTGGCTCACCTCCTCCAGCCTTCTTGGCCTTCCACAAATACTCACATATTCCACTGGATTTTGTTGCCCTTTGGTTTGTTTGGTTGGTTTTATGGTGCTACAGGTGAGGCCTGGGCTGCAGCATGCAGGCTAGACAAATGCACTCCCTCTGGGCCACTCCCCTTGCCCAGCCACAGCTGAGAACAGTCATGTGCTTCCAAATCCTCTGCCGGCTCTTCTCCCACCAGACTTCTCCAAAGCCTGCCCCACTGTTTGGCTCGGTTCTACAACCTGATTATTCTCCTGAGAGCTTAACTATTAATTGTCATCTCACCTACACCTTGGACATCACTCTCCCAACCCCCTCCATCCACAGGCCCCGCCCTCAGTGAGGCTACCCAACAGCCTGCACTCTAATCATAAATGGTGCCCTAGTCCATCCTCCTGCCTGCCATCGAAGACTTCTCAAAACACAGGTTGTTCTTTGCTTTTTAAAATACTTAAATGAGTTCCACCTACTTAGAATAAGGCCACGGTCATTTTCAGAGTCAGGGAAGACCTGCTATGCCCAGCCCCCTGTCTGCTTAAGATACAGCTCACTCACTGTTTACTCCCTGGTAAGTAAACTCACTGTGCTATGCTGCCACAGGAAGCCATGCTGGTATCCTTCTGACATGTAGGCATCTGTCTGGACCGTCCTGCTCCTCTCCTGTACCTGCTTCAGCATCATTCCCAAGAAGGCTTTCTGGAGCTCCCAGACTCACTGACGCTTGCCCAGACTCTGTGCCTGCTAGTCACATCTGCCACATGTGTGCCCACACAGTCTACGTGCATGTCTGTGCACGGTAACAACTATCCCAAAGGCAGGGCGGTATAGCATTACCACATTAGCATCTGGCTGTGTTGCTAAATGTAGCCACCCTAACATAACACACGCTTGTGCTTGTAAGACTGAAAAGCCTTCTTAAACTTTACAGTTTTCCTTAATAAAATAACAGCTTTATTAAGCTTGGGACTCAAGAAACTGCTATTACAAAATATAAGGGCAAGTGAGATCTTAGAACCTTCCCACTCATACATGCCCTTAGGAGTTAAAAAAGGCCGGGCGATGGTGGCGTACACCTTTAATCCCAGCACTTGGGAGGCAGAGGCAGGTGGATTTCTGAGTTCGAGGCCAGCCTGGTCTACAGAGTGAGTTCCAGGACAGCCAGGGCTACACAGAGAAATCCTGCCTCAAAAAACCAAAAAAAGGACAATGTCATCATTATTGGGAAACTCACTGAGGGTGGGATCCAAGACAACTATGAACCCAAATCCAGAGGACCAGGAGATGATGGATGGACGGACGGGATGGTAGGTCTGACAACTCTCCCACCCCCTGCCCACATCCCCTTGTTCCGTAGCCTCTATTGTCAAGTGCACATCTTTGTATGCACTCAAGTCAGCATGATGCCCACCCCCTGCCCCTATGCGAAGGATGACAGCATGCAGGAGCAGTACTTACTGCCAGCAAGCAACATCTGAATGGCTACTTACCCAAGAACACAGTGCAAATGCAAATCCGGTAGGGAAGTCTGGCTGACGCATGTTCCCCACCTCAGGTTGTCCCTTTGGCCCACCCAGAGCCTCCCTCTCACTACTTGCCTTCAACAAATGGCCTCTCAGAGCTCTCTGCACCAGGCCCCTTGCTATAGGCTGGAATACACAGTAACAGGGCAAGCAGACACTGCACAGAGAGAAACATGCCCTTCAGCAAAGACAGACAAGATCAGGTGGGAGTGACTCCACTGGAGGCAGTGTGCTGATCAGTGACCTCCAGTAGTGTTTTGGGCTTTGGCACTGTGTGACAAACGTACTCCCATCAAGGCCAGCTCATACCTTACCAGCAGTGGCCAAGATGCACAGCAGCACCACATGATACAGGAGTGCAACCTTCCCCTAAGGATAACCTCTAGAACAGAGATAACAGCGGTGTTCAGTAAATACTTAGGAAATGGTGCTTGGTAATACTTTATTTTATAGAAAATGTGTTTAAGTGTAATTTTAAGTGACTTAAACTTAATGGCTGTCTTACCAATAGGCTTACAAATACCACGAATCTTTAACAATCAGCCCTGGCCAGCCAGTACAATGACTGTTGTGACTCACCACAGAATCAGCTCAAGGAGATAACGTAGGCTGTTAATGAGGAAGTACTTCATACTGAGTGGTTCAGGCAATGTTTGCATTGGGTTCTTGATATTAAAAGAGTCAGCAAGCCAGGCAGTGGTGGCGCACGCCTTTAATCCCAGCACTTGGGAAGCAGAGGCAGGCAGATTTCTGAGTTCAAGGCCAGCCTGGTCTACGTAGTGAGTTCCAAGACAGCCAGGGCTACAAAGAGAAACCCTGTCTCGAAAAAACAGACAAACAAACAACAACAAAAGAGTCAGCAATGCAAAGTTCTGATCACAGAGGGGACCATGAACATTTTGAAGAAACAGCAAACACACTTCCTTCCTGTGAAATATAAAGCCATGGTGGTGAAACACAGAAAGCAAAACTAAACGGTGAATCAGAGCAGGAGCCCTTGTTAGGTCAGGTCAGTCTGAGATGGGATATACAAGTGCCTGGACCATTCATTGGACTCTTTTTTTTTTTTTTGGTTTTTCAAGACAGGGTTTCTCTGTATAGCCTTGGCTGTCCTGGAACTCACTCTGTAGACCAGGCTGGCCTCGAACTCAGAAATCCCCCTGCCTCTGCCTCCCAAGTTCTGGGATTAAAGGTGTGCGCCACCACTGCCTGGCGTTTCACTGGACTCTTAACAAGCAACCAAGGATCTGGATTGTGCATTTGGGGCACAGATATGGACACACACACACACAGTCTCTTTGGAAGAGTGCACTTCTAGCTAGCTTCAGATGCATCTTACCTGCCAATGACTTGCCAAATCCACATTCTCAGTCACACCCTCCTCTTTTGCTTGCTGTTTGGGTACCACATTCCTAACTCTACTTGGATGCCTCCCAAACATTTAGGATGTAACTGGTCCAGATCATGATAATCCACAGCTGACAATCTTACATCCTAGACTGAAACTGTTTTTCTACCTGACTAGACCTGTTCCTCCCCTGCATTTCCTATCATTGAGAGATCAGCCCAGCTGCCAAACCACAGGAACCCAAACGCCTAATTCAGACTGTCCCTACTTTCCTTAGGTCTTAGACACAACTGGTTCCCAGCGCCAAGGATCCTCTGCACTAAATATATGCACCAAAACCATCATGCTGTGTGCTGCCCAGCCTCTGTGCACCGGCCATCTGTCCTATGGTCTCCATGCCTATGAATCACACCTTCTCCAACCTCAGCTTCTTTAGAGTGAAAGATCTCACTAATGCAGACAACTATGCCAGAAGCCTAGTGGTTTTCTTAGACTTTCTAGAGCATAAATGCAGAGATTTAGTCCTCTGTAGAAGCCATGAGTACTCACGATATGTGAAATGAGACTTACTTGTTTTATGTATATGAGCACTGCAGCTGTCCTCAGACACACCAGAAGAGGGCATGGGATCCCACTGCAGATGGTTGTGAACCACCATGTGGGTGCTGGGAACTGAACTCAGGACCTCTGGAAGAGCGGTCAATGCTCTTAACCACTGAGGCACCTCTCAAACCCCAAAATATGTAGCCCAGGCTGACCTCAAACTCATCCTCCTGCCTCTGTCTCCTTCAGCCTTCTGCCTACTGGCATGCGACACCACAACCAGCGTGAAATTCTCGTAGACAACACCTTCTGCTTATGTTCTTAATGTTGTCTCCAGTCTTCTTCTTCATTCTCTACTCAGTCCCCCATGCCACCCCCCCCCACACACACACAAGGCCGTGATTTTCTTAGGTAACACTGCAGCAGTCCTCACCTCCCAGAAACTCAGATTTGGTGTCATCTTTTAGAAGCCTTCTCCAGTGCCCAAACCAGCCATACGTCTCTTCCCTTGACTCCAACAACATTCAGAGCATGCTTTAATCACTGCCCTTATTTACCCAACTTGGTTAGACTATGTGTTGACATTTACTATTTCCTGTGCACTTAGAGGCAAGGCAGTCTTTGAAACTGAGACTGAAAACTGGGAGACAGCAGGAACTAATGTTTGCATCATTACCAATATCTTAATATCTCTAAAGAATTGCAGATTAGACAGAGTATTGCACAACTAACACTGAGGTGGAGGAAGCCTGAAGTAGCCTACCATGGTCACCAGCTGTGCAGTCACAGACAAAAGCCAGAACCACTCTTATAGGCTACTGAGCCACGAGTGTATCGCCACATTGTGGTGGTGCACACCTTTAATTCCAGCACTGAGGCAGGTGGATCTCTTAGCAGAGTCTGAGGCCAAAATACAAAGCAAGTCCCAGACACCCTCAGCAACACAAAGTAAACTCTGTCTCAGAAAAATAAGAAGGAAAAAAAAGGCTGCCATCCAGCCTCAAAAGTGGAAATGTTCATGACCAAAATTTCATCATTAAAAAAAAGAAAAGAAAAGAAAAGAAACAACTCTTTTATTAACACATACAAGGAAAATTCCAATCAACACACAAACCCATTTAAAGGCCAAGAAGCTTCTCAAGTTAGAGCTATTGTAACAATCTTCTTTCCCGATGTGTCTGCTGTAGAACAACAAACTAAAGACAGTGAGGAACTGTGTGGTGAAGTCAGAGAGAGCTTCCAGCCTTAGGCTTTAAGGCTGCAGTTCATATTAATCATAAATCTAAACTTCTTAAGGAACTTACAAAGTTTGCCCACATTCCAAATGATGTTGTCCTAACCTCAAGGTAGCAGTATTCTCTTAGGAGGTTGTTTACTTTGCTCTTCTGTGGTTTTTCCTCTTTGACCTTTCTACACAAGCTAACACAACACTGGACTGAAATCAGAAGATGGTGTTAACTGGCATAGCATGGAAATATCCTTTGAAAGGCATTATTTGTCAAGAGTGGTGGTGTAGACTGTGACCCTGGCTTTCTGGAGGTGAGGGCATGAGGATTGCAAGATCCAGGAAGCCTGGCTCTTCAGAGCTAATGCCAAGCCAGAGTACAAGCCAAGAAGATCTTGTTTCAAAAATAAGATTTAAAAACAACATCAAAAAAAATTCTCAGAGGATGGAGAGATGGCAGAGGGGTTAAGAGTCATTCCTTTCCCAGTACCCACCTGGCAGCTCACAATTTGTAACTCAATTTCCAGAGCTGGCCTCTAATGCACCAGACACCACGTGGTGCACATAAAATAAAAATAAGCAAATTTCTCTCTCTCTCTCTCTCTCTCTCTCTCTCTCTCTCTCTCTCTCTCTCACACACACACACACACACACACACACACACACACCTCTCCACCTCCCCTGCCCCCCGGAATTGTGCAATCCCATCGAGTAAAAGGACACAAAGTTTCCACCTTGATAATTGCTCATGAATATTGTAAGTGACCAACACTCTGTTGGAAACCAAACCAGGCAAACCACCAATTAAAACCAGAAGAGGAAGGAAGGGGGTGGGGGTGGGGGTGTATAAGACAAGGTGGACCGAAACCAGTGCCAATGGGAATCCTATTCAGAAACTTGTGGAAACGTAACGAGTAGAAGACAGTAGTATCCTGAGGTTCCAAGTCTTCCTAAATTAAGAGGGTTATAAAACTCTACGTGTATATTGTAGCCGAATATTTCTCTCTCAGGAATACTTGAGGGAGAAGGGAAAAGGCGGGAGGTGGAGAGCCAAAAGTCTTCTCGGGCTGGGTCAGGACTAAGGTTACTCAACGGGCAGAATTCTGCCGACACATCCTCGGTGGACCGAGGAGGCTCCAATTCTCCCCTCATGTAGTTTGCGGGGGCTCCCGGCCTGATGGGGAGAAGGGACAGAGGAACCACCATGGATATAAACTTGTAAAAGCAGACACGTTAACCGAGGCGCAGACACATGGTTGCCGTGGATACCAAGCCAAGTACCCAAACCCTGTTCAGACGTGGGTCAGGACCCGCTCTCTGAGACAGGGTCGTGGGCTGGGGACATAGGGGTCGTGGGGTGGGGGACTGTCCTTCCCGCGATGTCGCCCTGGGCCTTGGTCCCCCAGGCGCCTACCGCATAGAGGAGCACACTGCTAGGGCTGGCAGAGCCGACCGAGAATCGGGAGCTGGAGGAGCTAGGAACGTCCATGGCGCGGTTGCCGTCCCGGGCGGGGCCTGGGCTGGTCTGCTACGCGGCCGTGGTGCAGCCGCTGGGGGCGGTTCTTTCGAACGGGGCGGCTCCCATCCGCCCAGGGTAGTGGCACTCCGTACGGCCACTGCACGGGACCCCGGGCACCGCCATCTTAACCAGGCCCGAGGCCGCGCAGGACCCGTGACGCACGCGCAGAAGCCGCGCCGGAAGCGGAAGTGGTGGGCTGTGTGCTGGATCCAGAGGTCCGTGCTGAATCCCATGGCGGCAGAGCGAGATTCGGACTCCACTGAGCCTCCCGGTTCTGAGGCGCTCCTGGACGCCGTGCTACGGACCCTCTACGACCTGGGTGAGCGTAGCTCCTGAGAGGAGGCGGCCAAAGGCAGCGAGACGCATCCCGAGGCGGCGGGACCACGGCCCACGTGGTGTTCTGGAGCCATGCCGGCCGGCTCTACCCTGAGGCGCCTCCCTCTCCGAGAGCTTCTCACCCACTTCTTGTCCGACCTTTCGCTCTCTCTATTCACTGTACAGGAAACAAAAATCAGAGCTGGTTACTAAAGGCATGCCACCCGCAAAAGGACAGGCACTGGTAGGCTGGAGAGCTCACGTAGATAGCCTGACTTTTAGAACCAGACACGTAGCAAACTATTATTTTGGAGCGGTTACTCGAAACCGCTCACTTACACGATTAAAAAAAAAAAAACTTAGAACTTGGAAGAACGTACCGGGTGTACATGCATTTTGTGTGTTTCCCTCATTAACAGTCAGAGCAACCCTTATACATAATAACCTTAAAGGTTCCCCTGAAGTGCTCGAGGTCTAGGGTCTCTGTCCACGGGGTGGAGGACAGACAACACTTGGCCTCCAGCTTTCACAAGTTTTAGGCTGATTTTTAAAGTCCTAGATACAGTTTATATCCGCATATGCCGGAATTTATTACAAGAGTTGCTCCAGTCACATAGACTCTACCTACTCTTTTATCTCCATACTGGCAGAGTTATATTGGCCACAAGCACATTTTTATTGAGTACACAGCTAGTGTTTTAGAAAGCTCTCGTGCCCAAACTATAGATCAGTAGTGAGGTTTAGAATTCTGGTTAAAATTTCAGATCACTGTTGAGAGTCTGAGCAGAAGAAACAAACTGAAGATGAGGAATTGAGTAGAAAGTAAAGGTATCCAAATTAAAGCAGTTTAGCTGGGTTCCCTTTAAATTTAAAACCGAAAGAAAGCAGGAAGAGCCCGGACATGTACCTGTAGCCCTGCAGTGTGGTAAAAAGAAATGCTGGCGTAGAGGCAAATGCTTTTAATACGGTCCTGGGAACTATGGCGTGGATGGCACCCAGTAAGCATGTGTGAGGACTAGCGTAATTGTATTACTGAAGACCAAAGATGTACACAGCTCTCTGGGAAGAAAGGCAGGAGTTTGATTTCAAAGAATGTTTTTTCAAGTTACATTATTTATGTGTGTGGGTATGTGTCACCTCCACCATGTGTAATGAGAAAACACTTACAGGAGTCAGTTCTCTCCTTCTACCATGTGGGTCTTGGGGATCAAACTGAAGTCATGAGACCTGGCCCCAAGCACTTTGTTTCTTTGTGTATATGAATGGATTCCTGTGTCTGGGCCGCATACGAGGTGGTATTCCTTGGTATTGGTATTAACTAGAACTAAGATAATTTTTTATTTTTATTTTTTTTAATGTTGAAACAAACAGGAGAGACAGAAGGTGAAACAGAGCAGAAAAGGATCAGAAAGAAGAGAGAAAAGAAGAGTAACTCTGAGGCGATAGTCAGTGTGGCAGCAGGGCCGCTTCCCCTGCCTGGATCACCTGTGAGAGGCCAGAGGAAGAGTGCTTCCAGCTTTTTCAAGGAGCTCAGAGAAGAGCTGCAGTCTGCTCCCGCTGCCCCTTCAGAAGTCCCTGCCACCGCTGCAGTCTCCCTCTCTCCCTTAAAGAACAACAGCAAGCTAGTGGAAGTGGTAGAGTTTCAAAGCAAAAGCAAAAAAAGAAAACCAAAGTCAGATGAGGATGAGCCGGCAAAGGTAACGGGTCAACTGGCTTATGCCTATGTGGTAAGGGTGCCGTGGTGAGCTTAGACTGTACCTGGGGCCCCAGGGCGACCTTCAGGCCCCGGCATTTGGTAAATGACTCACAGGACTCAGCATCTGGTTCTTACCCATCATGTGAGCCAACTGAGTAAGGTTGCCAAACCCGATTTCCCCAGAGGAAAAGTGGGCACTATAAATCTCGTTAGTGTGCATGCTCAGTGGGTAAACTCGTGACATTAGAACCTTGAGGCCTTAGGTATACGGAAACACTCTTGTCAGCCAAGTGTTGATTGCTCAGTACTTGGGAGGTAGCCATCTGCAAATCGAAGAGCCGAGGTTGGTCTTAAGAGTTGCAGGGCAGCCGGGCGGTGGTGGTGCACACCTTTGATCCCAGCACTTGGGAGGCAGAGACAGGTGGATTTCTGAGTTCGAGGCCAGCCTGGTCTACAGAGTGAGTTCCAGAACAGCCAGGACTACACAGAGAAACCTTGTCTCGGAAAAAAAAAAAATAAGAGTTACAGGGCTTGCCAGACATATGATTATACTTGTGATCCCAGCACTCGGGAGGAAACAGAAACAGGTGAGTCTCTGAATTCAGGGCCAGCCTGGTCTACATAGTGAGTCCCTGACCTCCCCAAAAGTAAAGGTTTCAGGCTTTGATAAAACCAGGCCTACTTAGCTACCTTCCTACCTAATAAGCCTTTGGTTGTCAGTGCTCAGGAGAAAACTAGTTCTCCCTGCCACTCCCGCTGTGCGCCAGCAGCTATTTTAGGACATAGCATTGTCACAGCTATTCTAGGACATAGCCAGTGCTGACCAAAATGTGCACCAGCCCTTGCTCGGAACTCACAGTCTGGTTGGAAAGTAACTTCCTGTGCATCACTTTCCTTCAGATAACTTGTAGATCTTACCTTTAAGTCAGTTTGTTAAGGTTACCCCCACAAATGGTCCTCTCTGCCCCCCATTTCCTTGCAACAAGAATATTCTAATGGATTTTTTTAATTCATTGCTAAAAGCCAGAGATGCCATTCTTTAGCCTTCCTCATGCCCCATAAACCTTTATCTATTTTGAAAAATGGGGTTTATCTCATTGTCTTAAGACAGCTGTTAGAGATTGCCTCAGAGCAACAGAGACTCACTACCAGTCTTTCAGTTGTAGAGGCCAGAAATCCAAAGCCGAGTATGGCGGGGCCTTCCAGGTCGCTAGGACTAGAGAAGTTTTCCTGCCTCTGACCAGGGAGGCTCTATGCACCCCATGGCGATGGTGGTGTAACTGCAGTCTCTGCCTTGCCTTTGCATGCTTGCTAATCCTATGGGTCTAAGCCTGTTCCTGTACCTGTCTCTCTCAGGGTACCTACCCATCATTGGTTTTAGGGCTTCTCCTAAATCCAGGATGTTCCTCACCCCCAGAGAACCTTAACTGCTCTCTAAGGTCCTTTCTGCAGATGAAGTCCCATAGGCAGGTTTCTGAGACTAGAGCATGACCATCAGGTCAGCCTTGTTCTTCATGGCTGTGTGAACATTCACCACATTCCTACTGTTTGGAGCAGCATTGCCCCGTGTGGTTTTCAGCCCCAGTGTTTTGTTTTTCCTTATTTGGGGGTTGTTTTGTTTATAAAAAAGGTTGGACAACCTTTTATGGAAACATTATGGATGGAAATGGAGAAGCTTGGGAATCAAAAACTGGAAGGAAAAAGTGTCGAGAAAAGGGAGAACAGATAGGTTCATTCCCAGTGACTGAGCCAGAGATGGATTTTCTTCTAGGTGGAGGAAAAGGAACTGTGTCCAAGGGCAGTCAAGTCACAGAAATGGGAAAGCAGGAGGGCAGTCAGATGAGACAGCCCTTTTCAGGGGACAGGGTTAAACTCACAGCACCCCTTGAGGACTGGCCGTCCTGGGTCAGAGAATCACCAACAGCATTCTCAGTAGTTACACAGCATATGCCTTCTAATGGGGATGAGCCACTAGTCCTGTAGAAAGAGGGGCCTAAGCTTTCTAAAGAGACGATGATGTTTTATGGGGTGCACGCCCCCTTTGGGAAACAAACTCTAAATAATTGGACTATTCAAAATGGAATTATTCCAAAAGACTGGAGGAGACTGCTAACAGCTATACTAGAGGCTGGTCCTCAGTCGCAATGGTTGTCATGGTGGAAAGAAGATGCCAGACCAGCCCTGACACTTCTTTCTGGTTCTCTCTTGAAGGTAGCTAAGGGGAAAGAGCTTAGCTGGGAGTAAGACTTGGACTTGAGAGATATTTAGAGTTGCTGTTTAGTAATAAAACTTACCTGTTGTTGGGAGCCGACTCTGAGCAGAAAGCTGCTATCATCTTTGCAGCCATCTTGAGCCATATACCCTGACAAGAGACTTGTTTTCAACAGCCTACAACAGCTGAGCACACTCTGACAATTATCTTGATCCTTTCAATCAAGGCCAGGCAGTGGTGGCACACGCCTTTAATCCCAGCACTTGAGAGACTCAAGGCGAGACTTGAGGAGAGATATAAAAGGAGAGACTTGAGGAGAGAACAGGGCAGACTGTCTCGTCTCCATTCTTCGCATCTCCATCCCCACTCTCTCTCTTGCTAGGCCCTGACCGCGGACTGGAGCAGCAGAACTGGCCGTTACAACCTGTCTTAAGTCTAAGTCACTTTTCTGTGGTAGCTGACCTGTTTGAGTTCCTCTAAGGCCGGAAAACTTGAGTCTCTGGTGTTTAGCACCTCATAGTAAAACAGAAAGGGATTAAGTAAAGTAGCCTTTGTTCTATCTCTGCAGGAACTGCATAGCTCTAACTCTCAGCCTGCTAGTTGAAGTCTCAGGAAGAAAAGGAGACACTTTGCAAAGAGACTTTAGCCTTTATTTCTAAGTTCTTCAGTTCTACAAAAAGTTTCTATAAAAGTTCTCCAAAGAGTTCTCCCTAAAAAGTTCTCTCTGCTCTCTTTGTCGAGTCTTGCTCTCTCCTCCTGTTATGGTGTTACAGTAATACTGTCTGTACTCTCAATGCTCTAACTCCCAGTGCCTTTACTCCCAATGCTGTGCCCACCAATGTAATCTTTCCTGGCCTTATGTACCTTTTCAAGGAAACTAGATCACATGGTTTATCCAAGCATCCTCCCCCCCTTTTTTAACCAAAGTTCATAGAAATTCAAACAAATTCAAACATAAATTGAAATAGAAGTTTACAACAGAGAATGTTTACACGCATGTCCATTAGGAGCAATTATCTGGCTAAGCATTCATTATCTGTTGCTAGCTCAATAGGTTCATTGAAAATTAAAAACTGTAATTTTTGTGAGTTATTACTGAGGTTTTATATAGGAAAACACAGTCAACATTTTAGCTCCTGTTCTTGCACCTATAGTAAATTGTTATTTCCCTTTTTATGACCTTTGATTGTTTTTCAACCTCTCGGGAAAGTGTTCTAAGTTGTAGGTGCCTGCTTGCTATCTCAGAAGCAATTAACTCATGACACTTGAAGATTGGCAGAGTCCTCATTGCAGTTTTTACATCAGTAAGGACTTAATAGCAGTCCTATCGTAAAAGATCTTACTAATTACTGATACAATTTTAAGAATTCTTATAGAATCATCAAGCATTAAATCTGCTTATCTGTATGCATCACTACAAGACAATACATATACATTGTTCTGCAGAAACCTGCTCAAAAGAGTGAGTTAATATCTAGCGATTGTTTTATATATAGGAAAAGCATATTAATAGCAGGAATCTTTCCTAACATGTAATCTTCTCAGCCTTGCCTAAAGAAGTGACACTCGTGGATTTACAGTCCATGGCAGAACCGTCTCAGGAAGATCACCTCTAGTTTTTAGCTTCTCTTAGATGGCTCCCAACAGGAAGATGCTAGGGATTTGGAGCAGCACACTGCAGTGAGGGACAAGTTGGTCGGTAGACATTGCTCTGGTGATATACAAGAACAATTTGAAGACTCAATCATGGAACAATGCTGTTTAGTAGCTTTTAAGAGCTTGGGACAAAGTTGAGGACCCAGGAAAGACGTCCACATCATTTATAAAATGTATACACGGCTCGGGGAAGCCTTCACTTATTTATTTTTTTAAACAAAGATTAGTTTCAGCTGTGAACAAAGCCCTGTCAGACTCTGATGTGAATGAAACAAGTGCTAATTGAAACCTTGGGGTTGGAAAACGCAAATATGGAATTCACAAAGGTTGTAGCGAGGGCAGCGCCTATGGAAGAGTGGATCCAGAAGACCGCTGACATTGATTCTAGTGTGTATAATGCCACCACGATTGGGCAAGCTGTAGCTGAAGGTTCAGGATCTCCAAATGCAGCGTTCTAACCGTGGGATATGTGGTCATTTGCAACAAAATTGTGAACAAAGGTCTCAGATCTCAAACAGAACTTTAACTGTGGGAAATAGGGTCATTTGCAACAAAATTGTGAACAAGCCATCTCTAAGGGCAATGGTTTTTCTAGATATAAACCAGAAAGAAGTCCTAGGTTTCTAGGGATGTGCAGATGGTGTTGCAAGGGTTGCCATTGGACCAGTGAATCCAAGAGAGATAGCCAAGGGCTGTTGGGAGAAAAATACTGGATAAAGTAGGTAGGCTAGCTCAAGGCCCTGCAGTACTAACAAGAACCTCAACCAAGTATTGCAGATCTACTGCGTGCTAATGCAGACATGCTGCTCTAGACTTGGCTAAAGATAAACGTCTTACACTAGCCCCAAAAATTCAGAGTTACAAAATGCCTACTGGAGTTTATGGTCCTTTACCCTCAAGAAAGGATGATCTTGGGAAGGAAGAGTTTGACTTCACAAGGATTCATTGTGTGTCCCAGAATTATAGGTGAGGATTTCTTTTTTTCTTTTGTTTTTGTTTGTTTGTTTGTTCTTTGAGACAGGGTTTCTCTGTGTAGTCCTGGCTGTCCTGGAACTCACTCTGTAGACCAGGCTGGCCTCGAACTCAGAAATCCGCCTGTCTCTGCCTCCCAAGTGCTGGGATTAAAGGCATGCACCACCACCGCTCAGCTAGGTGAGGATTTCAAAGGGGAAATTGAAGTAATGCTTATGTAAAAAAGAGAGATGCGGGTTAACATAGGATCACTCAGCTCTTGCTGTTTCCCCATATCAAGGGCAAAGCTGCTCAGCCATAAGACCGGGAGGGTTTGTGTTTTGCTGAAGAGTTGTTAATGATAGGAACGCCAAAATTAAAGTTGCAAGTGAATGACGTTGACACAGAAAGTCTGGTGGATATGAGCTGTATTCTATTATCATTTCACAAAAACGGTCAAAGGTTCAGGAAACAGTGTTCACATCACAGGCAAGAAGAGAAACATTGCTGTTAGGTTCTCTCAGCAGACATCTGTGAACCCTGGAAGGAATGGAGAAGCAAAACTGACAACAGTAGCATGGCTACAGGGACACCCAGGGCAGCTTCAAGGATGCAGACTTAGAAGCCACAGCAAATGAGGAGTGTAGTGGGATTTATCTGGTGTGCCTGGGCTTTTAAAGGATCCCTAGTTGCTAGCCAACTGGCCCTTTAAGAATTCTTAGCTCTTGGAACTGCTTGACTCTATGACCTACAGTGTTGGTTGCCTCTTGAATTTCTGGCAGCCAGATAGAAAATTTAAAAGGCGAGCTGAGGTTTCGAAAGGGGATTGGGTTAGCCGAGTGAGAGGAGAAGCCAGTTGGTGCAGAAAATGTTGTTAGGAGACAGCTGCTCCAGGAGAGGCTGAGCTGAACAGAGAGGCTACAACCTTCGTTATAGTTTGGAGCTGTTAGTGTTGGGAAAACTGGGAGAAGGGTCTGCCGGGGATCCGAGGGAGGAATAGTTGGGAGAAATGTTTGAAGGGGCTGGGCTGGAAACTGGGAGAAACAGTTGGGAAATGAATTAGATTCAGATCCCGCTCCCTGGCTCTCTTCCCCCCCCCCCCCCCATATTTCTTTCTCTCCTATCTTAGAGGAGTTAGAGAGTAGAACCAGGCTATCATGGGCGGGGAAAAGAAGAGCCCCCCAAGTAGCACAGAGTAGGCAGAGTTGATCTGATTCGTGTTTGTAGGATGCTGACCCTGGGTGGCAGATGATCATAACCCACGAAGTGAGTGATGGCTTCCACTCAGCATTCTGGGTTTGAAATGGGGTGACCTAGACTGGAGCTTAAGTGGGAGTGCAGCTCCTGAGAGGAAGGACTTCTTGGGCTCTTAAGCAGTGCCTGTGTCCATTCAGGTGGCACGTGGCTCCTAGTGCAGAGTCGGTGAGGGTGAGGGTGTCCCCCGAGCCCCTCGCAGGCAGCATGGTTTCCACTGTCACTGCTCTAGGGATCAGAGTCCCCTTGATGACCTGGATGGAGAGGACCAACGCAGGGCATGGCTGTGTGCGCCCTCAGGTGGGTCTCTGAGTTCAGGGACAGCCTGGGCTACATAGAGAGATAAAAGATGGAAGAGCATTATCCTAGGCTCTGCTCTAGGAGCTGCCCCTGCCGTTGGCATTGCTCCCCATGTGCCCGTGCCTGCCTCACTGAATCCCCAGCACACACACTTGCACACATACACATGCGCACACACATGCACAGACACATGCATGCACATGTGCGAGCACACCAGTTTCTGGGCACAGAGGAGCCGGGTACCGCAGAGGTTATATTGCTGCTCTGCAGTTAAGTGCACTTTCCACACGCATGTGCCACACAGTACTCAGCGCCTGTCAGCACAACTTTACAGGGCGTGGTTTTTAAGATTGATGCACATTTATTTACCAGACAAACCTCATCAGCAATCACTTGTTTCCCCGTTTGCCACAAACTACAGATTGTGGTTTATTTCTCTGATGTTGGGGTGGGACAGAGGCCATGCACATACCAGGCATGTCTCTCTGCATGTGCCCCCGCTGTAATGGAGGTGTGTGCTGATGGGACCCGTGCCTCTCAGTGTGCAGCATCATCGGCCGAACCTGACCACCTTGATCCTGGCCGTTCAGATACAGGGCCGTGGATCAGTGTAAGCAGCAAGGTCGGTTCTGTCCCCAGCTTCTCTGGCTTCCAGGCTGTGTACTTACTTGCTGCTTGGGAGATAGACTACAGGATATGTGGGTTCTTTGGCATTTGATAAGACTAGTGGGAGGAGTCAGAGGCATCACCAGACCTGAGGACGCCTCCCCAGGTCATTGCCAAAAAGCCCTGACAGCAGAGTGCTTATCCAGCACACCTCTTTATTCTGAACTCCTGTGGGGTCCAGTGTTAGGAAGAGTCATCTGACTGATTGACTTTACACTGGCCAGAGTGAGCAGGCCTTATCCTGATTGTTTATTATATTATTAACTTGTGCAGGTGGTAGTGGGTAACTACGGCCCATATAGATCGAGATCAGAGGGCAGCTCAGGAGACAGCTCTCTCCTTTCTCCACAACAGACTCAGAGAATAAACCCAGGTCACTGGACTCTGTGGAAAGTAACTTACCAAAGCCGAGTCAGCTCATTACTCCACTGATAACTTTTTCTTTTCTTAGGGACTAGTGTTGCTTGCTTTTGTTTCCAAGGCACAGTCTCACTATGTACCTCTGATTATCTTGGAACTCATTATATATATAGACCAACTAATCTGGAACTCTCAGAGATCCTCCTGCCTCTGCCTCCCGAATTCTGGGATTAAAGGTGTACAGTTACGCTGGCAATTTTGTCTCTTAAACCCAAGCCACATAGAAGAACATGACGTGGAGCAAGTCAGCGGGCCACAGGCAGGCTCACTGAGCCAGGAGCTCAGCTCGCATGTGGAGAAGCACTGTGATTGGATACCCTGCAGGACAGGGATTGTGCCCTGGGAAAGCAAGACTGCCACTTTGGCTGGCCCCATCATCCACCAGGGGTCCAACATCTTTTCTAGAGGCTGCATGGAATTTACAGCTCTTCCGTTGCTGTGACAGATAGGGCCTGGGATTGGATGGTGACTATTGTTGGTCAAATGTTTCTGTCTTTAACAGTCATCTCCATAGGTCTCAAGCATCTGGAGAGTCTTCTGCTTTCTCTCTTAAATGCCAGATTCCTTTCTGGGATGGGGCACTACTTGCCTCTGTGACTGGTCTGTTTCACAGTACACTCGTGTTCTTTATGACATGATGGGATGTATGTATGTCATGTTCTGCT
The DNA here is from genome assembly GCF_004785775.1 of Grammomys surdaster. Lineage (NCBI taxonomy): Eukaryota > Metazoa > Chordata > Mammalia > Rodentia > Muridae > Grammomys > Grammomys surdaster. The sequence continues at coordinate 4,025,294 of NW_021604626.1, forward strand.
CTTTTCTTTGTTGTGTGTTAGCACTTTATTTAGTGCTAACCTCTTATGTACGAGGTGAGGTTAGCACTCTGCCACTGAGCTACACCCCACCCCAGGGTTTCCCCTTTAGAAGCTGAATATAAACCACATTTTAACCTGTTCATCTGTCAGCACTCATCTGGGTTGCCCTTGTGGCTGTTGTGAACATTGGTGTACAGGTACCTTTGTAAGCCCCTGGCAGAGCGGAACAGCATAGTTGTGTGTATGCTTTGTCTTTCTGTTCTGAGGAGGTGACACACTTTGTCCATCGCGGTTGCCCCGTTTAGTATTTCTCAGCATCTTCGCCAGTATTTGTTATTTTCTGTTTTGTTCTTTGAGGGAATGGGTATTTTGTTTTATCTTTATTTTATACACATATATAATAATTGTTGGGTTGTTTGTTTTGAGACAAGGTTTCATGGTGTAGCCTCAAAGGAGCCAGACTGGCCTCAAAGGAGTAGCCACTTCCCTGCCTCTTTTCTCCTGGGATTACAGGTGTGTGCTGCTGTACCTGGCTAATTGGTAGTTTCTAATGTGAATTTGTTTTCTTTGCAGAATAAAATAAAGGTCCTTGAAAATGATGTGGGTATACAGGAATTTAACCTAGAAAAGGTAAGCATTTGAGGTAACTTTTTAGTTCCTCCTTCAGGCTTTCATTAGAGTTTATTATGAACTGGCAGCTTTAATGCAGCTCCGCCTTCTGCATAGTCTTGCAGTGGTCATGTGACTGACTGCTAGTCACTTCCCAGCACCAGGGTTGTCTAGTGCCATGCAGTGACACAGTGGTAAGTTAGAGAGGCAGGGACATGTGTCCACGGTGCCTCAGGTTTCTAAGATGTCTGAGAAAAGGGCAGAAGGGAGTCAGCCACTGAGACTGGCCACTGCTAACTGCCTCTTCCGAAAACAGTTGCTCCTGACCTGCTGTGAGCAGCATGGCACCAGGCTGGTAGAGAGCATCCAGTCAGAGTACAGGGTGCTACCTGAATCCCAGCTGTGAGGGTGAACAAGGAGGCAGCACTGAAAGAGAGAGCCTGGTGGTTTCCTCAGCCACAGCAGCTCTGTGGGGCCAGTGTGGCTGAGAGGCTGTGTGGGAGTGGCTGACACAGGCTCTGACTTGTGCATCTACAGGCTCGTCTGGAAGTGCACCGCTTTGGGATCACAGGCTATGGCAAAGGGAAAGAAAGAGTCCTGGAACGTGAGCGGGCTATCATGCTGGGGGCTAAGGTGAGAGGCTGTCACTGTGTCCAGGCCTAGGGAAGGGACAGCCCAGGGGCCCTGGGACTGGTCTTTTTATTATTGCAGAGTAGAAACTGATGATGTCTTTATTCCTTCCTTTCAGCCTCCCAAAAATACTTACGTGAACTACAAGGTTTTGCAGAAACAAATCAAAGAGAAGAAGACCGCAGCGGAAGAAGAAGAAAGAGCGGTAGGTGTGGTCCGGCTGCCTCAGGTCGGGCTGCCTGCTGGCGCTCCCTCACAGCTTGCCCAGCAGTCAGGACACCAGCACTGCCCCATAGGTGCCCTCTCCACCCGGGTTATTTCAGCCAAGCTTCATCTGGCCAGCTGAGGCATCTGGCCCAGCCATGGGTAAGGCAAGGCTGGCCTTGAGGCAGTGGCGTTGGCATCGCCACAGTGTCTGTCGGTTGGTGCCAAGCTGTTGTTGCCCAAGGAAGCCCTGTCCTCCACGGGTCATGGCAGTGAGGGAAGCTACAACCAAGCTCTTGGGTTTTTGTGAAAGAGTCTCACTCTGTAGCCCAAGCTGGCTTAGAGTTATCAGTCTCATGCCTCTGCTTTCTGAGTAGACTCACATGTATGCTCCACCAGACCCCGTCACAGGGTTCAAGGTGAGACTTTGTGGTTGATGCTTTTTTTATGTATGTATTTTATGTATATGAGTGCTGTATTTGCATATAAACCTGCACAACAGAAGAGAGCATCGGATAAAAAAAAAGAGCTTCAGATCCCATGGGAATACAATTACAGATGGTTGTGAGCCACCATGTGGGTGCTGGGAGTTGAACTCAGGACCTCTAGAAGAGCAGCCAGTGCTCTTAACTGGTAAGCCATCTCTGCAGCCCCTGGTTTATGTTTACTGTACCAACTTGAAGATATTTTAAGTACATGGCATTCATATGGCTTTTTGTCACAAGCACATTGCTGTATTTTTGAGTATTCACGATCCATTACTTTTTTTTGTTTTGTTTTTTTTGTTTTGGTTTTTTTAAGACAGGGTTTCTCTGTGTAGCCCTGGCTGTTCTGGAACTCACTCTGTAGACCAGGCTAGCCTCGAACTCGCGAACTCAGAAATCCACCTGCCTCTACTCCCACGTGCTGGGATTAAAGGCCCACCTGCCCGGCTTTCACTATCCATTACTGACATACTATCTTAAATTGTAATATAGGCACGGGAGACAGACATCTTCAAGAGAAAGAAGAGGAAAGGGAGAGAACAGGGGGACAGGTGAGTAGTGGCAGTTACTGGGTTGTCACTGGCCACACCTTGTGCTTGGTTCCCTCACGGTGGCTTGAGTGTGCAGCACCCCAGCCCTCAGCCTGGCAGGTGTGGTCACTCCAAGGAGGCCTTGTCCCCCAAGGGGCAGTGAGGGAAGCCCCAACTGTGTAAACAGATCACCTTCAGTGCTGGTGAGTCCTGTGGAGAGGACGCAGAGGAGCTTGGAGAACTCTGTGGGAGTGAGCCAAGGGTCATTTCATTGCGGTGACATCTGTCAGGAATGGAGTGGAGAGGAAAGGTCACCCTGGCTGTAGTGTTCCACACCTTGCTGAAGTTGGTGTGGCACTGCTTTTTGCTCTAACTGCTTGGCATCTTTCTCTCACTTTCAACGCAGAAGACCCAAGAAGTCGGCTCCCAGCATTCTGTCAAGTGGACGGGCTGGACAAGTTGGAAAATTCAGAAATGGGACATTGATTCTAAGCCCCACTGATATCAAGAAAATCAACTCTTCCAGGGTAGCTAAATGAAGTTCCTTCAGCTCCAGAGAGGAGCGGGAACAGTGGCAGCATGTGGGACGGATACAGGACCCCTAATCCTGAGGCTGCCCATTCTTGTTCCACAGAGTCTTTCTCATTTGAGCAGAGAGTCTGTGTACAGCAACCCTGCTGAGTGCCCGGGCTCCCCTCCCTCGTGCTGCACGCATACACATACCTGTGCATACAGCAGGCAGAGACCCCGCTGAGTGCTGGGCTGTGCCCAGGCTCCCCTCCTGTTGTAGGTTGCTGGTGTCGGCACACTGGTCACACTCTACTGTTTCATAATTTTACTGACTCCAAGTGTCTGTGAATTACGCTGAAGTGCCTTTGGACTCATGAAGCCACTAAGCGCATTTGTTATCCATTGGTTCTGTAAGAAATCGATCTGTTGTCAGCCTGCCACACTGTAAATCCACTTTGTAAGAATTTCCAAAAATGCACCTCTGTAGTGTGAGTGACTGGCTGTTAAGTAACACACAGGCAGTTCTAACTGGTCCCCCACACCTACTTGGAGCTGTAACCTCACAAGGCCATTTTACAGTGATGCTACCCCTGCCTGGATGTCAGCGTCTCCTCAGAGCCTGAGGTGCATTAAAGGAACGTGTCCAGTGACAGGGACAGTTCTGGCATTTCCCACCCTGGGAGTTCCTTGTCCGACAAGCAGTGCAGCACAGGCCTGAAAGCCGTCAGACTGTGGCCAGCTGTTAGGACGTCGTCAGGATGCTCTGAGAGCATTGCCAAGCATCTCACAAGACAGAATCCAGTGTGCTGGGTAACTTTAAATGATTTTTTTTTTCTAAAGCTCATTGATTTATAAGTAAGGGCACATGGGCCACAGTGTTTGTGTGGAAGTCATGGGGTCTGGTTTTCCCAGCATGCCAGTCTCAGGAATTGAATTTGGGTGTCAGGCTTGGCAGCAAGCACCTTCACCTGCTCATCCCCCTACCCCCACCCCACTAGCCCAACTTAAAAGATCTTAACAGGACAGCACTGGGGAGAGAGATCTCAGGGCATGAGAGGAGCTATGGAAGGTCTGCACCAGCCAGCTCCATCTTCTCAAGGAGAGTCTGGTGGACAAGGAGTACCACCGCTGTGAGCCGTCCAGGCTTAGTCAGCTGAGGACTGACAGCTTGGCCAGGGTCCCTGTATAAATAACTAGCTTTGGTTTCTTTCTAATGTATTGTACAAATATTTGTGCTCAACCCTTAAGAAAGGCAGAGAAGTCTACTGTGTGAATACTTAAAGCTCGGTGTACTTACCACCAAGTATTCGAAAAACATTTCATAGGACAGAATGATCCACGAACAAACAGCTCTGTGTTCTGAGTCCAGAGGATCAAGCGGAAGTCCATACTCTTGATAAAGATCCTGATGGGGCCTCCAGCAAAATTTGCTACAGCGGTGGCTCTCAGCCTGTGGGTGGCGCTTATCAGATATTTACAGTACAGTTTATGACAATGGAAAAATTATAGTTCTGAGATAGCAATGCAGTAGTTGTGTGGTTGGGGGTCACCACACCATGAGGATCTGTATTAAAGGGTCACAGCATTAGGAAGGTGGAAAACTGCTGCTCTGTGGGGGGAAAGCCGACAAGGGAAACGGGCCGGCCTGAGTTCTTGCTCTAGCCACAGTACAGCCCCTGCCTTCAGTCACCTCAGGGTTTGGCCCATGCAGCTATGCAGGACACATGACACAGGCAGGGCTTGCTGAGAGGGACGTGGCCTGCACAGGAAACTCCCTGTGACCAGGAAAGAACTGCAGCCTGAGTCCTGACTGAGCCCCCAGAAAGTGGTCAGGCTCCCGTGGATGGCCAAGTGCCTGTAGACGATGCTGTCCCAACCAACACTGACTTGGATGGACATGGTGAAGGAGCACTGTCTAATACTGAATCCTCAGATGGATGGGAAGCGGACATTGCCCTGACTCCACCTGTCACACTCCCACAGCCAGAGCAGCACCTGGCCCCAATGCTTGCTGGGAGTCATGTGACTGCCTGTAACTGCTGACTTCTCCCCCTCTGCATAATCCACCTGTCTCCTCAGCTTAGGTCTTTTCTGGAATCCACACTACTCTTGTATCCTACTATACTACCCCATAATCCACAGTTATGATTTGTACATGCTTGGCCCAGGGAGTGGCACTGTTAGAAGGTGTGGCCTTGTTGGGATAGGTGTGTCACTGTGGGTGTGGGCTGTGAGACCCTCATCCTAGCTGCCTGGAAGGCAATATTCTGATAGCAGCCTTCAGATGAAGATGTAGAACTCTCAGCTCCTCCTGCACCATGCCTGCCTGGATGCTTACCATGCTCCTGCCTTGATGATAATGGACTGAACCTCTCAACCTGTAAGCCAGTCCCAATTAAATGTTGTCCTTTGTAAGAGTTGCCTTGGTCATGGTGTCTGTTCACAGTAAAACCCTAACTAGGACACAGCAAGCGTTTGTATCCACCACAGCCTTGAACTCCTCCACAGTACTCCTCTTGTATCCTGCACCATACCAACTCATGACCATCCTTGCATGTTCATGTATGTGCATACATATGTTCACATTTGTGCACATGTGGAGGAGACTTGGAGGATAGCCTCAGCTGCCATTCCCTAGGTACTATCTACCTTGCTGTTTGGTTTTAAGTTTGTGTATAGGTGTTTCTACCTGCCACATATGTCTGTGTACCCCTTGCATGCTTGATGTCCAGGGAGGGCAGAGAAGGGTGATGGAGCCCATGGAACTGGAAGCACAGATGGTTGTGAGCCACCACGTGGGTGCTGGGACCGGGACTCCGAGTGACCAGTGCTCTCACTGCTGAACTCTCCAGTTCCCCACCTTGCATTTTGAGATTGCCTCGCAGTTAGAGCTAAGGAAGTAGGGTAGGCTGGCAAGCTGGTGAGCCTCAGGGCCCTACATGTGTCTCTCCAGCGGGAGGATTCAAGCTCTGGCCTGTTGCTTCTCTTCCTCTTCCTCCTTCAGCTTGAAGGTGAGTTTACTAAGAGGAAAACCAGTAGGGCAGGCAAACTGAAAACCTTGGCTGCTGCTGCACGCAGGGCACTGGATAAGAGGGAGAGGGAGTCGTGCCTTGTGAGTTAGGGTCCTGGAAAGCGGGCACATTCTATAATAGAGGTCAGGAGTCAGCCCCATGGGTCAGGGTAGCTGGTCCTTCAGAGGGTGAGAAAGCCCAGAGGGTTTTAGCACGCTTAGGATACTGACTGGTATCACACTTCTTGAGTTAGAACTCAGGAAAGCGGGCAGGCTAAACTGAAGCTCTCCAGGCGGCTGCCCCATCACGTTTTTTAAATGTGAGTCGTAAGGACTAGAACTATGGTCCTTATGCTTGCATGGCTTGCACACTGCCTGAGCTATTACCACAGCCCCTTCCTGGTCACCTCTTATTAGTCAGAAGGCATGTGGCCATGACCAGTGTCCCCGTGTCCAGGGCTAGTAGTCACTGTGATTATGTGGACATATATAAGTAAGACACAGGCAGTCCTGAAAGACACTGAATCTGTTGAGGGGCTCCTCAGCTTTCTTCAATGAGAAATTCTCAGCCCTTAGAGATGAAGGAAATTTGTAATTACTACGTAGCTGTAGCCTTTAGCTATTATTTAGCTAAACAGGCTCAGCTTCAATCAGAAACAGTCAAGGTTCAATCAAAGTCAGTCTAGTGTACATAGGGGATTCCAGACCATCAAGGGTTACACAGTGAGCCCCTGTCTCAAAAAAGTAAAATTTTAAAGTCTCACAGCACAAGGAAGGACATTCCAGGCAGATGTGATGCGCCGGTCCACACCGCTGAAGGACATGTGTTATCCCTGATGCTAAGCTTGGAATGCTTTCTCAGAGCTGTCCTGGAGCCCAGGTCAGGTCTTCATGGATTTACCTCTTGTTTCCAAGACTGGGTGTCACCATCTGGAACAGGCTGGTCTTGAGCTTGCGCCTGCCTCAGCCTCTCAAGTGCTGATGTCACAAGTGTACCACTGTACCTGGCTTAACCCTATCAGGACCCTTACATATCCCCAGTCTTCTTGACTTCTGTAAAAATGAGTCTGTGATGAGAGAGCTGCCTCAGGTGGTAGAGCTTGCCATAGAAGCATGAGGACCTTTGTGTGAGCCATGGAGCCTACATGGAGAACGGTGCACTAAGGATTCCAGCAGTGTGGAGGCAGAGACAGAGAGAGTCCTGGGGCTTCTTGCCTAGCCAGTCTAGCTGGATTTTCAAGTGCTAGAACCATTCAGACAGACAGACAGACAGACAGACAGACAGACCTGTCTCTTGGGCAGTGGTGGTGCATACCTTTGAGCCCAGCTCTTGGGAGGCAGAGGCAGGCAGATCTCTGTGGGCTCCAGGCCAGCCTAGTCTACAGAGCAAGTTCTGGAACAGCCAAGGCTACACAGAGAAACCCTGTCTTGGAAAAAAAAATTTTTAAAGGACCCATCTCAAAAAATAAAAGTGGACATGATCAGAAGAACACTTGAGGTGACCTACAACTTCCACATATATGCACGCGCACGTGTGTACACACACACAAACACATTTTTAAATGGAACTATAATTTCACCATGGAAAATAGTGCTTTGTAATTTGAAACCACATCTTTTACTTTGAGTTTTAAGAGCTGACCAAGTAGTCAGGCAGGGTCAGTCTGTGGTCAGAAGTGGCCCCTCAGAGACCACAGAGCACATCTGTCTTCCAGTTGTTGGCAGTGTCAAAAGAATTTATTTCAAATCTGTTTAAGAATGTGGTAAAACTCAAGTTTTCCAAAAAAGTAATACAGGAAGTTCAACCAACCCCCAAGGACCAGAAAACACAGTGTTTGCAATTCAAAAAATACAAACGCTTGTGGATAGCTATACAAAAATTAGAAAAAAATTACTTTCCTTACCACTGCCCTCCCACCCCTCCATGTTTTCAGTGAGACATATACAGCCACAGGACCAAGAGCTGCCATCAAATACCAACCACTGGGGGACAGAATCGATTCCGTAGGGGGAGTGGGGAGAGAAGGCAAGGAGAGGGCGGGGGAAACGGGCCAAACAACGGTACACAGCTTTCTGTTTCTGTTAAATTCCTTCGCCAACATTATACAAACACCATTCATGCTCAGTGCCGTGCAGTGCAAAGGCGGCGATTCTACATCATGCATTCATGTTTTCTGGTGCGTCTACACCCCACTCTCCGCTGGGGCTGAGAAAGTGGGGTGCTTCGGAAGTCCAGTCTCCTGGGGCTTGGGGTGGGAAGGGCCACCGCAGGCCATTCCTGTAGCTCCGGCAGCTTTCTCAGGGCCTGTGTAGCCTCTGCTCACAGCTGTGCCCAGTGGTGCCCAGGGCCTCCCTCTAGCCCTCCGACTTTAGGAGATCTCCCAGAGTTGAGTTGACAGAGCTCGCAGTGAGCATCACCACTCCAGGAAAACATTTCACCTAGAACAGGGTCCCAGCTCCTCCCACTGAGTTCAGCCCTGCTCGTGGAGGTCAGGCTGCCACCCTTCTTAGCTTACGCCAGGAGATCCTGGCAGCAGTCAGTCGTCTAAAATTGACTTGTGACCAGCCATCCCCTCGAGGTCCTAGTTCAGCAGCATGTCATAACGCTCTCAGGTGACTTCCAAAGCCATCCTCACTGTTGGAAAACAAAAGTCAAATGCCATGGGTCGGGGAATTCCTAGAGACCAGAACTGAAGGAACAGGATGCAAAAGGCTGGCTAATATATGTTCTTGGCTTAGGGGATACCACATGCAGACACCTTTAGCACTCAGGAGCAGGCTGCTGACAGGTTTGGCCCATCCAAGGCCCTGGAACATTACACTAACCCAGGCCCTCCGCTAATGAAGTGTACTTGCTGTGGTCATGTGTGAACTGTCTGAAATGCCAGGCAGCAATGTGAAAAATTCTGCCCTGGTCACAGGAAGCTTGGGTGAAGATACCGTGGTGAGAGGACACTAACATCACCCAGGTTAGATCCACTGAATGAGCCACTGAGCCTGGACCTTATTGTTGAGACTGTTCCATGACCCACTCAATACAGAGAGGAAGGAGGTAGGTTGGTATGACCAGTCCTCTTGCAGGTAGGGATATTGAGGCACAGAACAGTTAGGAGATTCGTCCCACGCATGCCATGAGCCAACACCAAAGCCAGCTTAAGAGGTAAGCGGTGAGGGATACTCTGCACTCTGGTCTCTGGTCATACCTCAAGCCTCTTTACCTCAGCTTCCCTCGTCACCTCTTTCCCTTAGCTGTCAGGACCCCCTTCAGCCAGGAGCCCATACCAGACTGGCAGTTATAACCTGCTTTTCCTGGGGTACCAGAGTTCCCAGGACTAGTGTGGACTTTGAAAGTCTTTCAACAGTGTATATAAGAATTCTTTAACCCCTTCAGGGCCCCAAATCCATTAAGATGTCCCTGTTCCTGCCAGTAAACTGTGGCCAAGAAAAGGAAAGTTTTCCTTTGTAAGGATGGACGTGGCAGTTGGCGGAAATGTGAGCCCTTAGTTTCTCATTGAAGACCTGTGAAGAGTTCTTAGGTTGGGTTAACGCTAGGCCAATGGCTTTGGGAAAGACCTATGTGACACAGGAAGGGGTACCCACCAACACTATGAATGTCAATATCCAACGAATTAGCATGATCCAGATCCAGGTCAGCCCCAAGCGGGTATCTGGCTGCCTTGAGGTATTTGGGGTTGTCACACTAACCGGAGGTGCTCTTGGCATCTGGAGAGTGGAGACCAGGGGTGCTTAATGCTCTCCAGCACTCGGGCCCCAGAGAAAGACCTGGGTTTGTTCTCACAGTCCTGTGACGGTGTTCTTCTTTGAGATCCCCAAATGATTTCATTCACCCCCTTCACCTCTGCAGCAGGCCGTAGGGACTGGTAACAGCCTAGTGAAAGGCAAACCCGGACCACCTGCATGGACTGAATCATGTCTCTACTCAAGGAACAAGCCTTTCCTTTCACTCACAGAATGAAGGTTGACATGCTGCCCCTGGGGAAGGTTCGGGCACACAGTCACTGCACTCAGGTCCTGACCTGAGAGGGATTAGGGTGCCTTTAACAAAGGAAAGGGCTCGGTAAAGTGGGCACCACCCCCATCTCTCACAGGGCTTGCCCGTGTTTCAGGGCTCGCTCTGCTATCAGCACACACCCCCATCTCTCACAGGGCTTGCCCGTGTTTCAGTGCTCGCTCTGCTATCAGCACACCCTCCATCTCTCACAGGGCTTGCCCGTGTTTCAGTGCTCACTCTGCTATCAGCACATTGCTTCCTGGCTCTGGATTCCTTTGGGCTACAGGGCAGCTAAGGACATGTTGGAACCACAGAGCATATAAAGATCTGAAGGTGACAGCCTGGACCACATACAGTATGAGACTGCCAAGGTTGATACTTGTCTTCTAAAACTGGGGCTGTGTTCTCAGTCAGGACAGAGGAGGAAAAGCCTGCACTGGGGGCGCAGCTGTCCTGCTGAGAGGGAAGAGGTGCTCTGTGTAGGGTGGGTGCCAGTGGGTTCTTATCAAGGACATTCATTCAGGAGGGATTGGCATTCACTGACCCACCCAGAGAATAGGCTCTAGAGCTGAATTTCTTTCTCGAAGATGTTTGACAGACTTATCCCGAGGTCCTCCTCAGTGGCACACCAAGGAAGGCCTTACACCGATATCATTAACATACAGCAGTGACACCTCAGTGCCAGCTGCTAAGGACTGCATGTGATAGAAACCTACGATCCCTCTGCCACTCGGAATTCCAGGGCCTTGTTATTTTTCCCGATTGCCACGAACCCCAAGTGTGAGGCACTGCCCCGCCCTGCTCGCCTCCTTTCATTCTTGTCCCTGAAAGGCGCCCTGTGCGGAAGGCAGGGTAGAGTTGTGCAGGGCTGCCTGGGCTCTCCCTGGCACCAGTGTATTGCTTCTGGGCTCTAGGGAGCAAAGGGAGACAGCTAGACCCGCCCACTTATTCTGCTGTGGGGGACAGGGAGCTGGCTCTGTCTTGCTCAACATCAGGGAACCTCCTTAAAAAGGTCACCTGAGTTGGGTGTGGTGCTCACCTCCGTAATCCCAGTACTCGGGAGGCTGAGCAGGAGGATTGCTGTGAGTTCAAGGCTAGCCTGAGCTATATAGTGAATTCCAGGCCAGCCTGGGATACAGTGTGAGACTATGTCTCAAACAAAACAAGAAGGAAAAGGAGGAGGAGGGGGAGGAGGAAGAGGAGGAAGAGGAAGAGGGGGAGGAAGAAGAAGAAGAAGAGGAGGAAGAGGAGGAGGAGAGAAGGCAGGAGCAGAGGAAAAGGAAGAGGAGGAGGAGGGGAGGATAGGAGGAGGGGGAGGACGGAAAGGAAGAGGAGGAGGAGGGAGAGGAGAGAGAGGAAAAGTGGTTTCCTGAAGAGCTGGGGACTCAGTGGTAGAGCACTTTCCTCACATGTGCAAGGCCAAGGTTGGGTTCTCCAGCACCAAAAAAATAAAAAAATTAAAAAAATTAAAAAAAAAGTCACCTGGAATTATGGCCACGTTCTTATCTCCCCAAAGCCACCCACAGGTGTAGGTCTGCTCAAATGACTCACACGCCCCAGGAAGGTGACTGGCCCAGCCTTTCTGCTCCATTCTTACTCCAGGGTTTCGGGTTTCTTTCTTCCACAAGACAACCAAATACCTGGGACCACCACCGCCACCGCCCCTGACCAAGGCTACCCGTGGCTTCCTGGGCCCAGAAAGGCAGAGGCTCCTCCATGTTCTTCCCTTTGAAGTACCTGTTTCTCCCTTCCAGAGCTGTGGCTGTGGCCAAAGCTGTAGGAAAGGGAAAACCAAAGCTGCCGGGGGTCCTGTAGCTGCCCCGAGGGCTCTAGATGGAGCCGCGAGCTGCAGACCACTTAGCAGGAAAAGAGTCTAGAGAGGCCAAAGCTATGCCTGCGCAATGAAGATGGCCCCGGGGCCAGTGTGGAGGCTGCGCAGTGCTGAGTGGCTCCTGGTGACGTCGGAGTATTTGAGGAAACAAGGGACTTCGAGAAAGAATTCTGAGGTAGGACTGGCGGGTCTGTGCAGCCCAGTAGTGGGTACTTGGGAACTGGTGCAGGGCCTGAGCACAGAGTCGGAGGAGGAAGCACAGTTGGGGTCGGCGTGCAGGTACGTCTGATAAAAACAGCCCAGCAGACAGGCAAGTCATTGCTCTGTGTAAAATGAACCGCCCAACGAGATGAATCCTTTCCAAGGGACTGAGCAAGGTTGCCGCCAGGCAGAGCTGGGGACTGCAGGAGACAGGAAGTGAGCACACAGGGCCTGAAGGCAGGATGGTGACTCTGTGTGGAGCTCCCAAGCAAGGGCAGTGCTCCTGGGGAGAAGGAAGACTCAGCTGCGTCCCAGGGAACCCTGGATCATGTGGAAAGAGAAGTTGTAGGGTGTCGCCGTCTAGTTTCAGCCTTTCCCTGTGGGGTCTCCTCTGTCTCATCATGACAGAGCAGCCCCTGTTACCACCAGGGTCGCTTCTTGGGTTCTTGATGCTTCAAAGAGGGCATTGGGTGAAGCCGTAAGGACTTACTGCCATGCAAGGTCTTCCTGTGCTCAAGGCCCAGCCCAGGAAGGCAGTGCAGATTTATGTCCGTCAATTTCTGTGGAAGCAGATTTTAGAAAAAGTCACTGTGCAAAGATGTGTCGCTGTCTTGGATTCCAGTGTTCCAGTGTTTCCATTCTTAACTAAGATAAGAACTGGATGAATACAATGTAATTGTGTGTGTGTGTGTGTGTGTGTGTGTGTGAGAGAGAGAGAGAGAGAGAGAGAGAGAGAGAGAGAGAGAGAGAGAGATCGACAGCACATGGGTAATAATACAGACCCTAAGGAAGCTTTTCTGAAGGGTCCTAGCAGATTATTAATGACTAATATCCCTTCCGAATTAGTTTGCAGTGTATTGAAAACCACACATCCCAGAGGCTCGAGGTCAGTTTCTCCCTGCAGAGGTGACAAGCTCCCAGCCTGGGACTCCAGAAGGAGCAGAGTCCTAGCAATGGGTTACACGCAGGCATGGAGTAACATCACAGCGCCTATCCATCCTGGGTTACCAGTCTCAGAGTCTGCCTTCCTCTCTCTCTCTCCAGAAAAAAAATAAAAAATAAAAAATAAGAGGAAACCAAAGTTTTCAAACAGATGTCAGAAAACATAAGCCACAAACAAAAGGTGTCCATCCGGAGCACGGTCTTGAGGGCACCCTGGAGGCCATAGCACTGTGGCATGGAGGTGAAAGGCCACTCCTGACATAGGCGGCCACAGTATGGTCGTGTGGCTCGCATCTCATTCATTCTCAATTCCCCCTAGAAAGTATCTTCAGATGTCCGCTGGCTGCTGGCACCCAGGACTTTCTGTTATGCCCTGGTCCTCCGTGAGGTCCTCCATCGCGGCCAGCTAGGCAGCGGGAGCCACCAGGTTAGTTGCCTGACAGCTTTGGCCGTCCTAGGTTTGTTGGCACCTCCAGTCCTGTATGCAGAGTGACCTGGAAAAGATGAAACCAGAAGAGATTGGCTCGGTGGCAGAGAGCTTGCGCAGTATGCACAAGATCCTGGGTCCCGCCCCCAACACAGGAGGAAGAGCCAGGAGACGGAGGAGATACAGGAGGGGGCGGGGAGGGGGGCAGGAGAGGCTGTCCTTAGCACGGAGCACCGAGGCAGCACCGCGACCACATGCCGGAGAGCTCGTGCTGCGGATTTTATTACTCATCTGTCCTCCTCACATTGCTAGGGCCCATGGTGCCTTGTGCTTTCCTGCCTCCTAATGGGAGCTACTGTGATGAACAGCCGGGTTCCCTGCTTGGCTAGAGTCACGGAGCAGAGAGGCTCTGCTTCTCGAAGCTGAGTCTCTGTGCCTGCTGCTGTCTCTTCCAACTCACACTGTGATCCTCAAATCCCCCTTTTCAAGTAACCAACGCTGGACTGTTGTGGGACCAGTTGCAGGGCAGTAGATATATAGCAGGTCCCTTGATAGCTCCAGGGACAGAAGGAATCTGTTAGAAGCAAAGGATGCCCAATCTGGCCTATGTCAGGAGCGCCTGTGCCATCCATTCCCCTGGGGCACTGAGACCTTGCTCTTCCCAGGAGCCCCACGGAGCCCGTTTGCTCCAAGCGATCACGGAGAAAGTAAGTATGGTACTTAGGACCCCCAACCACAAACACACACACGATGCTCAGAGGCTAGCAGGCAGACTGCCTATCCGATGAACGAGATGGCCAGTTCTCATTACAGTACTCGTTCGTTGTTCAGGAAGCAGAGAAGTGGCCGGGACTGGGTAGGCCAGCTGTGGCTCTGTGGGTACCTGCACGTTTCGGTTGAGGCTGAGGGCAGGCATGAAGACCCCATCCATGTGGCTGAAGGCTGTGGGGCCCTGCTGTTGCCCATTGATGAAGAAGGTCAGAGTGTGCTTGTTCAGGTCCAGCAGGACGCCCACAGTGGCCCCCTTGCATACACCGCCCTCGGTCCTGGGAAGATAAGCCAGGAAAACCTGTCACCATACCCAGATCATGGTGTGACAGTAACTCAGGACACCCCAGAGGATGTTGAGAACACCTTCATTCAAAACTAGCCTCTAAGTGTGTGTGCACGTGTGTGTGTGTGTGTATGTGTGAGCCACAAGAGCAGACAGCCCTAAAGGACCAAGGCTACTAACCCCCTTCTTATCCACAGCATCTGAGACTTACACACCAGGGAATGGGATTATGGCTAAGTGGATACCCCCTGAAACCACAGGGTTCCAAGCAAGGGCACAGAAGAGACCTAACTAATGTAGTAGTTTGTAGTCCTGTGATGATCCTGAGCCAGGTGGAGCTGCAGAGACCAAGGCCCAGGGACATTTGAAAGGACATGTCCCTTCAGTTCCCTTGCCCAGAACCATCCCACGGAACCGACAGCATGTGGTGGAGAGGCATGCAGAACTGGGAATCAGGGTCTCTGTCTCAGTCAGCACTCCATGGGTGACCACTCCAGTTTTTGGAACGCTTGACGAATGTCGGGACTGTGGCATTTCTGGGATGGTAAAAATCTGTCTTTGAGTGGGGAGGAACTTTAAGTAAAGGACCTGGGAGACTTTGCCTTGAACCCTCTGTGCCCTTCAGCAGACTTTCCCTTCATTAACTAAGGGCTCCCTTGACATTACCTTGCTCAGTCCTGGAAGGAAACTGAGTCTTTGCTTGGAATTTAGCCAGGGGCATAGGTGAGAAGTGATACTGACATGAATTCTTTAGTAGGACCTGGTGGGTTGACCAGGAGCATGCTGCTCCTCAGGAGAGCAGGTGTCCTGGAGGTACCTTAGGGCCAGGTGGAGAAGCGGCCAAGACTGGGCAGTTGGTGCAATTCTAATGCTGGCCACCAGGTGGCGGAGTGACAAGTCTGACCTGCCAGCTTTCTTATGAACCCCACCCCCACCCCACCCCCCACCCCCAGGATCAAGGTCAGGTTTGGGAGCAGGGTCTGGCTTCTGAGGAAGCTTTTGCCCCACCCCCACCCCTCCCCGCATTGGAGACATGGGAGCAGTGCAAACAGATGTAGGTCCTCCCTCTGCTGTCTTTTGGCCCTTCTGTTTCTTATGGTCCTTTATTGGGAAGCCAAGGGGCTGGCTGGCAAGGACTCCAGAGCATTTGGGGAATATGGCAGCTTCTGCCCTGGGTATTGAGGGGTTTCCATCATAGTGTCCTCCATTGGGATCCCCTCTGAATCCCACGGCGCCTTTCATTCTCCCCATGTCTGAGTGAAGTCCCGCCTGTCTAACCCTGCCTCGTAGCCTGCCACAGAAACAGGGCTTTTGTAAAAAATTGAGGGTGCTCGGGTTGCTTCCACGCATCCTACTGTATTGAGCACCCAGTGCATGCTTGAGTTTATTACTGCCGCCATCAGAGGGTCTAGGTACTGGGCTTGCTTGTTCAAGCACACAGGCATGGAACTGGTAGGCCAGGGTGATCTTGGACCCTTTGTGGGTAGAGGTGGAGAGAGGTCACCTGGTAGAAGTAAATCCATATCACCTGGTCCGCCTACATCATCTGGTCAGCCTTATCACTTAGTCCACAGTACCTGGCCAGACTATTTTATTTGGTTAACCTGCAGTGCCTGGTAAGTTCTATGGGACAGCTTGTGAGTCTAGCTGCTGCTCCTCCCATAATCCTTTGGAGCAGAGGATGTTACGAGTGACAAGACAGTGGTCAGGTATGGACCTGAGGGTCCTCAGGCAAGTTCCTGGCCAAACTAGACCTAGCTTTCCTGGGAGAGAAGCTGGGTTATTCGTTGTGAAGAAAGCAGTCAGAGCTGCTTGGAAGAGCAGCAAGAACACAGGAGCCCTGGGGGTAGACCGACCCTGCCGGGAGCCCAGTGAAGTCAGCTCCTTGAGACTAGGGTTCTGTCATTCCCTGGCCAGTGCCAGGGTCATTCCAGGCAAACCAGCAGCCATGACAATGACTTCTGCTCCCTCTGCGGGAAACAAATATCCCATTAGCTCTGTGCAGTGAGTCGGGCTTAGCTCGATGGCTGCAGGGAAAACTGGAATGAGACCAGTAAGAAAACCACAAATTAAGCTCTCAGCAGAAAGCCTCTGTGAGGCCAGCTGGGGGCCGGAGGGGGGCCAGAGAGCCACCGTGCCAGAACTGCACTCCGCCCCATCAAAGTACTTTCAGTTATGCCACAGGCAAATGGTTGGGTTCACTTCTCCCAGTCTTTCTCTAACCCCCTCCTTGGAACTACAGAACAAAGTGCCTAGAAACTGCTCCTCTCCCAACATCTGAGGACAAGACGCTTGTCCCCACCCCTGAATCCGTGGAGGGCAGGGGTCACGCACCTGTTGGTGTGGGAGTTACAGTGCATGAACCAGCTGCGGTTGTTGTCCACGTACATGGCCCAGGCTTTGTCGTCCTTGCCCAGCATCATGTCCTTGACCACAGTGGCCCTGGCCACCCCGAAGGCTGGGTCCGGGTGGTTGTCATACCGGTCCACGTGCAGCTCCCAGTAGTGTACGCCTTTGGAGAATGCGGCTGTGCCCAGCACCACTCGGTCATCGTAGCTGCTGCAGGTGGCTGTCTGGTTGTCATTAGATAAGATGATGTCCCGATGGCCAGAGTTGGGGTCAAAAGTGAACCAGGCCACTGGAAAGGAAGAAGTCACAAAGAACAGGCTCAAGAAACTCTCCATTTCCTCTTCCCCTCTCCCCTCCATCTTTCTCCCAACACAACCTAAATTTTTCTGTAGAGCCAAGGTGACGGACGGACTTACTTCTGTCAGAGTCGATTCATTGAGGCCAGTGTTCCATGTGGAATACACACGCACTCACACACTCACATTACACACACACTCACACACTCACATATACACAGTCACACTTCGTGCTGATTAGTTTTTGTCAACTTGACGGAAATCTGGGAAGAGGGAATCTAGATTCAGAAAATGCCTCTATAAGATTTGCCCATAGGCAAGTCTAGGAGGGTATTGTCCTGACTCATGATTGATGGGGGATGGGGAGCCCAGTCCACTGTGGGCGGTGTCACCCCTAGGCAGGTGATGCTGAGTTATATTAGAAAGCAGGCTGAGCAAGCAGTGAGGAGCAAGCCGGTAAGCAGCACCCCTCCATGGCTTCTAAGCCAGTAAGCAGCCCTCCATGGCCTCTGTCTCAGTTCCTGCCCTGACTTCTGTCAGTGATGTTGTGTGAGGTAAGATTGTAAGATGAAATAAATCCTTTCCTCCCCAGGTTGATTTTGGTCATAGTCTTTCTTTGTCACAGCAATAGAAGCACCTCTCTCTCTCTCTCTCTCTCTCTGTCTCTCTCTCTCTCTCTCTCTGCTCTACACAGTTTCCCTTCCATAGATCCAGCCTTGCTAAGGAGCACAGACAGGCAGGCCGATTGGCCTGACAGCCAGGTTCATTCCCTGGAGCTCTGACTCCTACTCTCTCCCCAGACGGTCCTGGCACTGTTAGAAGTGACAGAGGAAGTGGCTATTCGCTCACCTTGTAAGCAGGAGGATTGAAACACAAAGAGGGGGCACAAGGTGGCCAAGGACACAAATCTTAAGCACCATTGAATGGTGGCTCAGGCTTCTTCCCACCCCGCCCCTACCCCCCAGGATGGCACTGCTGAGGAGCGCTCACCATCAGAGGTCTGCAGGACCACAGTCTTGCTGTAGGGCCCAACACCGGAGGAGTTGAAGGCTTTGACTCTGGCATTGTAGGTGCTGTTAAAGTGAAGCCCGTCGATGGTGCACAGTGTCTCCTTGCCAACATACACTTCCTGAAAGAGCAAGGACACTTACTCAGCCTCAGAGCTTCCAGAAGTTCCCCTGAGGTAAATATCAACAGCATCAAGTGCCCTCACACCAACTGGAGTACCAGATGAGAGAAGTTTCAACCTGTGCTGCTTACCCTCCTGGGGCCTGGGCTTTGCACAGTCCTCTCAAATCGCCGGCCCCTCTGTCTCAGGGGAACCAGGAGGATGGAGCTGCAGGGGTGAAGCTCTCCTAGGATGTTCCCTGAAAGCTCTCTGCCTCCACCATCAGACTGCCAGAAGCCAAGGGGACACCTGCAGAGCCTCCTGCCCCTGAGACCAGCATCTTCTGCTCCTTAACCCTGTCTCTGCTGGCTTCTGGTTCTCTAAGATGGTGTGAACCTTGATTTTCACTTTCTAGGGTTTTACTTCATTCCCCACTCACTTCCGGGCTCCCTCTGTTCTACTAAGTCCCAGTATGTGTTGGCTTGTTCTAACAAGATGTTACTCTGTAGCCCAGGCTGGCCTCAAACCCTCAATTCTTCTGCCTTAGCCTCTCAGTGCTGGGATTCTAGGCAGGAGCCACCACACCTGTCTAGCGTCCCTTTTTGTGTGTCTTCTGGAACCAGCAGCTTGCCATGTTTTGGGAGAACCCAGAGACCACCTTCTACTGCAGAACCATGTGCTGCCAAGACAGGAAACCTGCCCAACCATCCTAGTGTCAAAGCCAGAAACCCAGATTTAAAAATCCCCCAGAAAAGGATTGTGTGGATTAAAGGTGATGTGAGAAAGCTCAGGAAAGAATTGTGTGGGAGGAAGGTGTGGTGTGGGCTAGCCTGTGCAAAGAGTACGCATGTAGGCGGTGCCCTCTCTGAGTTGCCAGTCCACACAGACTCTTCTCCCTCAGACTGTGGCCACAACCACTGCTATCTCCCAAGGAAGAGCCTAGGTTGACAGACTCTCTTTGTCTTTGTAGTCAAGGTGCTTGTCTTAGGACAGCAGCCTCACAGGCCTCCCTGGAAACCACCCCTGACCAGCAGCCGCTAGCTCACCCGGAACTGCCCTCCGTCGCCGTCATCCAGCTCCAGGATGTAGCCGTCGGCAGGGCTGTGGGTGAAGGGCGGAGTCCTCCAGGCCAGGGTGACACTGTTGTTCCGGGTGCAGCACTTCTCCAGCTGCAGCAGGGGTACAGGTGGCACTGGGACAGAGATCATTCTGGTCAGCACAGAGAATCCCTCCTACAGGTCCCAGGCCACCCCAACCCATGAAAACCCTAGGGACCTGTACCCCCGAGGAAGTCCTCCTTTCTATCTTCCCACCAAGAGCCCTGGGGTTGGCCCCTGGGCCTTGTGGCACACCAAGTGACCTCAGCATGGTCCATACTACCTGTGTACAGCCACCTGTGTGGGCTCAGATGGCAGATGGCAGGAAATCAAGTGAGAGTCAGCCCATAGCTCACACTTGAGCTGGAAACGGAGGTGCTTGGCCCCTCGAAGGCCCGTGTGTGTATATAGTATTACTATAATGGTGTGGGTTCCTTCCCGGCTTAGACAACTTATGTTCCCGGATGAAAGACAAGACACACACACACACACACACAGCCTTTATATTTTGATATGCCTTAAACAGCACAATAGCTGGGCTACTGCCTAAGTAAGCTCCATGCTGTTAGAATCTACCTCCCGCCGACGATAACTCGGAGTTACTACTTACTAATTTCTATGTTCCATCTTGGCTGCTCTTCACCCAGTTGAGCAGCCCTCTGGGCCCCATTCTCTGGGCCCCTTCATATGGCGGCTCTACGTCTCCCTCCTGCACATTCTTATGCTTCTGTGGCCGCTATCTTCTCTCCTCTCTAGCACACGCTACTGAGGCATGGTGGCAACCTCTGCCCTGAACACTCCTAAGGCATGGAGTCTCTTCTCTCCTCTTCCTCTCGGTCCCAAGATTGGGAACCCTAAATCACGCTTCTGTCTCTCCTCCACAGCTCCTCCTGGGTGCTGGCATCTTAATTTACCAATCAGAATTAACTGAGGGCAGGTTCCCAGAAGCTACCCTCTCCTGCAAGCAGTTTTTGGGGATCCAATTAGCATTAGATTTTTTTCTTTTTCTCCCCCCCGCCTCTTTTTTTTTTTTTTTTTTGGTTTTTTTGAGACAAGGTTTCTCTGTGTAGCCCTGGCTGTCCTGGAACTCACTCTGTAGACCAGGCTGGCCTCGAACTCAGAAATCCGCCTGCCTCTGCCTCCCAAGTGCTGGGATTAAAGGCATGTGCCATCACTGCCCAGCTAGTGGTAAAGCCTTTAAGAGGTGGGGACTAATGGTCACATTGGTGCTGTGCACCAATGTCAAGGAGATGGTGAGAGCCTGGCTGTTTCCTCTTTCTCCTTCCGTGAGGGGCTGGGCTCTGCCATAACATGCTCACCAAAGCAACAGGACAGTCACAGACTAACACCCCCAAAATCTTTCATCTTGTATAAGTCAATCATCTCAGGTGTGACAGAAAGGTCACAGGAAGGGAGGAACAAAGCACACAGGGAGTTGGAACCTTGATGGTAGCTTTGCAAGATCAGAGGACTAGACCATGGTGCCAGGCATGACCTCAGAGGGTTGGGCAGCCAACCCATGGGCTAAGGAATCGAATCAGGCATGCTCTGAGCTCACTAGAGCCGAACAGGAGAACCTATATACATTCCAGTTCTGCGTAGGCTCAGGAGGGTCTAAACAGAGACATGGGCCACTCTGATCTATCTGATTTAGAAGGAAAACCAGCCAAAACTTAGTCTAAACCTGCAAGGCTCATCTTCACTCAGAATGAACTTATTGTCTCTTCAGGGCTAGCTGATGCCCAGGAAGGTGAGTCTGTGTCAAGGGCATGTAACTGCTTCAGCTTATCCCTCCCTCTACTTGGCTGAAGGAGACCCTTGCCACCACTTATTCCTCCCACACCCTAAAATTCAGACCTATACTCCCAAGATTCTTGCCTCAGAGCCCCCAATTTCCAGGACTAGCTTCTCCAGCCACAGCTCCCCACCCCCTTTGCCAGGCACTGGCTCCTTGTAACTGTGTCTCACTTACACCCGGGCAGGTGGAATTTCCAAACCTTGTCCAGGTGCAAGTTGAATAGGAGTGAGCCTCAGGATGGCCCTGAAGTCAGCGACATGGTCGTCCCCCTGCCACCACAGCACTGCCTGCCTTCCCTTCTGAATGAGCGCTGGGTATCTTGGGGAAGATGGTGCCTAGGACAGAAGCCCAGGTCTGGCCATCCATCCATTCATTGTAAGCTCTGGGATCAGCCAAGCTGTTCAAGTATCACTGACCTTGGCTGTGGGTCCCTATTGGCTCCCCGAGCCCAGCTCCCACC
>NW_021604626.1:4047246-4060751 GCF_004785775.1 Grammomys surdaster
AACCTTTTTTTTTTTTTTTTTTTTTGGTTTTTTTGAGACAAGGTTTCTCTGTGTAGCCCTGGCTGTCCTGGAACTCACTCTGTAGACCAGGCTGGCCTCGAACTCAGAAATCCGCCTGCCTCTGCCTCCCAAGTGCTGGGATTAAAGGCATGTGCCATCACTGCCCAGCTAGTGGTAAAGCCTTTAAGAGGTGGGGACTAATGGTCACATTGGTGCTGTGCACCAATGTCAAGGAGATGGTGAGAGCCTGGCTGTTTCCTCTTTCTCCTTCCGTGAGGGGCTGGGCTCTGCCATAACATGCTCACCAAAGCAACAGGACAGTCACAGACTAACACCCCCAAAATCTTTCATCTTGTATAAGTCAATCATCTCAGGTGTGACAGAAAGGTCACAGGAAGGGAGGAACAAAGCACACAGGGAGTTGGAACCTTGATGGTAGCTTTGCAAGATCAGGGGACTAGACCATGGTGCCAGGCATGACCTCAGAGGGTTGGGCAGCCAATCCATGGACTAAGGAATCAAATCAGGCATGCTCTGAGCTCACTAGAGCCAAACAGGAGAACCTATATACATTCCAGTTCTGCGTAGGCTCAGGAGGGTCTAAACAGAGACATGGGCCACTCTGATCTATCTGATTTAGAAGGAAAACCAGCCAAAACTTAGTCTAAACCTGCAAGGCTCATCTTCACTCAGAATGAACTTATTGTCTCTTCAGGGCTAGCTGATGCCCAGAAAGGTGAGTCTGTGTCAAGGGCATGTAACTGCTTCAGCTTATCCCTCCCTCTACTTGGCTGAAGGAGACCCTTGCCACCACTTATTCCTCCCACACCCTAAAATTCAGACCTATACTCCCAAGATTCTTGCCTCAGAGCCCCCAATTTCCAGGACTAGCTTCCCCAGCCACAGCTCCCCACCCCCTTTGCCAGGCACTGGCTCCTTGTAACTGTGTCTCACTTACACCCGGGCAGGTGGAATTTCCAAACCTTGTCCAGGTGCAAGTTGAATAGGAGTGAGCCTCAGGATGGCCCTGAAGTCAGCGACATGGTCGTCCCCCTGCCACCACAGCACTGCCTGCCTTCCCTTCTGAATGAGCGCTGGGTATCTTGGGGAAGATGGTGCCTAGGACAGAAGCCCAGGTCTGGCCATCCATCCATTCATTGTAAACTCTGGGATCAGCCAAGCTGTTCAAGTATCACTGACCTTGGCTGTGGGTCCCTATTGGCTCCCCGAGCCCAGCTCCCACCGTCCTCCACTCGTCCGCCCTGCTCTCCCTGTTCTTGGAACAGAAGCTTGTTCCTGCCCTGGGGCCCTGGCAGCCCTGCCCTCTGCCACCTGCTAAGTTCTTCCCTGTGGCTTCTCCTGCCCTCTTCCTTTCATCCTTTGCTTCCTTCCTCCTCTTTCCTCCTCTCTCCTCCTCGCTCCTCCCCTCCCTCCCTTTCATTTCTCCTCCCCTCCCTCCTTCCCTCCTCCTTTCCCCTCTCTTTGCCCCTCTCTTCTCCTCTCCTTCCCTCCCTCTTCCTCATCCTCTTCCTTCCTCCCTTCCCTCCTCCTCTCCCTCCTTCTCTTCCCTCTTCCCCTCCTCCTTCTCTTCCCTCCTCCCCTCCCTCCTCCTCTCCTCTCCCTTCTTCCTCCTTTTCTCCCCTCCCTCCTCTTTCCTCCCCTCCCTCCTCCTCTCCCCTCTTTCTCTTCCTTCCCTCCTCTTTCCTCCCCTCCCTCCTCCTCTTCTTTTCTTCTCTCCCTCCTCCTTCCTCTTCTTCCCTCTTCCCCTCCCTCCTCTCCCTCCCTCCTCCTCTCCCTCCTCCCTTACTTCCTCTCCTCCCTCTCCTTTTTCCTTTTCTCCCTCCTCTTCCTCTCCATTACTTTTCTCCTTCCCCCTTTCTCCTTTTCTTCCTCCTCTTCCTCTTCTCCTCTTGCTCAGATTACAGGAGGGTGCAACCCGTGTCCATTCTGCTTTCTACTGTTGATCCTTGGTCTACGTAAGGCAGCTCAAGTTTGCCTGCGGCTCGCCCAGTCTGGTTAAGACCTAGGACACTCATCCTTGCCTCTGCCACCTTGCATGACCGGCCTCTGTCACCACCACCCAGCTGCCCTTAACCTGTGTGGCCCTTGGGGAGGCAGCCCCTCTAAATGAGTCGGATCACAGCTCACCCTTACATTTCATCTGGACGAAATCCAGCTGGTGGATGGCTTGCAGCAGCGGCTCACTGTCCAGAGTCAGGTCAAATTCCGCAGATACTTTGGGCTCCAGGGCGCCTTTGACCCACTGCTCCTGCGAGGTCTGCACGCGCTTGATCAGGGCGTCTGAGATCTTAAAGGGAGCACAGACAGAAGGGTTGGGTCTGCAGGTTAAGAGCTACCAGCCTTTGTGGGAAAGGGCTCAGTGTTGTCTATAGCTCAGTGAAGAGAAGAGGAGGTGGACTGAGCCTGGACCATCATCGAGCCATGACCAGGCTTAAATGACCTCTGACCACCTAGACACACTGTGTTGTCTCAGCCACAGTTCACCCACACAGGCGTGTGTGTGTGTGTTAGAGTTGGAAAGCTCTATTATGAAGTCATGGTGGTTTTCAGATATACAAACATATCTGTCATACATCTGTCTGGCCAAGCCTCTCAAGTTCTGAGGCCCATGTCGTCCTGCTATGTCTCCTTCCAGCTATTCCACAGCTTCCTCTGTGAGTCCTTGCCTTGCCTGACTGCAAGTCACACCTATGGCTCTGCCTTCCCTTGCTGCAAAATCCTGCTTCCAAGACCTGCACAGATGTCCGCAAAGAGTCATGACGTCATGCATCCAAAGAGCCATGATGTCATACATCTTCTGCTTCTCTTTCTCCTTCTCTTTTTCTTCTTAGATTCACTTTTTCTCTTATGTGTATGGATGCTTTGCCTGCATGTATGTCTGTGTACCAAGTGTGTGGCTAGTGCCCAAGGAGATTAGACAAGAGCATGGGGCCTCCTCAGACTGGAGTTAAGGATCACTGGGTATCACCATGTGGATGCTAGGAACCAAACCCAGATCTCTGCAAGAGCAGCAAGTGTTCTTAAGTGCTAAGCCATCTCTTCAGTCCCTTGTGTGACTTTCTGGAGAGTAAGCAATGGGGCCTATCACTTCTCCCACAGGTAGACTGACACATGGCCATGTTTCTAGGAATGCATGTCCTCGAGCTAGCCTAAATGCTGGAGCAATGTCCCCAACAAGGCTGCACCCTCTCTGTGGGAAAATGGATTCTGGCCCTCACCTCTCTGTGCGGTCTGTCCAGCTCACTTGTCATGGACCGTTTTCCCATCACTGGAAAGAATACTGAAGCGTGGCACTTAGTCCCTCAAGACTCTAAAAGTGCCCGTTCACTTCTCCTTTATGGCTGATGTGGAATTAGGGTTCCTTCTAGGGAAGGTCAGAGCCATGATGACAGCCTAGGCATTCTGTCCTTGCAGAGCAAAGGAGAAGCTAAAGAGGTTCAAGTCCCAACCAGGGAGGAACAGAACAGAGCCTAGAGCATGAGCTGCTTCAGGAAGAGCAGGGAGCACTGGGGGAAGGGTGTGATCTGTGATAGTCCCGCAGGGATGCTCACCTGCAGGAACCCAGAGGGGTCATCTTCCTTGATCACCTCCAGGCAGTATTCCATCAGGCCTGTGGACTGGCGTAGCTTCAGAGTGCAGTGATTGATCTGGTCCCAAACCATCTGCATGAGAGAGAGAGAGAGAGAGAGAGAGAGAGAGAGAGAGAGAGAGAGAGCGAGCGCCTACTTATGAGAAAAAGCAGTTGGGTTATAGCAAACAGCTCTTGAGTGGGTGCCTGAGCTCAGAAGGGCAGTGTTGAGCCATACCACCCCTAGCTGCCACTTTCTCCCTCCGGCATAGCTTTAGACACCCCAGAAGAGGGCATCAGATCAGATCTCATTACAGATGGTTGTGAGCCACCATGTGGTTGCTGGGATTTGAACTCATGACCTCCCAAAGAGCAGTCAGTGCTCTTAACCGATGAGCCATCTCTCCAGCCCACAACCTTTTCTCTTTAAAGTGCTGCTTTATGACCCAGGTGTGTACTCAGGAAGGCTGGGATAAGTACTGAGTTTCATAGTTTACAGCCACCAAAGACTACATAGCGAATCGCTACCTCAGAGAAACAGATACATTGAAACAGTGTTTTCTGACGTGGGGATGTAGCTCAGTTAGTAAAGTGCTTCAGCTAGCATGCCCGAAGCACCAAATAAACCCAGAAACATGGTGTGTGCCTAGAATCCCAGCAGTCAGGAGTTTCAGCAGTTCAAGGTCATCCCCAGCTACATATGAAGTTTGAGCCATCCTGTCTGAGGCCAACCTGGGCTACCTGTTTGAGGCCAGCATGGTAGCAACCTGAGACCCTCTCTAAAAGAAAAAAAAAGTGTTTGCTAATTGAGGTAGATACCTTTAGCACAGAGCTCCTTGAAACCATTTCAGAGCATTCTAAGCCATTCCCTGAGCCAGGAACTTAATGCCAGATAAGGAACAAGACTCAGTGTTCCTTGGCAGAACCTGGCCACACTCATTGCTGATTATGGGAGCATGAGATAACAGAGTCTGAAGACCTGAGCCAGGTCAGACTGCTTCTGTCACTGTCCCAAGAATTAGGCAAGATGAACAAAGATCCCCCAAACTCCCATCCTGCCCCTCAACAGACTGAGGAGTCCAGAGCAAATGGGAGAGGACAGGTTGATTTGAAGGCAGCAGGAAGCTGCAGGCCACCTTTTGGAGACTCTCTTGCCTCCTGAGTGTAACTGGACCGGCCAACTCAGAGTCATATCCTGGCAGCATTGCTTAAGGCAGTGCGGTCCCGTGTTGGGTGCCAACGACTTAATAGGGATGGAGAAAGAGGTCACGCAGTTCTCACCTTCAGCTTGTGCTCCCTCTCTTTGGTCACCTTGGTGAGCAGCTTGGCTTTTTGCCGAGTCAGGGCATCCACCAGGGCATCACACTGAGCCACCAGGCAAGCTTCATAGTCTAGCCCATTTTCCTAAGGAAGCAGAGGGCTATGATGAGCAGGCGCCGGCCTCTGGGGTCCAGAGGAAACAGTGTGAATCATGACTGTGCACTAAGGAGGGTTCCATGAACCATGGCACGTCTACATGGCGAGGCATTCTGCAGTCTGTTCGTAAAATGCTTAATGTCAGGGGAAAGTGATCATGAGAAACAGATAAAGAGGAAAAAGTTTGGGTGAAGCCAGGCATGCCTGTCATCCCAGCACCTGTGAGTCTGAGGCAGGAGGATTGTGAGCTGAAGGCTACCCCAGAGACTTTGTCTCAAAAAAGGAAGGGGAAGAGAAGGAGGAGGAGGAGGAGGAGGAGGAGGAGGAGGAGGAGGAGAAAGAGGGAGAGAAAGAAAGAAAACAGGATATAAGTTGTTCACGAAATGATCCCATATACAATAAGTGTGTGTGTATATGTGTGTGCATGTGTACATATGTATATACATGTGTGTGTGTGTGTCAAGCATGGTCACCTCAGATGAGGGATGTTGGTGTGCTTCTTCTCAGTTCTGTCTTCCAAACTCTAAAAATCTCTGTAACACATACTTTGCTTTTTGTAATCAAAAAAGGTAAATCAAACAAAGTAGTGTGAGTGAGTCTGTCTGTCTGTCTGTCTCTCTGCCTGCCTGCCTGCCTGCCTGCCTGCCTCTGCTTCCAGGCCTCTAGAATCTGGGTAGATAATGGCTTCTGGGTACGAGCTAAATTGTGCCCTTGGATCAATTCTGAATCATAAGCCCCAGGATCACACAGTGTGGCTGTGTCTGAATCCGGAAGTTAAAATGAGGCCATCAGAGTGGCCCCAGTCCAACCTGACTGGTGTCCTTATAAGAAGAAAAAATCAGGACACAGACACACACAGAGGGACAATCACACGAGGACACAGAGAACTACCATCTGCCAGCCAAGCAGAGGCGCCTCGGGAGGAGCCAGCCGGTGACCTTGTGCCTGCAGTCGCTGAACTGAATCAATCCATTTCTGCTGCTGCCTCTGCTCCATGTCTGATCTCTTCGGGTGGCACTCAGAGAAAGTAGCTACATCTGCGTGCATGAAACTTAAGTGGTGGTTAAGCCTGTGACTTAAGACTGTCTGTGGGGATCGGGTGGGTGGGCATTACATGTCTATCATCTTAGCCCTTGAGAGGCTGAGGCAGGGGGATTGAGAGTCTGAGGCCAGCTTGGGTTTCATAATGAGACCATATACATACATACATACATGTATATATATACATATACACACATATACACACATATACACACATATACACACACACTCACACACACACGTATCTATATGATGAGGAAAGGTACGGGAGGAATAGGAGAATAAAGAAGAAAGGAATCAGGGTCCTCAGTCCTTTTCTCCAGCAAGGTCTAAATGCACAGGGCCTCCCTCTGTGCAGGCAGATCCTCTATACGTTCATGCTTGATCTCTCTACCCTTGCATATAACTCACGGAAGCAAGACTCACTGGTTTCTGTATGTTTGTCAGGCTCAGCCTGGGGCATAGTGTGAACACTCAGATAACACATTTATTTAGGAAACGAGGTGTTTATATTTTGAATACACATTTATATTTTGATTTGAATACACAGGCGTGCCTAAGTACCAGTGGCGTTACCTGAATGTAAACAGGCTGAGAGTGGCACCTTTAGCACCCACAATTGTACAACCAGACAGGTCAACCCTCTTAAAAATCATTGTGGATAATCGCTTGTCCCAAGACTTGTCCTCCTTCTCTCTGTGTTAGACAAACAGCCACACTGTCTGTCCAGCATCAGAGTCCACTCACCTGGATCTGCTGCAGTATGTTCTTGAGCTGAACCAGAAACTCCTTTGCCTCTTTGGCCTTATCTGAAACCCCGTTTAAGGCCTGAGACAGCTGGGCCTGGAAAAGACACAAAGGAGACGTCGGTTAGTCTGGAAGACATGCCCTGCATCAGTCAAGATAGCAAGACGGACCTACTGAGTTGTCCTCTCTTAAAAAGCGGCCATGACTGATTCACAGGATAGACAATACATGTTGCTTTCCTTTTGCTGTTGTTTATTTGAGGGAAGGGAGGAAAACTGGGGACCTCATACATGCTAGGTCGATACTCTGTTATCACTGAGCTACATGCCCTGACCAACATGTATCTATTTCCCAGCAGACCTTGGTGAGTTACTCTAGTTTCATTTCTATTGCTGTGGTAAAATAACCCAGCAACAAGCAATTCATGGGAGAAAGCATGCATTTGGCAATTCCAGGTTACAGCCTGTTAGTTACTATGGAGAAGTCCAGGCAGGAACTCAGAATACCGTCACCACAGTTAGGAGCTCGGAGAATAATAAATGCATGGATTCGTGCTCACTTGCTTTTGGCTAGCTTCTTCCTCGTTTATACAGTTCAAGACTACTTGTCTAGAAAATGATGCCACCCCACAGTGGACTAACTCTTCCCACATGAATTAGTTTAATAAAGACACCACCACCACACAGAGAGAGACATGCCCGAAGCCAACACAACATAAGCAATCCCTCATTGAAAGACTATCTTCCAGGGTGATGCTAGGTGTGTCAAGTTGATACTTAAAACTAACCAGCACGTGAGTGTTGACTACTCTCTGTCAGCTGATCCCAAATCTACATTAAAGACTAGTGAGCTAACTATTTGAAACTAACAGCCAGCCCCTGACAGTTGCTGCACTCTGGACAAAAAGACAAATGGGCCCTTGTCTGGCCAATCTTCTCTCTTCCTGTCACAGATCCACTCCTGTCACTAGTACTGTAAATATTTCAGACCCCAGTCAGGCTCCAGCCCCTACCTATATCCCACACAGTTGCCTTTTCTGTCACTGAGGACAGGACAATCCCCCAAACCAGGCCCAGTTTGATTGATGTTTGATCAAACATTGCCAGATGTTTGATTTAACTCAAGTCATATTTTTTCAAAGTAAAAATGTTGAACATGGAACAAAACTGAACCAGTAAGGCTAGGACCTCTCCCTCTTCACATCCCCTCTTTTCCTGTGTCAAGCCCTGGGAATCAAACCTATCCCTTCCCTTCCTCTGTTCTTTGTAACCTTTTGCCTTTCTTTGTAACTGCTCAACCTAGAAAGCTCACCATCCCTGCTTCCCTCTGAGGGTGCCTGGGATGCATAGGTGAGTTCCTATACAGAACTGTGATACATTAGTATCCACTCAGGAATGAGCCAATGAATGTATTGTTAGGCAGTCCAGGTGGGGCCCTGCACAGAGGATCAGTCTCCAGGAACTTCCTTAGACATACAGTCCTCTGTTCCAACCCCAGAGAGACTGGAGGGAATCCCAAGATTCTGGACCTAACACTCCCTTCAGCAGCTTCTGCTGCTGTCTCAGACTTAACAGCCCCTGCAGCTGTGGCCTCAAGAAACTTCTTATAAAGCAATGTTGGAAGCAGATCTAGGACACTGGGTAATGCACAGAAAGCGGAAGCAGCTAGGGACGAGAGCTCAAGCCAAGTGAAGGTGTGAGCTGTGACCTTCTCAGAGAATTCTGCCTTCAAGATATAAACCAAGCTGGGCATGGTGACCCATGCCTGTAATCCTAGTATTCAGTAGGATGAGGCTGGAGGATCACAAGTTCAAGGCCAGCCTGGTCCTTATTGTGACACTCTGTCTCAGTAATAAGTTCATTGAAACAAACAAAGAAAAACAAACAAGCAAACAAAACACCTGACCAGGGCTCTAGGCAGAACAACTTTGTTAAACATCCTAAACTAACCATCAGTGAGATATTGGCTCTTTAGTTATTTAACTGAGACCTGTCTGATTTGCCCATGTGTATCAAAGATCTGTTGCTACCTGACATGGCTTCTTTTCTCCCTGTTCTGGGTTCTGGGTCTGGTTCTCCCTCCAGCCTAGTTGAAGGGACTCAGATCTCAGCAGTCCTTGCTGTCAGTCTGCTATCCCCCCGTGTTGGCTTTTCCTGTGACTAAATTGTTTGGTCTTGAGAGATGGAGACATTGCTTGTCTCATTTAATAAATATTTGTTGAACAGATGGTTTATTTTTGCTTTGACAACAGGTCAGGGAAGTTTCTAAATTGTACAGAGACCCAGCAGCGAGGAGGTGACCTCTGTAGCAGCTTTCTGGCCAGCATTAGTATTAAGATGGCCCTGAGTTCCACTTTTGACAGTGTGAGGGAGCTTCCCCAAGGGCCCTCACTTGCCCTCAGACTGCTGAAAACATTACCAGGCATATATGCCCTGACAGGTGCTGATACCTTAAAGCAGTGGTCCTCAGCCTTCTGAATGCTGTGACCCTCTGATACAGACCTCATGTGGTGGTGACCTCCAACCATAAAGTTATCTTCATTGCTGCTTCATAACTGTAAGTATGCTACCGTCATGATTGTAATATAAATATCAGATATGCCAGATATCTGATATGCTAGTCCTGTGAAAGTGCCACTTGACCCCAAAGGAGTTGAGACCCATGATTTGAGAACTACTGTTAAAACCATCACCTCCAAAGGCCTTTGCCACACTTAACTGAAGCAAAAGAAACAGATTTTAAGCAAAATCCAACCACCCAGAAAAACGCCTCAGAATGTAGATGCACACGGCCACTCTGTTCTTTGGCTGCTGAGATTTGAACTCAGGTCCTCATGCTCCCACCGTAAGCTTCACTGCTCGGTCATCTCCCTAGTCACAATCTCTTTCCTTTTTTTCTTTCAGGAATTTGTCACAGTGACAAAAAGTCTGACATAGTCACACAGGAGAATCACATAAAGACTGAGTTACAGAACTACCATCCATGGTACTGCTGGACCAGATCCTTCCTGGATGGATCCTGGGGGGTGCAGGGGTTGGGGATGGGGTGGAGGGGCAAGTGCCTACTGACACCTTGGTTTCAGCCTCCAGCCCCAGCAATGATGTGGAGGGTGGATCTGTTGTTTTATGCTACCTGGTTTGCACTGACTTATCAGGGCAATTCCCGCCAATGAACCCATTAAGTACAGTCTTTTCTTCTAGCACTAGCCCCTCATGAATATTCATGAGATAGGATCACAGCATGAATATTCACGAGATAGAATCACAGCATACGTGCACTTTGTCCTCATAACACAAATGGAGATGGAGCTTTCCAGAGGAGAGGAAGGGCCAAGTGCCTGCACCTTTGACAGGACCCTGCCAACTCTTTCTGATTAATCCACACACTAGCCTTTCCTGAGGCACACAGAGGCTAAGACACTTACTTGAAGACACAGTTTCAAATGAACCAGATCTTCTGGGGTTGATACTGTTTCCCTTACTTTGTTCACTGGCAGGCTGTGATGCTGGAACAGCTCTCTCTAGGCCAGCAGTTTTCAATTTGTGGGTCGTGACCCTTTTGGTGGGGGTGGGGAGTGTGTGGGGGGGAGTCAAATGACCCTTTCACAGATGTCACTTAAGGCCATCAGAAAACATGGATATTTATATTACTATCCATAACAGTAGCAAAATAAAGTAGCCACAAACATAATTTCATGGTTGGAGTC
This sequence comes from Grammomys surdaster, assembly GCF_004785775.1. Lineage (NCBI taxonomy): Eukaryota > Metazoa > Chordata > Mammalia > Rodentia > Muridae > Grammomys > Grammomys surdaster. The sequence goes on from NW_021604626.1 coordinate 4,057,746, forward strand.
ACCACAACATGAGGACTAAACTCATGAACTAAAGGGTCACAGCATTAGGAAGGCTGACAACCACTGGTCTAGTTATTCACTGAATGTGGCATGGCCCCCAAGTCAGCCCCAGGAAACAGGACAATTAGGGCAAGCCAACGTGCTTCGAATTCTCACAAGAGGGCAGTTATGGCAGATGTTCAGTCTAAGCCCTGCCACCAGAGGGTGCTGAGGTTAGACTGTGCTCTCCTGCAGCATCCGGGCAGGGACGCAGTCTCCAGCACGCTCAGCCTTTATACTTGTAGTAATAATCGTGACAATGGCAGTGACAGTGGCTTGGTGACTTTCATGGCTTTCCTTCCTGTGACTCGAGACAAACATTGTGTTAAGTCATTAAAGTTCATTGTCTCTGGGCTGGGGAGATGGCTCAGAGCAAGCATGGGGCCCTGAGTTTGGGTCCCCAGCACCTCTGGAGTGAAAGGCACATTCCTGAAGCTCATTGGCCAGACAGCCCATCAATAAGCTACAGGCTCAGTGGTCTCAAAAGTCAAAGTGGAGAGCCCTTGAGGAAGATACAGACAGGATGTGGACCTCTGGCGTCTCTATTCATCCCAATACATGTGTATTCACATGCACAAGTGCACGCAAGAAAAACCACATTGTTTTGTTTAATACAAATGGCGAGTGATTGCACTCCAAGATCACGTCTCTGAAACCTGCTTCCTCTGCCTGCCCCAGCCTCCTCTACCCATGGGGCATATCACTATGCAAACGTACACTCAGTGTAGTCTTTGGGTCAAGAAGACAGAAAAGTCACATTAGCATTTCCCAGCTGCCTCTTGTTCTCTGGTGAGATCAACTGATTGCTTCTGACACAGAAAAAAAAAAAATCAGAGGCAGGCAGGAGAGAGGGAGGGAGGAGAGAGAGAAAGGGGCAGGCAGGAGGTGGAGAGAAGGAGAAAGGGAAGGAGAGAGGAAAGAGAGAGGGGAAAGAAGGGAAGGAGGAGGGAAGGGAGGGGGGAGAATGGACAGGCCAGCAGTGAGTTCACAGTTCCCTTGTCTTCTCACTCCCTGTCCTGTGATGAGCCTCCCTTTGTGAGTCCTCAGCTCCAGGTCCATGAGTCAATGAGCAGTTAATAGTGTCTGCTCTGAAATAATAATCTATGGTATTGACATTAGCATACATTTCAGCATAAGTTACATCTTATTCAATAGAGGTTCTTGTGGTCTTCTGAGTGCCTGCTGCCCTGCTGGGTACTGGAGTACAACGGCACAGTAAGGCGTGATCTTTGCTCGCGGGATTCTTGGATTACGCTGTTATTTGTATGTGTGTTGTATAGAGATGACTCGGAAATGAAGAGATCATGCCAGGCTCTGTTAGCGGCGCGGCATCATCAACAGGTGTGGATAATATGGGTCTAATTAAGACGGAATTCTATTTTTAAAGCCGGTTCTAGTGTTAGAATAAACGCCCACTGGAGACCTTGAGAATATTCAGACGGTGGGAAAGCAAAGTGAAATGATCACAAGTCACGCTTGCAGACCAGAGAGTGGCTCAGGTCATATCCCACCAGCAACAAGAACAAGCCTGGAGGGGGAGTTTCAGGCGCAAACCCCATACCAGAATCTCAACCTTAGCCATAGCTAGACCCCATGCCAAGCAGAGGCAGGTGAGGTCTTCGTCACCCCCTAAACCAAAACAGCTTCTCTAGGACCAGGCAGGTAGTTTTAGTACTCTAAAATCAAGATGAGCTCTCTCTGATTAGGCTAGCTCAAGTCTTGGTATCTCAAAACCAAATGCCCACTTGGATCGGGTCTTGGAAACAGTAATAGAATTGCTTCAGTAACAATAATGACTAATGAGACTTTGTTGCAGTTCATCTCTGTGGTCCAATTACCTAAGTAAGTAAATAAGTAAATAGTACCTGCCTCTCTGCTTAGACACCTCCATCCTTCACAATCCACCTCCCCCTGCTCCACTGAACCCTGACTTCCTCCCCCACTCCCTCACGCCTCTCTTCTGTTTTACCCTGAGGACTGGCTCCATGTGTGTTCAGTAGTATGTGGAGTGCTGCTGATCTTTCTTTCTTTCCTCCTCCTTCTTCTTACTATTATTCTTACTCATTTACTTATTTATTCTTGTTTTTTTGAGGCAGGGTTTCTCTATGTAGCCCTGGCTGTCCTGGAACTTTTCTGAAGGCCAGGCTGACCTCGAACTCAGAGATCTGCCTGCCTCTGTCTCCTGAGTGCTTTGAGGCATGTGCCACCCGGCTTGGGTTTGCTACTGTTCTTAGTTTCTTGTTCAAACTGAGACATGAGCTTCTTGGCCACTTAAGTGACCAGAGCTAACAACTATTTAAAATCAACCACTCTGTGACCGGTCTTTTTCTACTTTGTGGGTTCTTTTTTCTTCTACCCTTCTTCACCCTTTTCCACCCTTTTAACCCCCTAACGCTAGATACTAGAGAAAAAAGGATAGAAAGGAAGGGGGTGCACTATCCTTAGTCGACTGCCTGCTGGTTAGGGGCTTTGACTGAGTTCCCCAGGGCAAGTTTGATTCTCACCATCAGGGTATCTAATTTTTTCTTTGCACACAACTACTTAACAAACCACGACCAGCACCAAACAGCAACCAACCGATAACCAACAACCCACCACACTGCCAGCCAGGGCTCTAGCATTAAATACCCTCTGAAAAAGCTCCCAGAATTCCAAGCAACACACAATCTCAGAAACTATCTGCTGCTGGCAAAATCACACCCCTGCTAGAGCACAAAGCAATTCATAGTCAGCTGCTGTGGACAGTCTGAAGCAGCTCCATATCCTACACCTGGGATTAAAATGAAAACACTTTCTTATAATACTTTCGTGTTTTCTAAAGAAACCAAAGTTCCCAAATTGATACTATACCTCTTCATCAACCTCTTAGGTCTCTCTTCGCATTTCCTCATGGAGCCCCCTTTTCTTAGGTCCTCCTCTGCCATTTCCTCATGGAGCCCCCTTTTCTTAGGTCCCCCTCTGCCATTT
>NW_021604626.1:4060761-4063361 GCF_004785775.1 Grammomys surdaster
ATTTCCTCATGGAGACCCCTTTCCTTAGGTTCCCCTCTGCCATTTCCCCATGGAGCCCCCTTTTCTTAGGTACCCCTCTGCGATTTCCTCATGGAGACCCCTTTTCTTGCTTCTTTTCTCTCCCTACTTCTGTTCCAGTAGCTTTAAAAGTGATTGAGACATTCAAAAGGGGGCCTTCTGCAAGGCCGAGCAAAATGATGCAAACATGTAAGAATTCCACAAAGGCTCTGACAGCTCTCCAGTGCTGTTTAAAAGGGGCTAATGATCTATCTTCCTTTGCCTCTCAAGCTGGACGCCCCTTCTGCATGGCTCCTTGGTCCATCTGCGGACGTTTATGTAAGTTCCAGGTGCTAAAAGGGTGGGTGATAACTCGCTTTCTCATTTTTTTTTAGACATAGTGTCATATTTTAAAATATTCCTCTGATTTGTGCCAACATATCAGCACCAGGTAACCTGCCAGTAGATGGTTTTGTAAGCTACAGGTATGGATCTTGGCTGGGCAAATGGAGCTTTGTCATGACCAATGACCAGCAGCGATGGTTACAGTAAGAGAACCAACTGGGGAGGCCAAAGTCCCCCTCCAGATGGGCTAATGGGCTGCAGGGACCCCATGACACCTGTGATGTCAGATGGTGACATGCCATCTGTACTGGCACAACTGTAATTTTAGAGTCTGGTACCTACTGCTGGGAAGAATAGCTTTTTTTTCCAGTGACAGTAAAGATCCTGGCTTCCTGTTGTAAACATTCTGAGTATACATATGTATGTATGTACGTATGTGTGTATGCTTGTCCATATGTATGTCCATATGTATGTATGTCCATATGTATGTATGTACATATGTATGCATGTATGTATGTATGTATGTATGTATGTATGTATGTATGTTTTGTGACTGTCCATGGGGGTAGGTACTCCTAAGGCTGATGTTCAGAGGACTCCTTGCAAGCTTTGTTTCCACACAAGCTCATGGCAAGTTTTGCTTGTCGGTTCATCTGTTTTCTTCAAAGGGGGTTTAAGGCAGACTGTAAGAGTCTATACAATTCGGGAGATCATAACCACTCAGGAGTAGAGAGAAGACCCCTCGTAGCTGAGGGAAAATGGAAGAAAGGCCCTCTCTTTCTGGGCAAGAAGAAGACAGAGATTGACCTGGGAACACCCCCTGAGAGGCTCCTTGCTGTGAGAAACAGGCAGGACAACTGAGAACAAGTTGGGAGGGGTTAACGCTTGACACAGCCTAGGAAAGAGCCAGTCATCTGCAGATGTTACCCAGACCATGACACAAAAGACAAGGAAACGCAGAACTATGAATCTGAGGAACGCAAGGCACTAGCAAATCATCTAACACACATGCCACTGGAATCCAACGGGGAGGAGGGAGGTGAGGAGACGGAAATATGAGAATGTAGAACAGTAATCGAAAGACACAGTAGATGATGGATCTACAACCCAACAAGGCATCAAAGCACAAGCCCAAGGTGCTGAAGACATCCCCAGCAGGGTGTACCCTTTCTCCTGACACACTCCCCCACCTACAGCTCCACGGATTGCAACAGCTCATAAATAGACTTCCTGCTTTATTAATGTTCCCAGAGATCAGAATGACCGTCTTAGTAATCAACATCACATGGCTGGAAAGGTGGCTCAGCAGTTAACAGCATTTGCTGTTCTTTCAAAGGACCCCAGTTCTGTTACCAGCACTCTTGTCTGATGGCTCCCAACCATCTATAACTCCTGCCTCAGGGAACCTGACACTCTCTTCTGGCATCCACCTGTATGTACATACACGCGCGTGCACACACACACACACACACACACACATACACACATAGAATAAAATAAATATTTTAAATAAACAAACATCACTACCCAGCTTAGGCCCCCTCCAATGGCTTCCATGAGCCCATCACCCTGTCCTTCATCTGCCAGACCCTCAACCTTACATCTTCAGACTCTTGCCTGTCTCTCTCTGCCCCTGCTGTTACCTATTCACACACTGCAGACATCTTCCTGACTCTGGCTAGGCTCTTGCTTCCTGATTCCCGCAGCTTTCTAGTGGGCAGAACTCCTTCTGTCTTCAGATCCCAGGTCCCACCTGAAATCCAGCATCCTCTGGATGATGTTTCCCCACCTTCTCCACTGAAGAAGCCCACTGAAGTGTTTGTGAATTATTTTATTCACACTTTAGGATATATCACGTATCCAAAATTGCCCAGCAAATTTATCCACTTGATTATCTGCTTATTTTGTTTTTGCTGTGATAGATGTGTGTGTATATGCCTGTGTCTGTGTGTGTATATATGTATGTGTCTTTGTGTGTGTGTGTGTGTGAACGTATGTATGTGTGTGTATGTGTGAATGTGTGTGTGTGCATATCTGTAGGTGTGTGTCTGTGTGTGTGTATCTATGTGTGTGTGTCTGTGTGTATATATGTATGTCTGTGAATGTGCATGTGTGTGTGAACGTATGTATGTGTGAATGTATGTGTATGTGTGTACATATATCTGTAGGTGTGTGTCTCTGTGTATGTATCTATGTGTGTGTGTGTGTCTCTGTGTATATATGTATGTGTCTGTGTGTATGTATGAATGTATGTATGT
>NW_021604626.1:4063371-4068182 GCF_004785775.1 Grammomys surdaster
TATCTGTAGGTGTGTGTCTCTCTGTGTGTGTCTCTATGTGTGTGTGTCTGTGTGTGTATGCACACATGTACATTCGTGTGCACACAGAGGTCAGAGGACAAACTTGACCTTCAGGAATCTTCCTCCCTTCCACTCCTTCGTTTGAGACAGAGTCTCCTATTGGCTTGGACCTTTGTCTGGATCTGGCTGGCTAAGGGACCTATCTAACTCAGCCTCCTATTTCACAACTGCTATGATTACAAATATAAGCCGCCAGACCAGCGTTTAATGTGGATTCTGCAGACTAAATTCAGGTTCTTGCCCTTGCAAAGTGAGTGCCTTACTGACTGAGCCACCTCCTCGGCTGTGTGCCAAGGGAAGACAACAACTCCCCTTAAGCCTTGGTGCTTAAGACACTGGAGGGCACAACTCTCTTACGGGCAGATCGTACCGTAGCTGGTCCCGAGAGGCATAAACTCAGAGAAGGACGAGAGATGCAGAGCTACAGTCAGCTCTGCTTAAAACAGGAAGTGGCAGCAGCGGCTGATAGCTCTGTGCGTAAGCAGTCATCCAGATATCCAGATGGGGGCCGAGGCTCTGCTGAGTGACAACCCGGCTTCCTTCTCCCGCTAGGAAACCTTCCTGGTTGATCACATTTCGTTAAATCTCCTAGTTTTGTAGACATTACCTAACCAACTAGGATCAAAGATTGCAGGATCGGGTTAAGTCCAAGAATTTGCCTACCACAGCCTTGACCTAATTTTTAAAGAAATTGTTACTATTAATGTGTATTATGTGTATCTGAATGTGTTTATTACGTGTGTGTGGTGTGGGTGACCCCAAGGAGGCCAGAAAAAGTTGTCAGATGTCCTTGAGTGACAGATATTTGTGAGCCACTGAAGGGAAATGCTGAGAACCAAGCTCTGGTCCTCTGCCAGAGGAGGGGTGGGGGGAGGGAAGCTCTTAGTCTCTGAGCCCTGTCTCCTGCTCTTTGACCTATTTTTTTAAGCCATCCCCTTTGACCTATTTTTTTATTTTAAAGCCATGCATCACCTGGGCAGACTTTCAGACAACAGGTGTGCCGACTACCTCCTGTCTCCTGTTCTGTTGAATAAAGGTGAGAGTGGCCATACCTTTCTCCACTCTTTAGACTGGTTGTCAGATAGCTTTTATTTCCCTCGTCTGTTCAGGGATGTCAGACGTATCTATTTTCTCCACAGGTAAGTCTATGTTGCTATCGCTGTAGCTCACATATACGTCGCTCTGTTGTGTTTTTATTGTAATTCAAAGTGTCTTTGAGGGATGATAGAGAACTGCTTTGTTCTTGAAGTTTCTGTTTTCACTGTGTGGTACTAGGGGTCACACCCAGAGACTCATACATGCTAGGCAAACACTTTCCACTGAGCTGCACCCTGGCCTTGATGATGCATTGTCTGTTTGTTTGTCTTGGTTCCCCCCCCCCCCCCCGATTTTTGGGACAGAGTTTCTCTGTGTAGCCCTGGCTGCCCTGGAACTAGTTCTGTAGACCAGACTGGCCTCAAAGTCACAGAGATGGGCTTGTTTTTCTGTATTTTCCAGGTGCTGGGATTAAAGGCGTGTGTTTTAACCTGGCTTCTTAATGGGCCACTTTTTGTTTTGTTTTGCTTTGTTGTTTTTGTTTTTGTTTTTTGAGACAGGGTTTCTCTGTATAGTCCTGGCTGTCCTGGAACTCACTCTGTAGACCAGGCTGGCCTCGAACTCAGAAATCCGCCTGCCTCTGCCTCCCAAGTGCTGGGATTAAAGGCGTGTGCCACCACTGCCCGGCATTGGGCCACTTTTAAACAAACATATTTTATGACTTGCTATTCCAGTTCGCTAAGCCCCTTCCCCTCAAGTTTCCTCGTCTGAAAGCGAAGAGGCTGTGACTTGTGAGTTTGAAAATAGCTGACTAGAAAATACAGCTAAGGGCTGGAGAGATGGCTCAGTGGTTAAGAGCACTGACTGCACTTCCAGAGGTCCTGAGTTCAAATCCCAGCAACCACATGGTGGCTCACAACCACCTGTAATGAGATCTGATGCCCTCTTCTGGTGTGTCTGAAGACAGCTACAGTGTATTCATATATAATAAATAAATCTTTTTTTTTAAAAAAAAGAAAATACAGCTAAAGAGAGGCAGCTCAGTTGGTAGAGTGCTCGCCTAGTGTGGGACTGTAATTTGGCCACACTCTCCAGAGCCCAGAGAGGGGGCAGAGAGAACAAATCTCTGCCTCAAGATTTCCCTGGCTCCGCCCTTCTCCTCCGTTTCCAATATATAAGCAAGACACCTTCCGACATTTTTCGGGAGAGCGTTTCATCATTCACCACCCAAGCCTGCCATCTGTTAATAAATCAACATATTTTAAATCGTCACATGTCTCTTAAATTCTGGACTCTTCGTTCAAGTAAGTCAAGGCTTGTGCGCGCCCCTGTCAGCGCGGGTAGGGGGAGGGAGAGAAGTTGTTTGTCCACCCCAGCGCTCTCTGTACTCTAGTTAGCCGGCTACACGCCAGCTCACGGGACAGGGGATGAGAAGCCTTTTTCTCCGAGGTCGGCTCTGCACGCCCGCCGTCCCGAGACCGTCCTGACATCTGTGTGCGGGCGCATGGGCTCCGGCCTGTGTCCACACCCAGGCCGCCCCTGCGCGACCCGGGCGTGAGATCTGCCGTACAGCCTAGCACACACAAAAAACCTGGGCTCAAGCCTCAGCACTCCAAAGAGTAGGTGTGATAGCCCAAACCTGTCATTCCAGCACGAAGAAGTGGACTCAGGAGGATCAGGAGTTCAAGGTCGTCCTCAGCTGTATACTGAGTTTGAGATCAGTCTGGGACACACTTCTGTCAGTCCACAGTCTGTGTGGTAAAGTCTGTGTGCAGGTAGGGTTTCCAAGTGGGGCAGAGCGAGCTGGCCTTCTCCACTGTTGGAATTTTCTGACCTCCTGATTGAGGCTGTGACCTTTGAGACATCTCCCAGCCTTCTCTCGGCGGATGGGCATTTCCTCTGTTGCTTTCTAAGACAGCTGAGATATGGATGAACGGAAGTTCAAGCACCAATAGCAAACTGATTCCGTTCGATCCCCGGGAGGCAGCAGGAGGCAGTAGGTAATGCTTCCCACCCTCTCCAGACCAGAGGCCCTGAACTCCCTGCTGTCTCCCAACACCCAGAGCCAGCTGAACATGGGTCAAAACTCCCAGAAGCCCAGGGGCCGAGGAGTCTGTTTCTAAAGGACATACTTAACTTTCCATATGACCTACAGGGACAGTCACAGATCAGACACTTTAGAGCCCCATTGAGGCTTCTGAAACATAGATCCTGACTGGGCCAAGCTTTGGTGGAGCCTTGCATGTCCTTCAAGTTCCCAGGGCAGACAACCGTGCAGGGCTGCGGACTGCATTACCAATAGCCAGGTCAAACCGTGTTCTTCTGAAAAGGCCAGACACTGACTAGTTCCAGTTTCGTAGGCCACCTGACATCTACTCTACTGTCCCCACTCAAACCTTCCATGGCTAATGATCATAGGTCAAGGTCAACAAGTATAGCTGTTCCAACAAAGCCTGCTCCACATCCCATAATGCCTGTGGTGGTCCCCAGAGCTACTGCTTCATATCCCATAATGCCTGGGGTAGTCCCCAGAGCCATTGCTCCATACCATAATGCCTGGGGTGGTCCCAAGAGCCTATATCCCATAATGTCTGGGGTGGTCCCCAGAGTCATTGCTCCATATCCCATAATGCCTGTGGTGGTCCTCAGAGCTATTGCATTTTTGTAGGCTCTCTCCTGTTTCTGCCACTGTGCCACACACTCCAGACTGGCTGGTCTGGGGGTCTCAAGTGATTCTCCTGCCTCTCTGTCTCCTCTTGCCCAGAGGAGTGCTGGGATCACACACAGCATGTGGTCTTGTATTTATAATCCTAACCTACAGGTATAATCAACATGTAGGCAAAGAGGTAAGTAAAAGAATCTTCACAGACATGGACGTAGGGGCAGCCATCTGTAATCTCAGCACTCAAGAGGCAGAGGCAGGAGGATTGACACGAGTGTGAAAAATCAGTCTGGGTTTGCAGTTTGTATTCTGTCCTGACAGTGCTAGCTGTCTTCTCCCTTGTATGTAAAACTCCTTTACGACATTGATCAGACCAAGTGCTGAGGACCCCATGCCCTTGGAAGAGCCCCAAGGCCACAGAGGATAAAGCCTAGTATTTCCTGAGTTTTGTACATCACACTGTCCCTTGCTCAGTGGAGGCCAGGTCAGCGGGCATCAGAGATGTGTCCTCTATTGCAATTCTGTCCTGCAGCTAGCCATGAACTCTTGACCAGACCTCAGCAGCACTCTGCAAATTTACAATCTCAGCTCAGAAATCAACATCTACCTTTGTCCTGCTCCTTTGAGACAGGTCTCACGTACCAGGATGTCCTTGAACTTCTGATCTTCCGTCTCCCCCTCCCACACCCTGAGGTTATAGGCTTGCATTAATATGACCAGCTGTGTGGTGCTCAGGATGGAACCCAGGGGCTTGTGGGTAAGAACTCTACCGACTGAAGTATAGATCCAGTCTGCTCTGTCTCTATCTCTGTCTCTGTCTATCTCTGTCTCTCTGTCTGTCTCTCTGTCTCTGTCTGTCTCTGTTTGTCTGTCTGTCTCTATCTGTCTGTCTGTCTGTCTGTCTATCTATCTATCTATCTATCTCTAATTCTCTCTCTCTCTCTTTCTCTCTCTTTCTATCTCTATCTCTTTATCTCTCTATCTCTATCTCCAGGGTCTCCCTATGTAGCCCAGGCTGGCCCTGCACCTGTCACATCCAATGTTTTCAGGCAGG
>NW_021604626.1:4068192-4077673 GCF_004785775.1 Grammomys surdaster
CTGCCCACCCACATCCCGCAGCTCAATGTCTTCCTTGAAGTAGGAATTTCAGATGCAGCTAGGAAGCACTGAGGCCCGTAATGACCTTTCACCTCTTGCAGAAGTGGGATGGCGGTGCGGGGTGAAGCTCTACTCCAATAGGCTGAAGGGCAACAGCCCGTGGTTGAATGCTCACATCAGAAGTTCACTGAAAGGGTTAATCCACTTCCAGGAGAACCATATAAAAATTTGTTTTGACAAGACCTACAGGTCCCCATACTGTTTTTAAAAGGTGATGATCTCAGTGTCACCTAAAGTCTCTGTATTTGGGAATCACTAATCAGATGACAAGCTTCATGGTGCCACAGAAAAATTAGTACAGCTGCACGGAAGGCATCTCCAGCCTCAGCAACTCAGGCCATGTTTCTGGCAGTGGATTCTGAGATGTTGAGGCAAGAAGAGGAAAGAGCCTAGACTCTAAGGCTTACTGGGAAACTTACACCACAGTGGGAGTCTGAAGTGGAGGTCCTGGTTTATCTTTCAAAAGCGGCCCTCTCACGGTTCACCCGGTGGTCTCAGGACCAACGTCAAAGCTAGACACTGATCAGCTGTGATCCCTCTCAGTCCTGCTCCAGCCCCAAGTAAGATTCTCATTTGGAAGTGTGCTGTGTTTTCATACGGATGTGTGCACATGTATACAGGGAGGCCAGAGGTCAACACTGAATGTCTTCCTTGACGATGCTCCATATAGTCTGGAATTCACTGGTTTGACTAGGCTAACTGGCCATCCAGGACTAGGACTCTCCCATCGCCACCTTCCCAGTGCAGAGATTACAGGTGTCTGCTGCTGTGCCTTTTCTTTTTTAAACCCAGGTGCTGAGGATCTGAACTCAAATCCTCAAGCCTTCACAAAGCCATGTCTCCAGCCCGTTGTTTTATTTTGAACTGTTTGTGTGTTTGTGTATACGGGTAGACGAAAAGGGGGTATATATATGCAATGTGTGTGCATGCAGGTTGGGGAGGGGTATATATGTACATGTGTGTGCACGTATTTGGAGGCCAGAGGACAACCTCTGGTTTCATTCTCAGGAGCCTTCCTCCTTGAGGCCGGCTGCTCAGGGAGCTCCAGGGATCTTCCTGTTTCCATCTCCCTTCTCCCCCCAGCGCTGGGATCATAGGTGCAGACCATCATGTCTGTTTTTTTATGTTGGGTGCTGGGAATCAAACCCAGGTCCTCATAGTCTTGAGGCAAGCGCTTTGACCACTGAGCCGTCTTCCCAGTGAGATGCTCCGCACTCTAATTTTCCTTGAAGTTGGAAAGGAGAGCCTGCCCGCTCTGTCTCTGTCTCTCTATCTCCCCCCTCCCTCCCTCTTTCATTGTGTCTCTTCTGGATTCAGGCTGGAGCACTAGGTACAAGATTCAAACTCAAGATCTGCACAGATATATTCCCACAGGTGACACTGCCATGACGACGCTGCTGCCCATGGTTCAGGGCAGAGATTCACGTGTTTCTCTGGTGTTCTCGATACCAAGCAGAGTAATTGAAGTTGACGAGAGAAACATTTACTAAACTGCTATTGCCACCAGGCCAGGGATGACCACTGATTTTTTTTCTCCTGCATGACCTTGGACCTTGAAACCTTAGCCCATTATCAAACTTATTTTTCTATGCAAGATATTTCCTCTCTCTCATGAATTCAAATTCTCACCTCAGCTCTCTGGTTTGCAATCTTTAACACTATAAATGTTTGGGTAACAGGACCCCAAATTAGGCTTGGCCCTCTAGGCTATGAAACCATAACAGCTCATGAAATCTGAATGTGAGACTTCAAACCTAAACTTCTTTTTTTTTTCTTTAAAAAAAAATTGGTGTATGTGTATCTCACACACATGTGCATGGGTGCATGTGAATACGTGTGTGAGTGCCAGTGACCGAGAAGGCCAGAAGATGTCTCTGGATTCCCAGGAGCTGGAGACTGATGTGGGTGCTGGGAGCCAAACTCTGATCCTCTGCAAGAACAACACAGTCTTACCCGCTGAGCCATCTCCAGGTCTTCTGCAAGAGCAACAGGTGTTCTTAACTGCTGAACCATCTCTCCATGCCAGATTTTTTTAATTTATAAAATTATGTCTACTCATTTAAGAGATGAAACAGGAAGTCAGCTGCACTGACTACCATGCAATACACAACAGAATGTGGTGTGTGAGACCCTAACTTGGGGCAAATGTTCTCAGTCATTAAAGTAGAAACAATACCCCAAAGAGAAAAAGGAGATGGCTCAGTAGGCAAAGCACCTGCTACCCAAGCAAAATCCCCAGAACCTATATCAGCTGAGTACAGGATCACTACATGTCTGTGATCCCAGCGTGAGGCAGGCAGAGACGGGGCGGGGGGGGGGGGGACTCACTGACCAGCCATCTTGGCCCGTTTGTGAACTCCAGATTCAGTAAGAGACCTTGTCTCAGAATGTAAGGTGGAGTTCTATAGAGGAGGGCACTGGACACCAACTTTTGTCCTCTACAAGTGCATGCACAGGTGTGCACCCAGACACATGTGCACACGCATGGACAACACACACACACCCAATAAAATAAATGAAGCAAAAATTAAAAAGAAGCACATGAAGGCCAGCATGCTGGGAAATGGCTCCGTGAGTAAAGGCACTTGCTGCCGAGCTTGATGACCTAACTAAGCTGATCCAACAAACCCAGATACCGACACACTCACACTGTGGCACACATAAGTGTACACACACACACACATAACAGACGACAGCTGTGAGTTTAAAAAGCATACCAATGAAAGAAAACCGAAATAAACTCAGAAAAATACATTCACAGTCACCAGCTGCTACTTTCTCCAAGTCAACGAGAATGAAAGAACAAGGTGCCCCCCCCCCGTAGTCTTCCACAGATCCATAGGTTAGACGTAAATACCATAAAACAGCAAATAACACTGGGGGCTGTGCACAGCGGATTATACTTAACCCCTTCCCACAAGAATCCAAGCGAGATGTTACTTACAGCGGGCTCAAAGTTAAAGTACCTTAAACACGCACGGCTAGTAACTTTCAAGGCTGAGATGTGAAAACAAAGCTGTGGGACCCTAGAGCAGAGCTTCTCTGAGGGGAAACAGTTCATGGCAGGGGATGGATTCTCAACTGTACTGCAGGATCGCTAGCGTTGCTGGCCAAATCTCCAGACCTTTCGGAGCACCAGGAGAAGCCCGGTGAAAGTGTACATTGTCCCTGCTGAGAATCCCCGCTCTAGGACATTAAACATGTTTCCTTCTCCAACGTAGATTTCTAAAGGGTTCTAGAATTACTTTTTCCCCTATATTTTTCATTTAAAAATATAGCTGTGTGCTGCAGCTCACGTCTGTAACCCCGGCACTCAAGAGGCTGAGGAGGAGGGTGGTTGTGAGTTCAATCCCAGCCTGAATTACACAGTAAGTAAAAGAGGATCTTTAAAAAAAAACTTAAATTATCATAGCTATACATGTTTATTGTAGCAGATGAAGGTATATAAAGTAAACATAGACAAGGTACGTCTCTATCTGGCTGCGCTGGGCTGTTTGCAGTTTGTATGATGAGGTACCTTACCAAGCTGCCTTATTTTCCCACGGCTCTACTGTGTGTAAGTATAGGCAATAATTCTTGTTGGACAGTCTGGGCACCTCTTACCTTCCATGGTGGGTTTCTGAAGGAGGGGTGTGTGAAACGCACCATGAACAAGTGACTCTAACCGGTTTGTTTAAGGAGGCAGGGAGGCCTGCCACACAAGGTCGCTGGATAGAATGAATGTCAGGTAAGGAGGTGTGCCCTGACCTTGCCTTGAGGGCTGGCGAAGGGCCAGGCAGACCATCGCGGCTTTAGGAAAAGAAGAGAGCAAAGTACCAGGTCTATGTTGCTAAGAGTAGCACTATCCCTGGCCAGTCCCCAGTGGGGGAGGCTATAGGCAGATGTGCTTGGTCTCTTAGTAAAAACCTGGCCTGCCACTCCTCCACAGTTCCAGTAGCAGAGCCTCAGGCAAGAGAAGGACTCTAGGGGAAACCACACTCTTTTCCTGGAAGTCCCTCCCCTCCCCAAATCTCTTCCATAGCCCAAGAGACATTGCCTCCTTTCTACAGGCGTAGAGGAATTCTGGGTATAGAACTAGCTGGAAACTAAGTGAAGGAGACATTTCTTCTCTGGAAGCTGAAAAGGAAAAGCATGTCTGTTCAGTGAAGTGAAGCTGATGGAGGCTAGGGTAGAACAAGGCTCCAGGGTCCTTGAGCAGGGCTGCTGTCTCCCAGCCTTGGTAACAGATTCAAGGAAGACTTCAGATGGCTTCCTATGGCCATCTGGTAACAGTTTCACTTCAAAACCTGTCTCCTCCTTACAAGAGGGAAGGGAGTTCTGACAGTGTGCCTCAGACTTTGGGTGAGAGAGCCCTGTTTCTGTGCTTCTGGAACCCTTCGCCTCAGAAAGGAAACTTAAGTCGTTTTCATAACCCACCAATCCAATACCGAGTGCAGGGTACGTGGTCCACTGAGTGTAGGTCAGATAGTGACTGCTGGGATCCCTGGATGGATGGATGGACGCATGCATGCATGCATGCATGTATGTATGAACATACAGATCCATTAACGTACTGGTGATAGACAGGTGTGTGCATGCATGTGGGAATACATGCATAGATGCATGAAGGCTTGGATGGAAGCATAGGTGGATAACCATACTCAATGTATGGATAGATGGATACATAGATCGATGGAAAGATGAACACGTGGATGGATGGATGGATGGATGGATGGATGGATGGATGGAGTGATTCCTGTTTGGCCCTCAGGCCCACCCTCCAGCAATTCTCCAAGAAGGAGTCCGGAGAATCTCTTGACTTCCACCCTGGCTGGCATCACCGCACAGACAACGCTCACCTTGTGCTGTTTCCACGTTGCTCCCAGCGGCTTCACCTCGTGCTTGCTGTGCCTGCCTTCCTCCAAACACATGTAGCACACCGGGCTGCGACAGCTCACGCAGTACATGCTGTAGTTCTCCATCTCGTGCTCGGGGCATGTGGGGAACTTTCGCGGCGCGCTGGCCCCGGCACCCCCTGGGCTCCTGCATCCTCCTGCGCTGGAGGCGGTGGAAGTGCCGGCTGAAGCAGGGGCACCCTCTGGGGGTGTGGGGGGCGGCGGCGGCTGAACTAGCCGATGCTTAGCGAAGGGGCCCCGGGACGGGTGGCACTTGAGCTGGCAGGTGGCGCAATAGAGCACGTCGCATTGCTCGCAGAGAGTGGCTGCCGGCTCCGGTGGGGTGCGGTCGCACAACTGGCAGATGGCCACCGCCGGGGCTGCAGAGGCCCCCGCAGCAACCCCACGGCCCTGCTGGTACCGCTGCACAATGCCCTCCAGTAGCCGGTTGCGCTGGAAGCCTCGCAGGCCGCGGTGATCCAGGGAAGCGCTGCGGTGGCACTGCGGGCAGGTGATGGAGCTGGAGGACGAGCAGAGCGAGGAGCAGGCGGCGCCTCGGGCCGCGGCGGCCGAAGAGCCCGGGGGCGCAGGCACCATGGGCAGCACGCGAACGCCATTGGGGGACTTGAGGCTGGGGGTGTAGGAGCCATAACCGCTGTCAGTCTCGCTGTACAAGCTCAGCTTGTCCGCGTGGTCTCCGCCACCGGCCGCCCCGCCGCCCAGGCCTCCGGCTGTGCTACCTCCCGCACCTCCGCAGGTCGCGCCGGCGGCTGCGTCCTGATCCGGAGGGGGCGCGGCGGCGGCAGCGGAGGCACCCCGCGAAAGAAGGAGCGGCGGGGGCAGGTGTTGCTCGCCGTCCGGGGTCTGAACCGCGATGGTGCGGGCGCACGGCAAGCAGACATTGTGAGAGCAGGGCAAGATGATGGGTTCCCGGAATAGGGATCCGCACACTGGGCACTTCAGCTCCTCCTCCATCGCCGCGCCCGCGGCCGGAGCCGCTCGGGACCAGCCAAGAATGGTCAAGGCTCGGAAGACAAGCGCAGCTGGGCGGGCGATGTCAGCGCTCTTGAGTCAGGAGGCGGGGGTATTACACGGGCATGCTATCTTCACCCGAGGGTGGCACGCCCCCTCTCTGTCCTCAGGCCACCGCCCTAAGACGCTTGGCCGCCAGAGAAAGGAGGGGTCTTCACCTCCTGAGAGCGAGGCTCCCTCACCAGAGGCGGCAGAATGAAGGTGGCCCGCAGCCCTCGCGGTGGCCTCCGAGGTTGTCCAGATGGTGAACAGGCAGCAGCAGCGCCGTCCGGGGTACCTCGTGCCTCCACTCAACGAAGGACTAGTGACCCGCTACTGTGAGCCAGCAAGGCTACTGAGCCCTGCTCTGCAGTGCCGCTGCCCCGAGTCTTCCTTCTGCGAGCGCCCCGCCCCTACCCAGCTCTTGGCCAGTGCCCGAGCGGCGGGGCCCAGGGCTGGTTCAGCACCATCAGACGGCGGACAGCGCCCGCGAGGGGATGGGCAGGGAGTCCGCGCCCGCCCCTCGTGCGCATCCCCCGCCAGGCTGCGGTGTCGCTGTGGCCACCTCGGCATCCCCTGGCCCGGAGACCGTCGCCGTCCCGCTGCTCGGGCCGCTGCTTTCGGAGCTGCCTCCTCGCAGGACGGTATTGAGAGCAGCGTCCCTGGCTCGCCTCGCGGTCTCCGGTCCCTGCGGCGCCCCTGACCTTGGCCGCGCCACGCTGCAGCGGCGGGTGGGGGCGAGCACCCGCTGGCTCGGGAATCCCCTCCCGGCCCCGCCGCCTCCCGCGCCCGCCCGCCGCGCCGCGCGCCCAGGAGTTGTAATTTCCAGAGCGAGAGTAACGGGGCGGGGGGCGGGGAGCCAGGCGTCAGCTCAGCGAATGAGGGCTCGCTTCTCGCGGCTGGCAGTCAGGGGCGGGTCGGAGGGCTTCGCTTCGCGGGGAGGATCATTGTGGAGAGCTGCTCGGATTCGAATGGAGACTGCACGGTGAATTAGCACGGCGCCCCGCCCCGCTTGCCAGAGCATCCCTGGCCAGCTCCCGCCCTGCCCACTCCCCGCCACCATGAAAGCGTAAACAGCGGTCCCTAAAAGGCCTGTCGTTTGGAAAAGGCCCCGCAGCACAGCGCGACAGTCGCTTCCTAAATCTATTTCCCCCACCCCCCCCCCCCCCCCCCAAAAAGTTTCAAGGCAACAAAATGTCGGACAGCTCTCGCCCAAGGGGGGGGGTTGGTTTTACCCTGGGTCCCCGGGCCCTTTTTTTTTTTGTCTCCTCGGTTCTACCGGGGCTGGTTGTGGACGATGAGGCCCGGAGCGGCGAGGACTTGGCGAGGACCACTGTGAAGGTTGCCAAATACAACCTCCTCAGGCTGCTCGCGGGTGGGGAGAGGCGGGAGGCGGCGAGCAGGTGTTTGCTTTATGAATGGGAGCTTCCTGCAATGTTGCCGCCCGCGCTCCTAGCTGCTCGGCTCTTCCCGCCGTCTGCCGGGCTGTTCCGCGCTGGGTAGTGCCAGCTGCCCAGAGAAGAGAAGGGCGTGATGAGTTTGGAGCTAAGGGCGGGCCGGGTAAGGGAAGAGCGCGCTGGGGAGGGAAGCGCGCGCGGACCGAAATGCACGCCACGCGGCCCTCTTTTCCTGTGCGATTCACGCTGGCTTGGAACAGACAAGGAAATTGCCGATTTAAAAAGGATGTGTCAGCCAGCGTGCTGGCTCGTGCTTGTAATTCTAACACTTGAGAGGCCGAGGTAGAAGGATTGCTATGAGTTCGAGGCCATCTTGGGCTACATAGTAATGTCCAATCTAGTCTGGGTGTTACATACTAAGACTCTGCTGGACGAAAACAAACAAATAAACAAACAAAAGCAGCAACCGTTGCGCAGACTCCTGCTGAAGGAATGTAGGGCCCCAGCCACTGCCAGCATTTGGAAAGTCAGCAGGAGGAGAGAATGAAGCCACAGACTAAGGAGGTAGCTGCCTTGGCCTGGCTCCGTGTCCAAGGTATAGAACCTCTAGCGGGAGGGATGTCGCCGGGAAGGCCATGGCAAAGCACCCCAATGAAGCTCATATCTTTACAGGACTCCCCGGGGTTCTGTAGCTCGCTTCCACCTGCCTTGTCTGGAAAAAAAATACTATAACAGTACATATGTCTTCGTGCCAAATTGTTATGGTAAACGCTGTGCACTACTTTCTAAGCGTCTCGGTTCAGTTGAACGGCTTACAGAAGTCTGGCTCCGTGTTTAAGAGTAGGCTCCTGCTAAACCACAGACATCAAATGAGCCCTGCTTCAGGAGGTAGTGCTGTGCCCTACCAGGGAAGAGATGGAGGCAGCACTGTTCTAATCCACTCTCTGTAGGTGACTACTTCAGTCACCTGGTCCTGTCCACAAAACACTGAAAAAAAAAATCTTCAGAAAGTCACTATTGAACCCAAGGTCTAGGAGAGTCACAGCTTGAGTTACTGAAAGCTCTTCAAGAAGCTGAAAGTGGTGGCACACGCCTTTAATCCCAGCACTCTGGAGTCAGAGGCAGGTGAATCTCTGAGTTCAAGGCCAGCCTGGTCTACAGAGTTCCAGGAAAGTCAGGGTTACACATAGAAACCCTGTCTAAATAAATAAATAAATAAATAAATAAATAAATAAATAAAATACTTTCTGCTGAACCCAGCTGCCCAGCTCAGCCCTGTCCCTGGGACCAACTGGAAGTCAGACCTCTTAAAAGCCTCATGATTCTATAGTGAGCACAGTAAGTGACTCCTGTTTCTCTTTGTCATTTTCAGAGCAAGTCAACCTGCTCAGGTTTGGTCAGGGTGTCCCTTCTAGCCAAGCATGTCTCTCTGCACGAACAAGATGTAATGTGAAACCACTCCTAGCTTGGCATACAGTAAGCAGCATACACGTGACATCTCAGGATTTGGAACGTTGCAATGAGAAGACAGCCTGGGCCACAGAGCAGGGGACCCTGGCTCCACAAACAAACAAACAAACAAACAAACAAACCACAATGACGAGCCACAAAGAAGCAAGCAAACCTTCTCTTTTCCATCAAAACAGAACATTCGGGCATCTTGCCATGTCCTCAGTCCCCACTGCTCAGTTCCGTAGCTCAAGTCAGCTCAGCTGTGTGAAAAGCTGGGACCCCACTCTGCCTAGCGAAGGACAGGCTTCCTGCCATTCAGCCTGTGATCACTGTTCCAGTCAGCTCTGGTGCTTCTCGCACATAGCCGTAGTCACTGCTGGCTGTCACTGTTTTCTATTAAAAGTCCTGTCTGCTGCAGCAGTGCCATATGCATACACAGAGTGCACTTTAGAGCCCAGTGAGAGGAGCCCTTGCTAAGCAAGCCTAGCTACCTGAGTCTGAGCCTTAGAACCCAGGGAAAGGTGAGCAGAGGGACCTAACTCCACAGAGTTGTCTTCTTATTCTCACAAAAGTGCTTACACACATACACACACACATGCACACACATGTACACACACATACATATGCACACACATATACGCACATGCACACACATATATACACACATATACACACATGCACACATGC
>NW_021604626.1:4077683-4092590 GCF_004785775.1 Grammomys surdaster
ACACACATGCACACACATATATACACACATATACACACATGCACACACATGTACACACGCATATATACACATGTGTGCATACACACAGATATACACACATGCACACACATACACACATACACCCATGTGCACACACATACACATGCACACATGCATATACATGCACACACACATACATACACATATACACACATGCACACATACATATATACACACATGCACACATACATACATATACATGCATCCATACATATATACATACACACACACACAGAATTAAGAATGAGAATTTATTGCTTTTGCAGGGGATGAGGGTTCAGTTTCCAGCATGCAGGCTGAATTGCTCACAACTGCCTAGAACTCCACAGAGCTGCACTTACCCATACACGCAATTTTTTTTAAAAGTGCTTTATCCCACTTTAAAAATGACTTCCATCTCAAGGTTAGAGGCTCATACCTCTAATCCCAGGAACCAGGAGGCTGACAGTGTAGGGTGGCTGAGAATTTGAAGCCAGTCTGGTCTACACAATGAATTCCAATCTATCTCAAATACCACCACCAACAATAATTACTCTCACAAAGAACTTTCACCCAGTATTAGTATTATAATCCATTCCCAAAGTCACTACTAGTGTATTTTTAAAAGATTTTGTTTTTATTTTATGTTTATGAGTGATTTGCCTGCAAGTCTACAAGTGCATGCACTGCCTGTGGAGGCCATAAAGGGCACCAGATGACCCGGAACTGAAGCTAGGGTTGGTTGTGAGCCACTTACTGGGAGCTGGGAACCGATGCTGGCTCCTCTGTAAGAGCAGCCAGTGCTCTTAGTCACTGAGCAATCTCTCCAACCCAGCTCTGGCTATCCTGTAACTCACTCTGTAGACCAGGCTAGGACTTTGAACTCAGAGATCTGCCTGACTCTGCCTCCCAAGTGCTGGGATTAAAGGTCCGAACTACCACCACCTGTCTTTCTAATGAGTTTTTAAACTCTGGGCTTTGTAGCAGCTGAGGCAAGTAATAATATTCACAACAGTATGAAACCATATTCTCACATAGAACCCCATCTGGTCTTTACGACATAGGGAGCAGGCATTTCCATCCTTTCAAAGTGTTCAGATATGGGTATTTTTACATATTGGTATCGACAAAGGAAATACTCAACAAATGACCCACACTTCTTTTCCCAGCTTTATTGGGGACATTTCTTGGTGAATGGTTGTGCAAATCACATTAGTAATTAACACCCCACAACCCATAGCCACCACAGCAGAGGAAAGTAGACTCTGATCACTTCAGATAACATGGTTTTCACTCTCAAGTGTCCCGCTAACCCTCCAGAGACAGGTTCTTGTTACCTCCTCTATAAAAATAGCACAGACAACTTAAGTAATGTACCCCAGCCAACACAGCAAGGTAGAGAGAGAGAGAAAGTGGTCCTACTGTGTTGCCTTCAGAACTTTATCAAATTCAAGTTGTAGTTGAATGGAGTTTAAGGCTTCCTCCGTAGAAATCATGTGGTGGTCTCAACCATAGATTCTAAATTCTCAACTAAATTCTAAAGCAACTTTTAAGTGAAAAGGCATGGTTTCACAATTTGAGTTTCAGTTTAATAGTTATTGTTTGGTTTTGTTGCAAAGTAGGAGGGATTCAGGGAAATTAGAGACCTATATAGCCCAGGAATCAGTGGCTCACAGTGGTGTGTCCACGCTCTTCATGAGTGCCTGTCTGTGCCTTGTAAACCCCAACAGCTCCTCTGGAGCAGGGCTACATCATCACCGGCTACACGAAGAGCAGCCGACATCTTTTCTAGATAACAGACCCTAGTAAATACGGTTACAGTCTAACCACCTACCTCGAAACATTGTTGACTACTGCCTAAGAGTTTTATTTTAAGAGTTTCAAATTTCCAATTATGTGTATGCATGTGTGTCTGTGCCTGCGTGAATACGGTTGCTTGCAGATGCCAGCAACTGTACTCACTGGAGTCCATTGGAGCCTCCGGAGCTGGAGTTATAAGCAGTCGTGAGCTGTCTGATGCCGGTGCTGGGAACCAAAACCAAGTCCTCTACAGGAACAGATGCACTCTTTTTTTATTGCTATTTAGTTTTTGGTTGGTTGGTTGGTTTTGCTTTTTTGTTTTTTTGAGACAATGTTTCTCTGTGTATCCCTGGATGTCCTGGAATTCACTCTGTAGACTAGGGTGGCCTCAAACTCACAGATAGATAGCCACCTGCCTCTACCTCTGCCTCCTGAGTGCTGAGATTGGTGAGCAGACACGACTCTTAACTGCTGAGCCATCCCTCCAGCCCAAAGAACCATATTTTAATTTTCTGTATGCATGTACATAGTGAATGAGCTGGCACATAATGTGCTCACAGAGACAGAGATTAACTCAGGTATCTTTTTCAGTCGTTCTTTACCCCTTTTTTTTTTTTTTTTGGACAAGATCAGTCACTGGTACCAGTTGGCCATTTAGTTCCAGAGATCCTCCTGTCTCCACCTCCCCAGTGATGGGGTTACAAGCATGTCATCATGCCTAGATTTTTTTTTTTTAACGTGGGACCTGGGAATCAAACTGAGGTCCTCATAGTTTGGGGGAAAATATTTTTACCAATACAATCATCTCCTCAGATCACCTGTTACTAAGCCATGCCCCAGCCTGAGATCCTTATTCTTCGTGAGATCTGAAGATCCGGCTTCAGAATGCCTGTGTCTCCCACAGTATCTTCTGCAATGAGAGACTTAGGAACCAGATCCCAGGGGAAAGAAAGACCTTTCCATTTCCCAGGCTCTTTATGTCCCCCAGAGCATCTCTCTGCTGCATAGAAGCTAACATTACTAATGTCAGAGCATTGCCACAGCCTGGATTCTGAGTCCTCTCCCAACCTCAGAGGTTGGTAGGGAGGGCTGCAGTAGCCCCTGTGTCTTCATAGTGCTCCTTCATTTCTCTTGTCTGATCTTCACACAATACAACCTGGCCTGGGAGATGGTGAAGGGTGGGCCCCCACCCTGGGTAAGTTCTTGCCTGCCAACCTAATTTTAACTGACAACCAACCTAGGTAAGGTGACAGTTTCAATCAAGGGTGGGGTCCTGGCACAAGTAGATCAGTCAGAATCCTCTCTCACACAGGTTTAGAAATTGCTATCTGGAGTGGGGAGGGGGTACAGAAGAAATCCAGATGTGGTGGCACATGGCTGTAATCCCAGCACTTGGATGGCTGAGACAGGAGTAGTGCTGCACATTCTAGCCTGGCTTGAGCTGCAGTGCGAGTCTGCAGAGGGGTTAGAGAGGTAGCATAGTTGGAAGTGTGAACATGGGGATCTACAGTCAGATCCCAAACACGTGTGTAACAAGCAGAGCGTGGCAGGGAGTGCCTGTGACCTAAGCATTGGGGAAGCAAAGACAAGGAGATTCCTGGGGCTCAGTGACCAGTCAAGTCTAGCTGAATCAGTGAGAGAAGAGTGGCCTCTTTTCCCTGAATGTCTCTGAGTCCATCAAGGATCCGCAGGTTCTGTGACGCCTTACCCCCACACTCATCTATCCTCTGTAACACCCACCTTGGCTCTCACCCTGTCCTTTGCTTGCCTCCTCTATGCTGCTTGGTTCTTCCTCTCCTTCCTTGTGTTCCTAAAACTACCCAGGGCAAGGTCTTTTGAAGGGATACGTGGGAGTGCACCTGCCCATTCAGGCAATCCAGGGGTGCCCTGCTTGCTGCCTGAGTCAGAATGCCAGTGTTTCTGCTCAAGGTGTAGTTGTTAGTTTTTAACCTTGACTCTTGCACGGTTTGCCCTGTTCCTTTCTGCATGCCGTTTTCCGCCCACAGCTTCCTGGCACCCCTTTGTGCCCATCTGATCACTCACTTTAATGGAAAAGCATCTGCTCTGCTGGGCTTCCGGCTTCCTCTCCCTGACCACACCAGGCGCCGGGCTTCACCATACCCTTGTCTCCGCTCAGTGTCCTTTTTGACAGGAAATCAATGAGACCTGAGGATGTATTTGGGAGTGTCTGTGGGTCTAGCAGCACCTTCATTAAAACAAAGAGCGAACCCTGAGATTGTGAGCTGTGTGTGGGGGAAAGGGGGACCCTTCCAAAGGGTGCCAACTACTTATTCCCTTGTAGGAATAACAGTGATAAGACAAGAGCATGAAGCAACTACTTTACCCGGCTGTTTCCTCTACAAGGCTACAGGGCTTTACCACAGGGACAGATCCCTTGTGCCACCTACCTGAGTGGTAAAGACTGTGAAGAATCCACTAGCCAACAGCACATCTCCATGATAAGGAAGTCGTCACATACTCTAGCAGAGAGACAATGGGTAGTCAATGTCAATCACATTTGGCTGATTTCTCAGGCTTTGCTGAGAACCTGACAGCCCCCAGCCCCCAGCCCATGTCTGAAGGCATCATGGAGGAGGAGACCGCTGGAACTCTGGCCTTACTGCTGTCTGGCCGGGAACATTGTGGCAGGATGCTGAGCCTCTAAGAGACTTGGCTTCCTCGGCTATAAAATGCAGACAATAACAAACAAATATATCAAGAGTTGGGACATTTGGGCGACATGATTTAGGAACTTGAGACCCGAGTGCGCTGTAGAGGTAAGGAAGTGCCTCTTGACTCTCCACCCTAGGTCTGTCACCTGTATGGTGGGAACTGTTGAATGGCTAAATGTCAACAGATGGGCATGAATCAAGCGTGGCAGGTAGACTTTCGACTGGACCGTAAGTTGCAATCCAGCTCAGGGAGAAGCGAGCCAGCCATCTTGAGTAAAAAGGCAGAAGGCTGGCCAGCTGGCAGGCAAGACATGTCAAGAAGTGGAGAAAAGACAGTTTCAGCTCAGGAAATGCCTGGTGTCTCCTCCTAACAAGAGACAAAACCAGCATGAGCGATGGACTCATGAGAACAGAGATCAAGATTTTATTGGTATTGTTACATGTTTTTGTTTATTTTGGGTGCACGGGAGGGGTGCACATGAGTGATATCACACATGCAGAGGCTACGCACAGACGGTGAGAACTGTCTCTTTTACCGTGTGGGTCCCAGGGATTGAGTTCCAGTCCTCAGGGTCAGCTGTAGGCTTTCCCTACCTGAACCATTTGGCCAATTCGCTGGCCCCAGAGAAAGTTGTAAATGGAAAGGAAAGAAACGTGGCCAGTGTGTAGCAGATCCTTACGCTCCCAGCACTTGGAACGTGGAGACGGGATCCCAAGGAGTTTGAGGTCGTCCTTAGCTACCTATCGAGTTCTAAGCCAGCTTGGGCTACACAAAATCCTTTCTCAAAATTAACTAGTTAATTTAAAAAATAAAATGGAACATAAACACATGTAACAGCCCGTTCTGCTACTTTGTAACAGCCTGTTCTGCTGCTAGTCCACAGGTCAGGGTTTAGCAAGAGAGAGAGTGGGGATGGAGGGGCGAGAGACGTGAGAAATGGAGACAAGACAGAGTCTGATCAAGTCTCGTTTATTGAAAGGAAATCCTGGGTATTTATATCTTTTACCACATGCCTTGCCTTCATGGACAAGCACAGCTGAAGGCACTACGTCATGTGCCTAGCAGTGTGGAGACCACATGCACCTAGCTGCTGGCGGCACTAAACAGCAAAATAAGATGTTTATCAGAGTGTGCTCAGCTGTTGCGGGCTGTTGAAAACAAGTCTCTTGTCAGGGTATATGGCTCGAGATGGCTGTAAAGATGAGAGCCGCTTTCAGCTAAGAGTCGGCTCCCAACAAACACAGCCACAAGGAAGACAGTCCTTTTAAGTAGGTGCACTATCTATAGATCAGGGGCTGAGCACATTGATTTATAAAGCATTTGGTGGGAGGATGCTGCATAAAGAAATTATGACCAACTAGTACTTGCTCATATTTTATACACATGGGACAGGGCAATGGTTTTAAATATTAAAAGAATCTCAATAATTTTAAAGTCCCAGTAATTTCTCTTTACTGTCCTCCCCGCCCCCCACTTACTTTCAGTGCCTGTTACAAGGAAATTATTCTCCATGGAATCAGGGAGAAACAACGAAGGTACGTCTTGGCTTCTGACTCCCTAGTGTGGTCTTCGAGTCTATCACGTAGACAATACGTTAGGACAAATACTCTTCCTAAAGCCTAAAGTTTGAGTAAATAAACATCCAGGATTTAAAATAACTCAGTACACACAACCTACACGCTCGGAGACTGTGAGATCAGAGTCTGTTCTTTATGCCCAACAACAACAAAAAAAGCAAAGCCCAACCAAAGGACACAGGCAGGAGGCAAGAGCCAGACAGCCTAGACGTGGGCGTGTCAACAGGATGGAATCCTCACATGGGCCCTGGGAAGGAGCGCCAGTGGAAGCTCCTTTAAAACCAGAGCTCAGTTGGTCTCCTCGGAAGCCAATGAGCAGAGACAGGAACTTAATCTCACTCAGCTTTATTCCGAGTGCTGCAATCTGAGATTCATATTCTTAAATCCCATCTCCAGCCAGCAGATTATAAAGGAGAGGAGGGTGTCCCAGACAAACGTGTCCATCACTCCCGAGTTCAGCCCTGACCCTTTGGTCAGCCACGCTTCTGAGACTTAGGATGCCCGTGCTTCTCTCGTCTCTCCCTCTTCTCTCATTCTGTGGGTGTTTGAGTGCAGGCGTTACTTCTTGAAATGCAGGGTCAAGTTAGTTGCTGCTAGTCTCCGCTTTGCACTCTTCCAGGAGCATCTGAGCTGAGGGGTTAGCTCAGGCAAACTAAACACTAATGACATCATGCACTGGATCCTTTTTACAGTGTAAAGTTTCTGGTTTTACAATACAGGATATGAAAATAGCCCTGTCTCTCCTGTCCCCTGTCCATGCCACAGAGACTGGAAGGCTTTCATGCTGCAATAGAATCACAAGCTCCGTCAGGGACCCAGACTTGCTCTGGGGCCTTGGGTCTGAAATGCTGTGAACTAGACCCAGGCAGTTGGCTTAGGTGTCCAGCGGGATCTGCATGCTCCCTACACACACCCCAGAAAACCTGGAATGTCTTTTGTGTAGCTCAGACAGAGCCCAGAAAGTTGACAACCCCCTGAAATTGCTTTCTGCTTGGAATTTATGAGAATCACATGACAAGAAGCCAAGCTAGAAACCAGCAGTCTCAGCAGACACCTGTGTATGAAGGTGACAGTGGCAGGAGCTGAGAGCTCAGCCCACCCACATAGAGGCATAGTGTCACAAAGGAAAACCTACAGTTAGGAACCTTGCCCCAGAAGGGGTGTGGGGGAATGGGAAGATTTGCCTTGTTGACCATGATGTAGAACGGCAGCTGATAAGAGCTAAATCTACTTAAAGACACAGCAAAAAGTTCTCCTGTGGGGCTAGAGAAATGGGGAGAAAGGCTAAGTGTGTCCTCTACACGCATAAGGACCGAGTTAGATTCCTGGTAACCAGGGAGAATAGTCATATGTGTTTATAATCCAAGTGCGGGGGGGGGGGGGGGGGGGGCGCCGCGGCGGAGGCGGAGGCGGAGGCGGAGGCGGAGGCGGAGGCGGAGGCGGAGGCAGAGGCAGAGGCAGAGGCAGAGGCAGAGGCAGGTGTACCACTGAGGCTTACTGTCCAGCCAGTCCAACCAAGTCACTGAGAGACCTTGTCTCAAGACATAAGGAGGAGGGGCTGGAGAGATGGCTTGGCAGTTAAGAGCACTGTCTGCTCTTCCAGAGGACCTGAGTTCAATTCCCAGCAACCACATAGTGGCTCACAACCATCTGTAATGGGATCTGATGTCCTCTTCTAGTGTGTCTGAAGACAAGCTACAGTGTACTCACATACATAAAATAAATAAATCTTCAAAAAACATTAAGATGGAGAGAGGTGGAAGGTACTTGGCATGACACCCAGCCTCCACATGTGCACCTGTGCACACACTTGCATACACAGTTTTCTTGTGGTGTGAGGTTTGTGTCTGACCTAAAGCTTCCATAATTTAATTTCAGGAGTGGAAGGGAAGGAAGGCAGTCCGTGTCTGCTCATCTGTGAGTGACTGACCCTGAATGTAGGCAGTGTGACCTACACCTCCGATTTCACACCACTCTGTCTCTGGAATTGTGTGTGGCCCGGCTATATGTGTGTTTGTGATGGAGGCAGAAACAATTCCGGTCTTCATAGAACTCTCCGATGAAGAGGAGGAGGCTGAGGATGGAGTTTAATCCACAGGGTGCTCTCCTAGCATGGAGGACGCCTGGGGAATTGAGGCACTGCACTGCATAAGCCAGACTTGGTGGTGCACACCTCTAATCCCAATGCCCTGGGAAATGGAGACAGGATTGGGAGTTCATGGTTACTGTCAGTTACATAGTGAATTCTAGACTAGACTGGGTGATGATAGCTCTGTCTCAAAAGTTGTAACAAAAGAACAGTTTTATGCGGAAGGGAAACATTCCTTAAAAGACGCAGATAAGTAAAGCAAGAGGAGAAGGAGAGCCCAGATTAGTCTTTATTAAAGAAAATAAGTCAGAGTGAAAAACAGACTCTGTAGTCCGTCTGTCCACAGTCCGTCTGTCCTCACTGGCAAAGGCTACCAATACTTTAAAAATGATACTAACTTCATATAAATCTGTACCAGACCTACAAGTGAAGGCACAACCTTCCAATTCAGTTTTGTTTTAAGGTTTTATGTTTCATTATGTGTCTACGTGTGAGTGTACTTGTGAGTTCAGGTGCTCATGGAAGCCTGGAGCTAGAGTCACAGGCAGTTGTGGGCCACCAGCTGTGGGCTCTAGGAACCGAACTCTCAGATTCTCCATGATAGCAACGTGCTCTCTTAACCACCAAGTCCTCTGTCCAGTCTCCAGCTCAGCTTTTGTTTGGTTGAGACAGGATCTCTCTGTGTAGTCCAGGCTGGCCTAAAACCCACAGAGATCTACATGTCCCCACCTCCCAAGTGCTGAGACTAAAGGCATGAGCCATCATGCCAGGCCCAGCTCAGGTTTATAAGACTAATGTCTTATTTACTATTGCTGTGATGAAACACCATGATCAAAAGCAACTTGGGGAGGAGAGAGCTTATCTGAGTTATGCTTCCGCATCTGGCTTTTGCTCTACAGTAAGAAGTAAGACAGTAGTCATCTCAGTATTTGGAACAGTATTTGGCAAAACCTAAGATTGGCAGGGGATTAAGATCTCTTGACTAACCAAGAGTAGAAGAGAGTGCCTTCAATTTAATAACATGCTTTTGTGGAACACAAAAAAGCAAATGAGTTACCATGAAAAACTGAACACTCACCCCAGGGTGTGTTCTGGGGACCAGTGGTAGGGATGGGGCAGTCAGAGGACAATGTCAGGAATCTGCTTTCTTCTCCCATCTGATCCCTGGGGGCCAAACTCAGGTCATCAAGATGGAAGCAAATACCTGCTTATTTGTTTGTTCGTTTTTTGAGACAGAGTTTTTCTGTGTAGCCCTGGCTATCCCGGACCTAGCTCTGTAGACCAGGCTAGTCTGGAACTCACAAAGATATGCTTGCCTCTGCCTTCGGAGTGCTAGAATCAAAGGTGTGTACCACCACCACCACTTCCCGGCACAAGTACCCTGATATGATGAGCTATGTTGCTGGACACCATTGAGTTTGCTTGTTTGTTTGTTTGTTTTAAACAGGGGATAAAGGCAATTCAATGGTAAAACCATGTTCTTGATCCAGAGGTTGGAACAGTGAATGCTCATGCGTGCAAGTCAGACCTTTACTATGGCCTTGTGTTGTGTAACTGGATTGACTTTGCACGGCTCTTCAGTCTAAATGTAAGTTATGCTAGAACGGTTAAGGGAAAAGAGCTTTGAGATTTTCTTTTTCACAGAGAAGAAGGCAAAGATTGTGTGGCTACATAATACCCACAATTGGCCTTCATCACAATTTAGAATTTCCTGTTTTTCAAAAGGCACCGGTTTGGTTTTATTGGTGTTTGTTTGTTTGATGAAGAAATGCTAGGCATGGTGGTGCACATTTATAATCCAGCAGTTGGGAGACAGAGGCAGGAGGGTGAGGGGTTCAAGGCCAGCCTGGGCTCCACAGGAAGATCTGGTCTGCAAAATTCAAGGCCTGGGGTTGTCGCTCAGCAGTAGAACATGTGCCTAGCATGGGGGCTCCACCCTCTGCTACCACAAACTAAACAATCAGAACAGACTACGAAACAGTAAAAAACAGTTACATGTTGCATTACATCACAGCCCTGGGATTGAGCTCATCCGGAAGGTAGGGACTGGGCTCTTTGGTCTGCCACAATAGCTGGCTAACTCTTTCCTTAAACATTAGGTGTCAAATAATTACACATTTAAATTGTTGCTCTTTTGAAAAGGATAAAAGTATTTAATTTGGCACCGTCTTGGAGAACCCGGATACCTTGCTGTCATAGCATCCCGTGGCTTTGTGCTGTATGCTGGCACAGGATGAAGAGGCACCAGGCCAGTGTAGTTTGAAAGGCTACCTTGTGCCAGACACATGCTAGACATCTCACACATATGGAGCATCGGAGGCAGCTGATCTGCTTGACGTGGGAGGAACAGAGCCAGCCAGCCAGGGGCAGATCCAATGCATAGAGCTGTGGGCAGGGTCAGAATGCAAAGCCGGGTACCTATGGATTTCTGTCCCCGACAAAACAAAGGAAAGAGATGCAGATATGTGGATGAGGCTGGGAGGCCAGGAGTGGTCCCTCCCTACTTGAAAGTGAACATCCAGCTTCCCTGTTCAGTGGGAACCGGCTATCACAGGCATCAGACGCAAACATGGGCATTCCTGTGGTTAAGTCAGGAGAAGGTGCCACTCTCAGGCATGGCTTGGGACTGGAACACTGGTCCCTGCTGTTGTTGAACACAAGAAACAGATTAAGGTGGGCTTAGGAAGATGCCAAGGTTAGCAATGCCTAAGCCTCCCATGGGTGCAGAACATCCTCCTGCCTCAGTGGCTCTTCAAGCCGACACTCAGGCAGAGAT
The DNA here is from genome assembly GCF_004785775.1 of Grammomys surdaster. NCBI lineage: Eukaryota > Metazoa > Chordata > Mammalia > Rodentia > Muridae > Grammomys > Grammomys surdaster. The sequence goes on from NW_021604626.1 coordinate 4,088,617, forward strand.
GAGAGTTTGACCGTTCCGAGCGCCACCATTCAGTTTACTCCCAAATTGGCCTCTGCTGTCTTCTAAATACTTTAGAACATTCCACTCATCTTTTTCTTTTGTCTTTAGTGACAAACTTAGAAGGATCTCTTTCCCCACAGGGTTGCATCCTGTGTCCCTGTTTGAGGCTGTTTAAGCAAAGTTAGAAACAGCCACACCTCATCACTGAGGTTGAGTCTATGTTTACAGCTTGGGTGAGGGCTTCTGACCTTGGCCTTGGGTGGAGGACACCGGCCAAACCTCAGCTCCTGGAGCCCTAGGTGAGTCTGTATAAGAAGTGTGGCTTCAGAGCTGCTGAGTGCAGCTCCCTCCTCCCTGTCTCAGCAAAGGACCAAGTTAAGATTCTCTTCACTCAAAGAAAATACGCACTCTATGCAAAAACACCAACGATTCCCTAAAAGCTTGTTTAAAAATAAACAAATTAACTGAAGTTGCAAGATACAAAAGTAACACCTAACAGCCAGTTACATTTCTTTTCTCTCTCTCTCTCTCTTTTTTTTTTTTTTCTTTTTTGGTTTTTCGAGACAGGGTTTCTCTGTATAGCCCTGGCTGTCCTGGAACTCACTCTGTAGACCAGGCTGGCCTCGAACTCAGAAATTCGCCTGCCTCTGCCTCCCAAGTGCTGGGATTAAAGGCGTGCGCCACCACTGCCTGGCTACATTTCTTTTTTAAAAGCTGTTTTGGCATTTATTTATTTACTTATTGAGACAGAGCAAGCATATGTGTGCGAGTGTGTGCTCATGTTTGTCTACAGTGTCCCTGTAGGCCAGAAGAGGGTCAAACTAGAGTTACATATGGTTGTGAGCTGCCCAGTTCAGTACTGGGAAACGAACTCAGTCCTCGGAAGAGCCGAAAGTACTCTTACACAACGAGTCATCTCCCCAGGCTCCCTCTGCCCAACAGCATTTTTTACATAAATAGAAATAATCTAAAATTCATATGAAATCTCAAGAAATTCTGAGCAGTCAAAACAGTCTTGGAAAAGAACAGCTTGACGTCTCACATTTTCTAACTTCAAAACTTACTACACAGCTACATAAGTCAAAACAAAGTAGCGTTGGCAAAAAGACAGAACAAAAAGAGGCACCAGGAACTGGGCAGGAGGAGCCTCACCCGACCACACGGAGGTCACACAGATTGAGGGGTGCCTGTGAGCCTTGGGGATCCAGTGTGGAGTTGAAGCAATGCCCTGTGTAAGCCATGTGCGCTCTGCTCAGCTGAGTTTCCTATGCTGTTTTGTGCTGCCCCCCCCCCTTGTACAGGAAGGAATGTACAAAGTCCTAGGAAAGCCAGCTGTGAGCCAGGCTCCTCACGAAGCATCCTGGAACCTGAGGCAAGGCCCCCTATCTGTGGTCTAACCTGTGATGGAAACCTTCAGGGCCACATCACTCGAAAGCAAGTGTACACTCGAAGACAAAGGAAACAGTCAGGCAGAGAGAGAAAAATGTATGAGGGAGTGGGGGTGGGGCGTGGGGAACAGAGACAGAAAGACACACAGAGACCATGAGACAGACACACAAAAAGAGGGAGAGAGTGAAGAATAGACAGAGACAAAGAGAAAGAAATAGATACAAGGAGACAAATGCAAAGACAGAAATAGAGACACATATGGAAAAGAGACAGAAACCAAGAGAGAACTAGAAAGAGACAGGGTGTGGCTAGCATTAGATGCTTCTCTACCTCGCAAAGGGCCTGAGTTTCTCTCCCAAAGCCATAAAAACAGAAAGAAACACACAGAGAAAGAGACAAAGAGAGAGGCAGATAGAGACAAAGATAAAGACAGAAATAGACAAAGAGATAAATACATAGACAGGCAGAAACAGAGACACAGGCCAAGCCAAGGAGGGTAATGGGGCAGTCCTGAGAAGTCTGGGTGATTCCCCTGAGAGCAACATCACCGTCACAAAGGGACAAAGTCTGGATTGAGAGCGACAGAGCCTCCAAGAGTAGAAAGCTGCTGACTGGGGAATGACCTCATTGAGAAGCTGCTGTCTGAGGCAGGCTGCTATTTATAGCTGAGCCTGAACCTTCCTGACAGGGAGACAAATCGAAGCCTCTGTGTCACCAGGGAGGCCAAGCATGCTTCCCGAGTCAGGGGCTAGAGATGCAGCCAATCTCTCTTTGATTGGCAAGCCACTCCCTTTCTCTGCCTGGGATGGTACGCAGGGGATGTAGACATTACATGGAGATGAGAGGCTACAGAACCTTCTGCATATCATCTTAGCTACACACACACACACACACACACACACAAATGCCAAGATGCACACCAACCTCGATGCCCTTGTGTCGGGCTGTCTTCTCCTATAGGGATCACTGTCAACAACCTCCTATCTTCACTGAAACCAACGGAAACCATATCCACAGGAAAAGAGAAATTCTGAAGAGCAACTTGCAAAGGTCAAAAGAGAAGACCGAGTCTGGGAGCCGGTGCAGCCTCTGAGCGCTCTTGCGGGAAGAAGCTTGACAACCTAAGTTCAAACTCTAGAGCCAACAAGGTTGAGGGAGGAGATCACTGGCTCCCCTAAGTTGTCCTCTCACCTTAGCACCAGCATGTATGTACAACATGGCACATACATGTTTACATAGCTGGGCACACACAAGGGCACACAGTCATGCACATACATATATACAGAAACATACATGTACACCGATGTATGTGTATTCACTTACATACCCACATAGCACATAAAAGTGCATAGGCATGTATTCTTACACATGTGCAAGCAAAGCTCTCATTCGAGAACATATGTGTATATAAACACACACACATGCATGCACATGAGCACTTGCACAAACGCATGTGCACACACGTGTACATGCTGCTACATACATACCAGCATATACACGTTTACATATGTTCACACGCACACTCACACTACCCCATACTCATGTACATTCACACACATGCACACACCTAGTCCAGCACATTGAACAGTGCCCACACACCACCAGATTGTCTCCACTGCCTTTCCAAAGAAATCTCAGTTTTTAAATTTTAAAGGTCCGATATTCCCATCTGGGCATCCATCATCATGCTGCAGAATGCTAGCCAGCTTCAGCCCAGCATGGTGCCTGCCAGCCAGGCCCTGTCCTCCCTGCCCAGCATCTCATGGGACCTCAGTATCCAAAGGGTTCTGCTAAAGGGTCACCAGTGTGGAGGAAGGAGCAGTGAACAGGGACCAGCTGAGCTTATCCTGGAAGAGCACCCAGGAGATGGCAGCAGGTTCTAGTGAGTGATGAGGAGCTTGTCCCTTCTTTTATTCTTTGTATCTTCTGTGAAGGTGTTCTTGGAGGATGACTCTCCAGTACCAACTGTCCGCCATTTCCCCTATATCTGAGAGTCAGAGTTCCCAGTTGGGAACAGGAGTATGGGAAATCATGTGATGCTTTTAGCAACTTTATTTCTATAGCAGTCCTCTCCGGGATGAGAGAGAACCCATGAGGAGAGAACCCTGTGTTTAGCTACAGCAAAACAGTATCCTTCAACATTGCCCCGGGTAGGGGGTGTGGCTCACGGGAAGCATGCCTGTCCATATATTTGGAACCTTGGTTTTGATCTCTAGAATCACACAAAACTAAGCTGCAGAGCTGGGGGAGGGTGTGGCTTGGTTGGCAAAGAGCTTGTATGAAGGCACAAGGACCGGAGCTCAGCCCCTAGCACTGATGTGAAAAGCTGGGCGTGGTGAGGTAATCCCAGCACTGGGGAGGGGTCACCCCAGCAGGCAGGAGGGACCCTGGGACTCACAGGCCATCCAGCCTAATGGAGCTGGTGGAGTCCTGCGTCCCAGCAAAAGGACCTATGTGAACAGCTCGTGAGAGATGACATGAATTTGATCTCTGGTTTCCACATGCATGTGCATGCACATACACATACACAAGCATGCACACACACATACACAAGCATGCACACACACATACACAAGCATGCACAC
>NW_021604626.1:4092600-4117620 GCF_004785775.1 Grammomys surdaster
CACACACATACACAAGCATGCACACACACATACACAAGCATGCACACGTACATACACAAGCATGCACAGACATATACATCATACACAGGCATGCACACACACATACACAGGCATGCACAGACATATACATCATACACAGGCATGCACACACACATACACAGGCATACACAGACATATACATTATACACAAGCATGCACACGCACATACATAGGCATGCACAGACATATAAATCATACACAGGCATGCATACACACATACACAAGCATGCACACACACATACACAGGCATGCACACACACACATACAGAGGCATGCACAGACATATACATCATACACAAGCATGCACACGCACACACACAGGCATGCACAGACATATACATCATACACAGGCATGCGCACACACACATACACAAGCATCACAGGCACATATACAGGCATGCACAGACAAAATAAATTAATAAAATTATTAGTTGCTTCTCTATGCTATTTTTGCTATGAAGAGACACGGTGACCAAGGTCCCTTGGTATATGCCCTTAGCCCTTGAAACCTCCCACAAAAGAAAAGAAACAAACAAATCTCATCATGGGCTAGAGAGACAGCTCAGCGGTTAAGAGCATGCCTGTGTATGATTTATATGTCCGTGCATGCCTGTGTATGTGTGTGTGCATGCTTGTGTATGTGCGTGTGCATGCTTGTGTATAATGTATATGTCTGTGTATGCCTGTGTATGTGTGTGTGCATGCCTGTGTATGATGTATATGTCTGTGCATGCCTGTGTATGTGTGTTTCTTCAGAGGTTCTGAGTTCAATTCCCAGCAACCACATGGTGGCTCACAACCATCTGTAATGGGATCTGATGTCCTCTTCTGGTGTGTCTGAAGACAGCTACAGTTTACTCATACACATAAAAAAATAAATCTTTAAAAAAAAATCTCATTGTGGAAGTTGTAGGGTGTCACAGTGTGCCACGCAGTACACTCCTTTGTCCACGCATTTTTACTTGTATATGTTCATTGCAGTGAGTCACTGGTCTGGTTCAAGGCTTCTGGCTTTTGCTAGGCTATCAATACTGGATCTTCTCTTGGATAGCTTGCTATTGCCCTGTGTCATGGAGATCTTGCAGCTTTGGATTTGCAGGACTTCATGTGCTCCAGCAGTTCACAGATGAGGTAGACATTGGGGTGGGCCAACTCAAAACCCTGGATCTGGGCCTAGGGTCAGCCAGTCAGCTTTCCCACAGCCACACAACCATGGAGAGCTCCCCAGCATTGCCCTGGCTAGCTCACCCAGTGCTGCAGCTTGCAAGGAACAGAGCCAGCTCACACATGCCTTTGCCATCAGGGCAGGCTTTATTGAGCTACCCAGGTGATATGCAGGGCCTATTCTTTCAAGTGCTGCAGCCAGTGAGGGGAAGGGCCAGCTCTCCTACTCTCATGACCCTGGGGTCATATCTCCTGCCTCCTGCAGGCAGTGAGGGGGGTGAGGGTGTCTCTCCCTTGCTCACATTACCACCACACTGCAGACAAGGGGTGAGATCACTTCTTTCATGCTCCCTCGGGGCTAGTTCACACTCAACTTCAGCACCAGGGCCAGGTCTATTGTGCTGCGGAGATACAGTGCAGGGCCTGCTCTTCAGAGTGCGACACCAGGTGAGGGGAGTGACCAGCTATGCACAGCCTTTGGACATCAAGATGGTCCCAGGCAATAGCCCAGACCAGGGATGTCTGCATGGCTTTAGTTGGTAATATGAGCCATGGACATCGACACAGAGCCCTGCTGCTGCATGGCCACAGACCCAGATATGGCCCTCAGCAGCAGCAGCCGCACAGGCCAGGACTTCACCATGGCCCTGGGTGGCAAGACAAGCTACTCAGCACATCAGGTTATTCCTCTCAATCCCCGTGTCTCCAGTCTGTCTCTCCTCATAGTGCTCAAACCATTCTGTTTCTCTTTCCCATCTCTCTACCGCATAGTGGCTCCTGCTGTGGGTGGGCCATGTTGGGGGCTGGCCTCTGGGTGTCTTTCTGATGTAGACTTCTGCAACCTCCAAGCCCACTCCCAGTGACACACTTCCTTCAACAAGGCCATACCTTCTAACCCTTCCCAACTGGGGACAGAGTATTTGAACACATGAGCTTTGGGAGCCATTCTCATTCAAACCACCACAATGACACTGTCCAGAAATTGTTCTATAAGAGGCTTTACTTAAGAGCCTTTGTCCGAGAGGTCACCAGATATCTAGGCATTCTATTCCAGCTCTCTGGAAACACCCACATGTTCATCCGTACAATGTGACTTAAACTGCACCTCCCCATAGGGAACCTGGGGCTTTCTGCACACTAAGCAAGTTCTCTACTGCCAAGCCCCACTGCGTCCTCTTTATCTTTTAAGATTCACATTGGAAGAAAAAAAGAACTCCCTTTTGGGTCCAGGGGGTTGCTTAGTAGTTAACAGTGCTTGGTGCTCTTCCAGAAGACCTGAGTTTGGTTCCCAGCACCCATGTTGGGTGGCTCCAACAGTCTGTACCTCCAGTTCCAGGAGAATCCATGGAGATAATCATTTTCCCTGGCCATTCCCAAATGCTAAGGTGCTAATCTTCAGAACTATAAATCAAGCATTTCCGACACTGTTTTACATTTGGAGGAAGCAGGGCAGATAACGATGAAAGTAAAGCTGTAATGAATTAACTCCTAGGTTCACAGAGCTACAGAGAAGCCAGGATTCAACTGGCAGACCCTACCTGGCCTCTTCCTCTCTTACTACAGCACAGCATCCATGTCTGACTCCCCCATTCCTGAACACACTTGGGCTTACATGAAGCCCCTTTGCCATTCTAAATAGCCCAGGAGCACACAGACATCTCAACCCGTCTCTTACTTTCCAAAGGGAAAACCTTGACTTTGCATCTGGGAGCCCTGGGCTATACGAATCTGTGCTGTGTGCACAGCATTCTAAGAACCCAGCAGGGGGCGCCCACAAGCACTTGTTCCAGCTCTAGGCAGCTAACCTCACTGACTCCAACACAAAGATCAACCAACCTACAGAAGGAAAAGCAAGGGTTTCCTCCAGCTGACTAACTGCCAGCCACCCAGGGTTCCCGTGCTGGTCATTTGTGTAGGTTGCTTGTGACTTGACAAGGGCAGTTGCTCAGAATGTGCATTGACCTGCAGACCTTGTCTGCTGCTTGCTGTGTGGGATTTTGCAGCTGCCTCTCCTCTCCAAGGCCAATCTCCAAGGACCACCCTGGACTAAAGAAAATACCTGACTGTCCAGCAGATTGCCTGGACACCAATCACAATTAGAAGTGTTACGTTCAAATCCTAGAGGGAGAAGAAAGGGTTGGAAAACTAGCCTCACTCTCCTGTGTCTGTGGATCATGTACAGCTGCTTGGACGATGTTTATGCCCAAGCCTCTATCCTACTGGCATGGACAAGTTTGCACTGTCCAGGGTCTTTCCTTGGCTGAGGCTCCTTTCTAACAAGGATGCTGAGGGTCCCTGGACTCCCCACAGGTCTATCCCTACTCTATGTAGTCACTAAGTGCCTGGAGGCAGAGACAACAGCTGGCGTTTGTTTGTTTGTTTGTTTGTTTGGGAGAGGGCTGCCTGTCACTGCAAGTATAAAGTCTGAGAGACCTTTAAGGACTCAGTGCTTTTTTTCCTCCCTCCACCTTGTGGAGTCTGGAGGTTGAACGTAGGTAGTGTTGCTTGGTGGCAAGGGCCTTTACCAATGGAGCAATCTCCAGGGAAAGCTGGCTTCCTCATGCCCAGCAGCAGAGGAGACGGAGCTGCTGTGTGGGTACCACTGCGGAGGTGTTTGCAGAGAGTAATGATTGACATAGGAAGCTCCCGGGACCATCAGGCTGGGCTTCTGCAGGAGCAACTGTGCTGTTGTTCTCTGTACAGAGGCTGGCCAGATCCCTTCCCTCCTGGGTTCCTCCTGGAGTCCTGCCAGGTTTGCCTTTGTGGCAAGTTTCATTTTGCACAGCCATTTTCCTCCAAGAGCTTGTGGCGGGTCATTCCTGGGAGCTTTTGGTCCACAACAGGTCCATTTGCTTAGTTTTAGTCCAAGTCCCAGAGAATGGTTCAGGAAATACTGGAAAAGGCCCACTGTAAGCAGAAGCTCGGTTTCAGAGGTCAGGGAAGGGTGTTGGCCCAGGTCAGAAGAGAACAACTGGACCAGGGATCTAGCTCAGTGTGAACTGAAGAGCCCAGAAGAAAAAGGTAGGAAGGAGGGAAGGAAGAGGGAGGAGGGAAGGAGGAAAGGAGGGGAGGGAGAAAGAGCTGTACTTTGTCAAAGTTTCTATAAGGCCAAATGACTGAATTCAGGGATTTCAGGGGTTACAATGTTTCCAACCAGAGCCAAAGCGTCTGGGGCTATTTGTAGTTCCTTTGAAAGCCATCGGCTGCCTATGTCTGACTTAATATTGTTGTACCTACTGTGTTCATAGCAGACCACACAGCTCACCAACGATCAAAGAAGGTGGTCACATAGCACCTGAAACCTAGAACAAGGCTGTCTTTGTTACTTTTCTATTACTGTGATAAAACACCAGGACCAGGGCAACTTAGAGAAGGAAGGGTTTATTTGGCCTTATGGCTCCTGGGGGATAAGAGTCCATCACGATGGTAACAGGGAAGCATGCAGCTGGCTGGGAGCTGCCTAAGAACCACGACTCACAGCTTAAACTATAAGCTGGATGGTGGGAGGCTTTGAAACATCAAAGCCTGCCCTCAGTAAGGTACTTCCTCCAGCAAGATCACACCTCCTAAGCCTCCTTGAAGAGCGTCACCAACTGAGGACCAAGTATTCAAATGCTTGAGAGTGAGGGGTGCATCTCATCAAAACCACCACACAGAGACTTCTCTGCTTCTAACTCACCTGCCTGTGTTCAACCAATGTATTTGTCAAACTCTTTGATTTATGTCTTTTTATCCTTTATAGCTAATAAGATCTAACGGAACCCATTTCACGGTGGAACATGAAATCTTGGGGAAACTCGAATCTGTGTTCCCGGCCCTGGGCACTCATATTTGGCTCCAGAATAAACTCTCTGTTATCCACTGTTATAACTCTCTGTTATCCAGAATAAACTCTTTGTTATCACAAAGTGATAACTCTCTGTTATCACTTTGAAGTGAGGGCTGTGTTTTTGCATCCGTGCCTGGCATGCATAAAGCCCTGGGATCTATCCCTAGGACTGCATAAACCAGGTATGGTGGTGCATGTCTGTGATAGGTTATTTTTCTGCCGCCAAAATGAGCCAATTCAAACCAGATTAGATTACATTAAAGTCAGGTTTATTGGGAAGCTGCTCTCCGGTGAGTTCATTGTCCCTAAGGATTGAGGGCAGGGGAGTAACCATGGAGGAAGGGGGTAGGGGGAAAAGAAAGAGAGAAAGAGCACAGAAAGAGAAGGAAGAGGAAGAGGAGGAAGAGGAGGGAGAGGAAGAGGAGGGAGAGGAGGAGGGAGAGGAGGAGGAAGAGGAGGACAGAATCCCAAACTGTCTGGATTGTATACAGAAGAGCCTCTGGAGGAATGGCAGCAGCCCCCTGTGCTGGAAACTTCAGTGTGGGGACAGGGTATGCCAGGTAGGGATTGAGGGATGCTGGGAAAACCTGGAGGCCAGGTCTGCTTTGGTAAGTAAAATATGCACCTCAGTTCCTTGTCCAGGAGTCGAAAACCAAACAGTCTGCAATCCTAGCACTTGGAAGTGGAGGCAAGAGGATCAGAAGTTCAAAGTCATTCTTGGCTACATAGTGAGTTTGAGGCCAGCCGGGCTACCTGAGACCTCTATCAAAGGAAGAGGAAGAGTGAGTAAAATGACCCAGTGGCCAGAACCACAGAAAAAATTACTTGACTCTTGGTGGCCACCCCTTTCAGCACCCTTAGCATCTCAGAGTGCTGTATCAATAATTGGGGACATTAGGTTAGTCAAGGGATAGCATGACAAGATCCCTCCTCATCAGGCTCATGCTGCTTTAGGGACCCCCATCTCTGGGCACATGGAAATCAGCAGACAGAGCAGCAGAAAGCCGACAGGGTGGTGGTTTATCTCTGAATGAGAATGTTAAAATTGCCTTGAGGGAAAAGGAAAGCGGAGGGGGGGGAGAGAAAGGGAGGAGATAGAAAAAGAAAGGAAAAGGAAAAGAGAAATGAGTCCAAAATTATGAGCTATACTGACGAGAAAATAGGTTACATCCCAGACGACCACACCTGTGAAAGTTGTTTGAAATCAAAGCCCTGGGTTTTCCTGTAGCAAGCACACTCAAAGACAGCCACAGCAGTTAGAGCTCCTTCCGGCTTCCGAAAGGGCCTTAAACACAGCAGTCGGAAGATGGACAGAGCCGTCTTTCAGTAGAAACTGATTAGAGAAGCTGGATCTTCCCCTCCCCCCGAGGCCAGGCAGACAAGGGAAATATGTTGGCACTTGCCCACTGGCCACCTCATGCCCTTCCCTACCACTAGACGCTGTTTATTTGAGGCTCAGACTCTGAGGTGACAGGTCACCAAGCTTCCACTGAAGGAAATCTGAGAACTGGAGCAGGAGGAGAGGTGTACTGCAAACACAGCCGCTTCTGTCCACGGCCTTTCCACAGATGACCGAGTCTCCCTGCCCGTCCTTGAAGGCAGCTCTGTCTTTCTCCTGACTCAAGCAGCCACTTCCTGTGTCACAGAAGGATGGAAGGCAGCCATCTCTAAGCTGGCTCCCCTTGAATAGATCACACTGTGAAAGCATAGTTGGCTAGACCCCTCCCCCACTCCAGCCATTGGCTGGGATAGAATCCTTGTTAGCTATTTTTCCTGTTACTATTACCAAATACCTGGCCAGAAGCAATGGAAGCGAAGAAAGGTTGTTTGTTTCAGTTCAGACTCTACCTGTGCAATCCATCATGGCGGCAGAGGCAGGAGACAGCTGGTTACATTGTATCTTTAGTCAGGAAGCAGAGAGAGATGAAAGCTGGTACCCAGCTCATTGTCTCCCTTTTATTCATTCAGAATAAAAGGCCCAGTTCATGGTGTTGCCTACATTCAGACTGCGTCTTCCCCAGCAAGCTTTTCAGGGGACGCCCTGGCACGCAGAGCTAGGAGGTATGTTTCTGTGGCGATGCTTGCTGGTGGCATGCTCACTGTTTGCACCGGGCCTTCTTTCTGTAATGTCCAAGTTCCTCTTCACAGAAGGACTCCAGTCCTCATGGAGGATGTCCCCTTAGCGTCCTTTCTTTATTTTGATAACCTCTTGGAAGATCCCTTCTCCAAATGCCGTTTCATGCTAAGGAAATGGCCAATGACCTCAGCAGGGATTTGATGGGGGAGACAGAATTCCAACCCTGACCTGAGGAAAGTTTGAACTTAATTTTGACCTTAGCCCTTTCTAACATGAAGAATGCCTTTGAGAGTTGAAATCAAAAGTCCATTTGAGCAGCAGAGGACCACCGGCTGGGGAGTCTTCCATCTGTTCAGTGAGAACAGGGTATCACAGGCATCGGATGAGGCCTGAGGAGACCACTGAGAGGCACACTCTAAATGTAGTTGGTGAAGTGCTTGGTAGGCAAATGTAAGAACCTGAATTCAAACCCCAGAGCCTGTGGAACAGGCTGGGCATGTCAGTGTGAATTCGTAATCCCTGCACTGGGAGACAGAGACAGGAGGAGCCCCGGAGCTTGCTGTCTAGCTAGCCTAGCTAAATTGGTTAAGCTCCAGGTTCAGGGAGGGAACCCAGGCGGTGAACAATGACCACCTTCTGGGATTAAAGTGCTGGGATTAAAGGAAGACAACTGGCCTTGATCTTCACAGCTGGACACACACAGACACAGACACACAGACAGACAGACACACACACACACACACACACACACGGCCCCACGGGACAATTCCATCCAAAGTAAGCCAGGAGATGCATTTTCTCATGTGACACTCATCTTAGTTTATACTCACACAAATGTGTAGAAACAATAACTAAAGAGTAACCGGGTTCCCCAAGCCCTTAAGGCCTCTGCAGACAGAAAGCCTGGAAAAGCCGCACGATGGGCTCCAGGCTCAGAAGTTTCGGCTCATGTGTTTGAATCGCCATCTGTCTGTGAGTGGCAGGGTCTCCCATTCAGAGATGTGCATGATTTCTCCTCCTTCTCTGCTTGTTTGTTTGTTTGTTTAAGACATGGTTTCTCTGTGTAACCCTGGCCATCCTGGAACTTGCTCTAAAGACTAGGCTGGTCTCAAACTCAGAGATTCACCTGCCTCTGTCCCCTGAGTGCTGGGATTAAAGGCGTGTGCCACCACCTGGCTCATTGTCTCCCTTCATGGTGACAGTTCTCTATTCAGGCTCATAAAGTCCTAGGAACAAAGGCTTTTCAAGAAGGACACATAGGGTAGAGTTAAGAGGATTCATTATGGTGTGAAATGTCCTCCCTTCTTCCCTCCTTCTCTCTCTCTCTCTCTCTCTCTCTCTCTCTCTCTCTCTCTCTCTCTCTCTCTCTCTCTTCTCTCATTCTCCCTCTATCTTAGTTACTGTTTTATTGCTGTTAAGAGACACCATGACCAAGACAACTCCTATAAAGGAAAGCATTTGAGTGTATGTGTGTGTGTGTGTGTGTGTGTGTGTGTGTAGTTACATGGGGTAGGGTTACTAGTCCATTGTCATCCTGGCAAGAAGCATGGCAGTAGATAAACAAACATGGTGCTGGAGAAGGGGCTGAGAGCTACATCCCAGCAGGCAGCAGGCAATGACAGAAAGATTGAGTGGGGGTTTTTGAAACCTCCAAGCCCACTCTCAGTAGCACGCCTCCTCCAGCAAGGCCACGCCTCCTAATCCTTCCTAAACAGCTCCACTCCCCAGTGACTAAGCCTTCAAATATATGAGCCTATGGTGGATATTCTCATTCAAACCACCACATCCTCCGTCTCCTCCTCCTTTCTGCTTCCCTTCCTCCTTTTATAACAGGATCTTCTGTATCCGAGGCTGACCTTGACCCTTCTATGTAACTGAGGATGACCTTGAACTTCTGGTCCAACTGCCTGCCCTTCCCATGAAATTATGAGTTGGTACCACACGCCTTGTTTTATGTGAGAATGAAATGAGAACCCAGGGCTGTGTGCATGCTAAGAAAGCACCATCAGCTGAGCTCTATTCCAGCCTGAAAGTTAACTCATCTTCCCCTTCTCTTTCTTATCAAGCTGCAAAATGAAGCCAGGGTGTTCTCTTCTCTCTCTCTCTCTCTCTCTCTCTCTCTCTCTCTCTCTCTCTCTCACACACACACACACACACACACACAAACACACACAGACACACACAGAGACACACACACACACACACTGCACGAGCCCTCTACCACAGAGCTATATTCCAAGACTTCTTTTTTCACTAATCTGTGTAGCCTGGCCTTGAACTTGAAAGTCTCCTCTCTCAACCTCCCAAGTTAGCTGGGATGATAGGTCTTCACTCCAAGGCCAGCTTTACTTTCCTTTTGTTGAGCAACCACAAACATTAAATCTATTTTGTTCTCAAAGATTTAAAATCCCCTTCAGGGACTAGAAAGATGGTTCAGAGGTTAAGAGCACTTGCTGTTCTTGCAGAGGATTTGGGTTCAGTTTCCAGCACCCACAAGGTGGCTTGCATCATGTGTGACTCCAGTTCCAGAGGATCCAGCACTTTCTTCTGACCTGTGAGAGACCAGGCGTGCATGTAGCACATATACATACATGTAGACAAATACTCATACATAAAATAAAAACATATAAGTCTGAAACAAAACAAAACTAACAAATCCCTGTAATCATCAGGCCAGAATTGCAGAAAACCTTTAGCTTTGTGGAATCTCTCTCATCCTCACCACTAACAACTCCATAGTTTTTGGCAAAATAAAGCTAAATAATGCTAAGTAGCTGGGCTATCAGCTGAGCACAGCTGCTTATGCCTATACCCCAGCACTCAGAAGGAACCCCTAAGTTAAAGGTCACCTGGGCTGCATGGTAAGACCCTGTCTAAACTAAACTAATGAATGAATGAATGAATGAATGAATGAATGAATGAGCCTAAACTAAATGAAGGAAGGTAACTCCGAAGGTCACATGTTGCCAGACATGTTGCTGTGTGACAGGTCTAGGCAAAGGAAGAGGGACAGAGAGTGATTTGATGACCTGGGTTGTGGGAGACAAAGCACAGACAGATGAGGGACAGCGATAGCAAAACCCCAGCATACTAAAAACCATTCGGTTGTGCCTTGAATAGCGCATAGGTTATGCCTAATGTCGTAGATTACCAAAGATCCAGATCTCTTGAGTGACAGAAAAGTGTTTCTTGTGGCTGTAGAAAAAGAACCCTGACTCTAGCCTGCAGCTCCTAAGAGGGCCCATCCTAGGTACAAGCTGGTAGCATCGTGCTGTGTAGTCGCAAGGCAGTGAAAGAATGGGGCTCTCTGCCACTTGCCCTTTGATGTTCGCTCTCTGCTCTCTTCTCTTACAGGATCTAATCCAGCATCGCTCAACCTTCCTAGCTCTGTAATCCTGTAATACAGTTCCTCATGCTATGGTGATCTCCAACCATAAAATTGTTTTATCTCTGGCTGGAGAGATGGCTCAGAGCTTACGAGCACTGACTGCTCTTCCAGAGGTCCTGAGTTCAATTCCCAGCAACCACATGGTGGCTCATAACCACCTGTAGGGAGGTCTGCTGCCCTCTTCTGGCCTGCAGTCATATATTCAGTATAGATAGTAATAAACAAATCTTTAAAAAAATACTTTGTTGCCACTTTATAACTGTAATTTTGCTACTGTTACAAGTCATAATTTAAATATCTGTTTTCTGATGGCTTTAGGCAACTCTTGTGAAAGGATCATTTGACCCCCAAAAGGGCCACAATCCACAGGTGTAGGGGGATCATGACCCACAGGTTGAGAACCACGGGGCTAGACAACTCAGTTTTAGTCTCAATGGCTCCAGGCTCCACTCCTGCATGGATTGTTTCCTCCCCTTGTATCTTCTTGATACACTTCATTCGTATTTGGTTTAGGGAATAAGGTGAAAGTAGAGAATGTCCAACTTATAATCTCAAGTGGGCAGATGGAATGTTGGGGATGTCAAAAAAAGAATACCTTTTAAATAAAACTTGATTATATTATTATTATTATTCCTGTCTTTGAGACAGATAAAAGTGACATCCTTGGTTCCCAATGTCAGACGACAAGCTTTAAGCCCATGGCCTACACACACATCTGTGCCTTGGGTAGTCCACTCATGAATTCAATGTATCTCTAGTTCCTAGAGATGGAGCTTCAAAGATGTGTCCTTCAGTATGCCAACAGGTGAAAACATTGTAACAGAAGGGGAAATCTCATGAAGATCTTTGAGAGAACAGCTTTGGAAAGTATCAGAACTTGAGTTTTACTGATATTTTTATTCATATATTTTTTCTTTGTGAGTGTTGGCTGTGTGTTGCAGGTATCTACAGAGGCCAGAAGAGGGCCTAAGGAGGGGCCATTGGGTCCCCTGAGTTAGAGACCTTACAGACACTGCCTGGTATAAGTGCTGATCTCAGAGCCAGATTCCACCCAGAGAACTAAACCCTAATGTCTTAGTTACTCTTCTATAGCTGTGAATGAACACACCAACTAAGGCAACTTATAAAAGAAAGTATTTAATTGGGGCTTGCTTACAGTTGCAGAGTGTGACTCCATGGCCATCATGGCAAGAAGTATGGCAGTAGGTGCTGGAGAAGCAGCTGAGAGCTTATGTCTGATTCACAAGCAGGAGGCAGAAAAAGGGACTGAAACCTCAGAGCACTTCCCCAATGGCACATGTCCTCAGACAAGGCCACAGCTAATCTTTTCAAAAAACGTTCCACCAACTAGGAACCAAGTATTTAAGTAAATGAATCTATGGGGGCCATTCTCATATTCAGACCACTACATCAAGTGTTCTGGAAGTAGCAAGCAGTCTTTGCCAAGGACCAGCCTCAGTTTGGAGAGGGGTTCTAAGGAAGGGGTGTTTGGGAGCAGCAAATAGAATGACTCGAAATCAATCATGGGGTACAAGCTGACAGCCTTGTGTTCTGCTCCTGCTGGCTCTCCAGACAGATAGCTCAGCTCTCACACACGGAAGCCCAGTCTTTAATTTACATATCAATTTAATCACCCACCCCAGATTCCCTTTAGATTATCAGCATTTTATGACCTTAGCCCCTCAATTCTTAGAAAAAGGCAGCAAGTAAAAAGAATTTTTTAAACATAGCAATGAATTCAGAAATCTGTCTGCCTTCATAAGCACAAACAAGCTGGGTGGAATCTGACTCTGGTATCACCATTCCCACCACCCCTAGGTCTAAACTCATTCTGTCCCAGGCTGACCTTGAACTCAGAAATCTGTCTGCCTTTATGAGCACAAACAATAAACTTAGCTGGGTGGGATCTTACCCTGCAATCACCACTCCCCAAATCTCTTTATCTCCTTCCTTAATATCTTTCGGACAATCTGGCTCATAGAGCAGCTGCCTCTGTTCTTTTAAGTCCACAAAGCCCCTCATATAATTCATATTGCATTCTTATGTTTTACATAGTTGAGAAATTATATATGCTTGAGCTTGTGTTTTCAGGGTTCTTTCCCACAGCCTTAAGGGCTGCCCTGAAGGTCACAGCATTCACCATTTTGGTAAAACACATCCTTGCCTCCTGGTCTCTGCTCCTTCTAATTATCATGGAGTCATTAACCTTGGCAGAGAGGACATCCTCTGATAACCTTGGCAAGGAGAACATCTCTCGAAGGAGTTACATAAAGTAAATTATGTACATAGTTGTACAAACAAGCCTCATGCTTAGCAATGGTCAACACTCATGGAGGCCCAGACCCTGCTGCCTCTGCTCCAGGGCCAGGAGCTGAGTCATACCTTCCCTTCCATGGCCATGCAGGATGGCAAGTCTTAAACTACTGAGCCATCTCTCTAGTTCCAGATGCTGACATTCCTAAAGTAATGCTTTTAGTGGATAAGGCCACTGGTGGTAATTAGGTATAAAGCTGTATTCATTAAGGGGTGAGAGAAGGGGCTCTCAACTAGTGCATCAAGACTCTTTTGGAATCAAATGATCCTTTCACAGGGATTGCCTATGGCCATTGGAAAACAAGTAATTACCTTACAATTCATAATGGTAACTAAGTTACAAATATGAAGTAGCAAAATCATCTTATAGTTGGAGGTCACCACAGCTGAGGAACTGTTTTCAAGGGACATAGCTTTAAGACGGTTGCAAACCGCTAAATCTAACATTTCTGTTACATCAGAAGCTAAAGAAAGACTAGAGCCAGAAATTGAAAGCCGGACAATGAAAAATGCCCTCGTCCATGGCTAGTTCCAACCTGTAGCAAGAATTCCCATGGGCTAGTGATGGTGGCTCACACCTGTAATCCCAGGGTTCTTGGGAAGCAGAGGCATGTGGTCATACTTTTTTTTTTCAAACCTACTTTTAATAAGGGTTCAACCTCTCCTCTAGCTGACCTCCCAGCAGAGATAGAGGAAGAGAAAAGTTATTAGGATATGGGGCGAAGTGGACCTGTTCAGTAATAGTTCTTTGAGGGTGAGCTCGATCTCCTTTGGCAGCAGTTCAGTCCTGTAGCAAACACCAAATATGACTCGGCAGCTGCAGACCAGTCCTCTAGGCAGGCAAATACCAGGTAGGAACCAGCAGCTGTAGTTCAGTCCTGTAGAAACCGCAAGGCTCTCCAACCAGCCTGAGGTGAGGCCACTGAAGCAGCAAACTGCAGCAGGAACCTCACAAGCAGTTCTTGGGTGAGTTTCTCTCAATGGTGGTGTTATCACAAGTTGAGCTCAACAATAAGGCGAACCAATACATGTGCGCACGCATGCGTGTCGCTAGCAAAGAATAGGGAGGCAGAGCAAACCAAATCAACGCTCAGTGCTCGTCTCCCATTGTCTGTGGGGTCATATTTATACGCCTTCATCAAGCGCCATTTCACGTGTTTGCTTCAGCAAAGATATCCCTTCACCTGTGTCTGCTTCAGGAAAACGTTCTTTCACATGTTTGCTTCAGCGAGACATCTTTTCATCTGTGTACCCCAGCGAAACATCATTTAACTATTTTCCCAAGAAACTAGAAGTTTCCATTTCAGAGGCAGGTAGATTACTGCAAGTTCAAAACCAGCCTGCCTTACAATATCAAGGTCAAGGCAGAGAAATAAAACCTACTTCTTGTATGTATTGAGCACTACGTATCAATCAGCGGCTAGGAAACAAGCTCTCCGGTTTTATTCTGCCAACGTGGTTTGAGAATCCACTCAACACCTGTTGGTTTCAAGTGCTGTGCAGTTGCATTACTTGTTGGAAATTCAGGGCAAGCATCAGCAAGCATCAGCAAAGCATCAACAAGCACTCTCGATCCTATGGGAAGCTGTTGGTTCCTGCTCACACATGCCCTCCACTCTGTGACATTTGTTGTTGTTTCAAGACAGGGTTTCTCTGTGTACCTCTGGCTGTCTTGGAACACGCTCTGTAGACCAGGCTGACTTCGAACTCAGAGATCTGCCTGCCTCTGACTCCTGAGTGCTGGCATTAAAGGCGTGTGCCACCACTGCCCAGCAAAAGATCTATTTGTGTGTGTGTGTGTGTGTGTGTGTGTGTGTCTGTGTGTGTATCTGTGTGTCTGTGTGTCTGTGTGTCTGTGTGAATGTATCCCATGTGTTCGGGTGCAAATGGAGACCAGAATAGGGCATTAGACAGATGCTGGGAAACAGACTCTGGTCCTTAAGTGTTCTTAACTACTGGACCATTTCTGCAACTTCCAGGTTGTGTGGCTTCATAAACACTTAAAGCCTAGAACATTTTCTCACTGTGTGAGGTCACTCAGGCAGCCAGAGTAAGTCAAATTCACAAAGGCAGCAGAAAGTTCAACTCTGGCTTCTCAGCAACTTTTTTTCAAATTTCCTGTCCCTTTCCCCCCACCTCCATTTTTTTAAAAAAACAAGGAATCTTATACCCAGGAGATTTACATTAGGGCTGACATTCACACATAAAGGGAGGCCTGAGGCTGACAGTCAACATATGCCCTCTGCTGGGGCTCACAAACTCCATGTTCTCCCAGAGTCCTCTACCCTTCCCTACATGCTCACCACTGTTAACTGGGGCTTCTCTCAGGACATGAGCTCTCCTCATTCCCAAAGCCTTCTATAACCACAGACTAACCAACATGTCTTCCACCCTTCTTACCATGTTGATCCTCATTCTGAGCTGAAGACAAATCCTGTCAATCACACCCATTTTCAACCTCAGGGCAGACTGTGCTGTGTCAGGATTCAGGTTCTAAAGAGAAAGTAAATCTGTGACTGGGTAACTTCCCATTCTGATCTTAAGACACAGCCTGCCATCAACAGGAGGAAGTGTACATCCAGAAATATCTATTCGTTGCATAGACAGTGTCTGGCTTGGGCGAGCCATGGTTTAAGATATCACAGGGTATTCCAAGTGAGGTGGTACACACCTTTAATCCCAGTGCTCAGGAGGCAGAGGCAGGCAGATCTCTGAGTTCGAGGCCAGCCTGGTCTACAGAGCAAGTTCCAGGACAGTCAGAGCTTCACAGAGAAACCCTGTCTTGAAATAAACAAATTAACAAACAAACAAACCTTTTGTTGTTGTTACCCACAGCCTGGGAAGGACCTGAGGTGTTCAAAATTCCCCATATTGTACACAAAGGCTGTGAAGATCAAACGGCTACTTAAATACTATTAAAAGAATGACTTGGAGAACTTTAAAAAGCAGATTTGAAAGTAGAAGTGAGAGTGTCTGGGGAACGGAGGGACTAATGGGGGAGGGGGAGAAACGGGGAGGGCAACGGAATGTGAGGGAATAGGTCCAGATTACAGGTGTGCATGAATTTTTTGAAATTTGGGAGACTTTGTAGTTCTCTTAGACTTCCAAAATTCATTTACATATCAGGAACCTTCTATCATTTAACTTGTTACAACCCCCCCCCCAAATTATCTCAGTGTGATTTTGGGGCTGCTAGGAACTCAGCTCAGGGCCTCCTTGGTAGGTGCTCTTCCCCTGAGGTACACCCAGGTTATCCTAGTATAATTCTTACGGTGTGGAGAGCCTTGCTCTCTGCAGATCGGAACCCAGCTTGGTTGTGAGTGGTCTATGAGCTTTGTCATCCTCCAGCGTTTTGGGGACATCTCCCACACGGAACAGAGCATCTCGGTATCTGCTCGACTTGTATAAAGATAACTAATGTGTTAATTACTTCTGCATCATTGCAACCACAACTCGAGACTGCAGTAAGTTAACGGTGGGGATATTTATTTGGGCTCACAACTTCGAGAGGGCTTTAGTCTGTTGAGGAGGAGGCAGTATGGTACTTCGGTTCAGTTCACAGTGTGCACCATGAGGGATAGGTTAGTCACACCAGGGAGGATCAGGACGCAGAAAAATAGGCAGGAAGTGGGCAGGGAGGCCTCAGGAGCCAGCCCCACTCACCTACATCCTCCGAGAGTTTCTAGAACCTTCCCAGAAAGCACCATCAGTTGGAGACCAAGAATCATCACATGAGGCTGTGGGTACGTTTCAGACACAAACCCCAGCAGTGGCTCACTGGGAGTGCTCTCTTCTCATTATCCCGAGTCCTTGCTGAGGCCTTTAAGGTTTTCATTGCTATTTGTTATGATGGAGGGTTCTTGGCCTTTCTGTGCCTCCTGGGCATGGCTAAACGAAGACAGTCTAGGCTCCTTCCCCTGGGGACTGTGCCTGCCAGAGGCTGGAAGCTTCTGTAGCCAGGGTGTCTGGCCCCAGATCTGTTTTCCCAGCCATTAAATCTTGTGTCCTCAGACAGCCACATAACTCCACTTAGGGGATGTGGATAATAGCATGCTCTACCTTCTTAGTCATTACTATGATGGCCAAATGCGATAAAGCAGGGAAAGTGGCCCTTAGAGAGGGCCTGGAGAAGGAGCGGCCATCTACATGGTCATCCTGTACTGTGCAGGCCATCTTTGCTTTTGTCTTTATGTCATCTATAATTGGCACTTCAAAAAAATGTAATTTTTAGAAATTTAAAGTGACATCTATTTTAAAAGGAATGTATGTAATAACGAACACTTAGATGGCCACTTTAAAATCTTCTTTTATCAGGCCATGGTGGCTCACACCTGTAATCTTGAGCAATAGAGGCAGAAGATAACTTCCACAAGGCTGAGGGCAGCCTGGTCAACGTAGCAAGTTCTAGATTAGCCAGAGAGACATAGACCCTGGGTATGAATAAATAAATACATAAATATGTGAATGTTTTATTTTTATGTTAAGCCTAAATCTTATCAGTTTTTTTCTAATAAAATACAAAAAGTTGCTAATTTTATATCTCTAGCTGATAGTGTCAGAATGTCTATCTGACCACAGAGGAAACAGTCAATCTAGAGGCCGGGGATGCATCTCAGCAGGTGAAGTGCTTGTCTAACAGGCAGGAAGCCTGGGTTTGACCCCTAACATGAGGACACTGACCTGTAATCCCAACACTGGGAAGATAGAGTCTGGAAGAGCAGAAGTTCAAAGTCCTCTTTGGCTGTATAGTGACTATGATGCCAGTCGGGGACACCCTAATACCTTGCAGGGTGGGGGTGAGGGTGAGGGGGGCAGCAAGAAAGAAAATAAGAAAGGAAGGGAGCTGCGGGGCTGTGAGCTCAGAAACAGGAAACATAGTATCGAGACTTCTTGTGGACATAAAAGCCAGGAAACAGTATTGAGACTTCTTGTGGACATAAAAGCCAGGAAACATAGTATGGAGACTTCTTGTGGGCCTAAAAGCCGAGAAACTTCAAGGAAACTTAGTTCACTTTTTTGCAGCACGTGTCTTTAACAGGGCCAGCTGGGTCCTGCTAAGATGTGAGCCCGGCTTCTCCCAGGGTTCACAGTGCATTTGCCCAGGTCTCCGCTCTTCTATGTAAGATGGGAATGATACTTGCCCCGAGAGCTTTGGCAGCCCTTTGGCAGTTCCTTACCTGATAACCCTGTGTGGGTCACATGGGTATCTGGACTTCCCATGCTCTTCCAGGCCCTGGCTGGGAGCCCCGCAGAGGACACTCCTAGCTTGTGTAGCAAAGATCCCTCCAACTCTGCCTGGATTCTGGGGCAGCAAGCAGACAAGTCAGTAAAGATGGTGGGGTGGATTTTATTTGTTCCTGTCCTGACAGGGATCCCAGCCACTTGTGGTTTTTATCTCTCATAGAAAGGCTTTTATTTCCTGTTTTGTCCAGCCTGGAGCACAGGTGGTCCCATCATGGTCAAGGGCAAAAGATTAACACTTGTCACAGCATAGCACATGAACATTGCTCGTGAGTTCTCTCTCTCTCTCTCTCTCTCTCTGTTTCTCTCTTTGTCCCAGTCTTTGTCTCTCTATGTCTGTCTCTGTTTCTCTGTTTCTTTTTCCTGCTTTCTCCTTCCCTTCCTCCCTTCCCTCTCTCTCTCCTCCCTCCCTCCCTCCCGCCCTCCCTCCCTCCCTCCCTCCCTCCCTCCCTCCCTTCTGTGGAGAGAACACTGGGTCTTGCTCTCACGTGTAGGTACATCGTACGTAAGCACTGTACCGCTGAGCTACAGCACCAGCCTTCATAAACAGACATGGAAGAAGGATGCTTTTGCTTTTTGCCTGTTTGCTCTCACTCTCAATGGCAAGTTCCTCCATCCTGTTGATGAGACATTCCTTTGATGAGACATTCCTTTGCTGGCATTAGAACTGACTTCGATGTGATTCCAATGTAGACTGAAGATCAGCAGCTCTCTGGGACTCCTCTGGGACTCCAGCATTAGATCGTGATCACTGAGACATCCAGTCTCCTGTATTGAACAACTGCCAGATTCCTGGCCTTTTCATCAGGAGGTAGCTGTTGCTGGACTACACAACAATAGCCTGTAAGCCACTCTAATATAGCCATTCTATTAGTTGTGTTCCTGGAACTGTTTAGGATTTTCTGTGTCTGCCCCAGTTCCTGAATAATGGCACACAGGTTATTTTTATTTACAGTGCTTATGGCCTCAGCTGAGGCTTGTTCCCAACCAGCTCTTAACGTATACTGACCTATTTGTACTAATCTAAGCTTTGCCACATAGCTGGTTACCTCTCTTCAGTTTCATGCATCCAACTTTCACCAAGTCCAATGTCTGACTTTTTCCAAGAGTTCCTGTCTTTTCTGGAACTCCCACCTTCTACTTCCTGTCTTTACTATAGGCTATCAGCTACTTATTTTATCCAATCACAGGGTGCCCCAGGCAGGCAAGGAAGGCCAGAGACCCATCTTCACAGACTACGTATAAACATGATCCCTACATATTCCGTTAGACAACCCTGACTAACACATTTCCTCTTATGTTTTTTTCCCTTCGGAGGATCAGCACAGACACTTGCCTGAACCAGGCCTGGTCTCACCTTTGACTTCTCCTACTTCACATCTCACCAGTGGCTGTCAGTTTACAATCTTAACATCCCATCACATTGAAACCCATGGTCTCAGCCACACTTAGCAGCGAGCTCACAACAGAGAGCCCTGTCTCCTGACAGCCTGAGGTATCTCCTAAATCTAACAGCACCCTGCGTTATACATGCATAGGTGGTGATCACTGAACACATGCACGCACAGGCAGATTCTCACACTGCAACCTTGGCCGGGCTCATCATCACTCATGGACTGACCAATAGTTTAGCTGGATTTGATGGCATCTGTCCTACCACCATCCAATGACAGCAGCTCTACCAAATGGGCCTCTGTGTGACACCCAGAAGCACATTACCTACAACAGTCCTGAGGTAAATTATAAACAGGGAAGATCTTGGGAACGTGGGGTGAAAGCTCCACCCTCGGAGCACAATCCAAGCCTCTCACCAGCTGAGAAGCAAAAATGGCAACACAGTTAACACTTGCTGTGAAGGTTGCAGTCTTAGTTATTATTCTATTACTGTGAAGAGATACTGTGATCAAGGCAACTCCTGTGAAAGAAAGCATTTAGTTGAGGGCTTGGTTAAAGCTTCAGAGAGTTAGTCCATGATCATCATGGCAGTAGGCAGCCAGGCAGGCAGGCAGGCATGGAGCTGAGAGCTCACATCCCGATCTACAGGAAGCAAGCAGAGAGAAGTGGCAGGCTGGGGCTGGTATGAACATTTGAAACCTAAAAGCCCACCCAGAGTGATACATCTCTTCCAACAAGGCCACACTTTCCAATCCTTCCCAAACAGTTCTACTAACTGGGAGCCAAGCATTCAAATACATAAGCCTGTGAGGGCCATTCTCATTAAAACCACCAAAGTTACTGACATACATATAACATTTCTTTCCTACATGGCTATTTTATGGTAAAGTAGCAATGAGCCACGATTAAGGCCTGAATATAAAAGACTTTGGGTAGAGCCTCATCCTTCTCCTAGACATTTTCTGGAATGTCTCAGGCCAGACCATTAGCCTTACTTACAGTGAGGATACCTTACCTGCCAGCATCTCTGTCTAGACAGCATCGGTTGGAGTCCTGTCAGGTACTCCTCAGGCACCCCATGTGATCTCATTTAGGTTCCTTATGAACCATTGGAAATAACAGTGTCAAGGCTCACCATAATTCTCCATCCCACTACTATAGAGACAATGAAGACTGAGTCTTCTTTGAGAAAGTCTTATTTTTTTCTGGAGTTTCTTCCCTTCTTTTAACCCTTGTTCTGAACATCTGAGTTACAATCTCTTTCAGTAAATCCTAAATTCTGTTTTGTATGGCTTGTTTCAAATTCTTTATGGTATTGAAGACAAGGATCTGGTTTTATTGAAACTGAGGTCCTGAAAACAATTAAGAGACTGCCTCAGGCTACTGCTGGTGACAGTGTGGAGCTGTGTCTCTGTCCCTGCCATCTCTAACAGTCATGTTCCCTAAAGTTGCTGTGACCACTGAGTTCATGAATATAGGACCATTGCTCTAGGGAGCAGTTCCTAGGGCAGGTTCCCTCCCGTGAGACTCCAGTAACAGCACTTTTAAAAACATGTTTGTAAACATATCTTACTTAATACTTACTGCTAATTTAGTTTTGTTTTCTTAGGATCATGTTTTTTAAAAGATTTATTTATTAATTAATAATTTATTAATAAAATAAAATTTTATTAATAAAATAAATTTCAACAAAATAAAATTTTATTAATAAAATAAAATTTAATAAAATAAAATTTTATTAATAAAATAAATTTTAATAAAATCAAATCTTATTAATAAAATGAATTTTATTAATAAAATAAATTTTAATAAAATAAAATCTTATTAATAAAATGAGTTTTATTAATAAAATAAATTTTAATAAAATAAAATCTTATTAATAAAATGAATTTTAATAAAATAAAATTTTATTAATAAAATGAATTTTTATTAATAAAATAAATTTTAATGAAATAAAATCTTATTAATAAAATAAATTTTAATAAAATAAAATCTTATTAATAATTTAATGAATCTAATTTGTTAATTAAATAATTAGTTTACTTTATATCCCACCCACACTTTCCCCTCCCTCCTCTCCTCCAAGCTTATTTATTTTTATTTTATGTGTTTGAGTGATTTGCTTGGCACGGTTGTTTGTGCACCACGTGTATACAGTGCCCAAGGAGGCCAGATGAGGACAGCAGATCTTGAAGCAACTGGGGCTAAAGATGGTTGTCAGCTGCCATGTGGAAGCTAGAAGTTGATCTCAGGTCTTCCGGAAGAACAGTTAAGTTCTCTTCACCTCTGGGCCATCTCTCCAGTCCTAAACTTGGGTTTTGAGACAGTCTTAAGTAGCCCTAGCTGACTAAACTTTCTACATAGCTTAGAAAGATCTCGAACTCCTGATCTTCCTGCTCCCACCTCCTGAATGCTGGGATTACAACCGTGAAACACTCTGCAGGTTATACTGCGATGGGAATTGAACCAAGGGCTTTGTGCAAATGAGGCAAGTGTTCTGTCAACTTAGCTGTCTGTCCAGCCTGGGAAGGAACATCTCCAACATGCATCTTCTCTATAAGTCTCTTCTTGGTTTTCTGACTCTCAGGAGCATCAGACAATGAATCCATCACTGGGGGAGTAAAATAGCAGCAAAATGACCAACAATAATGTGGGACCGAAAACACTGGAAAGGATACTTGTTTATGGTCTGTCAGCTTGGCTGGAAACAGGAACAATGGGGACCCAAAATGGTCACTATTCTATCTATGTCCACAGATTAAAACCACTGCATGTGGCTACCTTAAGGTCTCAAATACTGGCAAGCAGGTGAATTCACAAATCCAGAACCTGTAAGTATGGAATCTGTGGGTGACGTGGTTGTTTCTATCCTGAACCTCCCCTGGCTGACTGACGTTCAATGCTTTTCCATTGTCTCTAGGTGACTAGGACACATTTGCCCCCATTTCTATCACAGGAAGCAATTATGTACATTCAACCTGTGTGTTTAGATCCTCGTTAATAACTAGCAAGCTTTATTTCACTCACGACATTGTTCATCATCAAAGAAAGTCAGGACGGGAATTCAAGCAGGGCAAGAGCCTGGAGGGAGGATCTGATGCAGAGGCCATGAAGGGGTGCTGCTTACTGGATTGCTCTTTGTGACTTGCTCAGCCTGAAGCTGTGTTCTTATAGAGAACCCAGGACCACTAGTTCAGGGATGGCACCACTTACAATGGTCTGGGCCATTCAGCATTGATTACTAGTTAAGAAAATGCCTCACAGGCTTGTCTGCAGCCTGATCTTATGATCTTATGGTCTCTCTCTCTCTCTCTCTCTCTCTCTCTCTCTCTCTGTCTCTGTCTCTGTCTCTGTCTCTCTCTCTCTCTCTCTCTCTCTCTCTTTCTCTCTCTGTCTCAACTTATTTTACTTTATTTTATGCACTGGGGTGGAGGTGGGCGTCAGATCCCCTGGAACTGGAGTTACAGACAGTTGTGAGCTGTCATGTGGGTGCTGGGAATTGAACCAGGGATCCTCTGAAAGAGCAGCCAGAGTTCTTAACCACTGAGCCATCTCTCCAGCCCTGAGGCATTATTTCAGTTGAAGTTCCCTCCTCTCTGGTGACTCCACCAAGTATCAAGCTGACTTAAACTAGCCAGGACACTGGTTAATGAGATTTTAGGGAGAAGGAAAAAGATGGAGACCTGTTTGCTGAGTCACACAGGTCTTTGTTATGACCAGGGGATTGACAGCGGAGTCTGGCTAATCCGTGGAACTGCACAGGGCACTGTTTCCTCTGCTTTGCCATGTGAGGCTCTGATTACCGTGTCTGAATAAATTCTGCCCAGTCTTCAGTTCTATTCACAGCCCAATTCGCTCCGTGTGCGAATTCTCAAAGGATGGATGCTGGAAGCATCGGTGTTGCCTCCAGTGTGGATGGGAGCTGGGAACGTTCCTCCTCGCTCTGCTTTCGGTCTGGGGAGTTTTTCCCCATAACCTGATTGAAATTGTGGGTTATGCCTGCTGGGGAACTCCAAGCTTTCAGTTTCTGCAAAACTTTTATCCAAACAGGGTTTGCCATACATCTAAAGCATTTTTGGATGCAGTGAATGAGTCGGTGAGGGGATTTTTCAAAGGTTGGCCTTGTGTCAACTGGATAACTTTGATTTTTGTGCAACTCTCAGCTCAATGGGTTCAGGGTTTTATTTTGTTTTTATTTTTATTTAAAGTCTATTCAAAACAACACCATCTCCAACTTCACTGAGGTGATTGACCATGGCCACTACCAAAGCCTCCTCTGAACTGGAATCCAGTTGCTGAGCCAGCCCCAGCCTCAGCCTTCTTGTAGATGAGTGGCCTGTAAGATTCACAAGAGGGGGAGGCAGACAGAGAGACCTACAGGAGTGCTGTGTGCTCTGGAGCGTTCAGGATTTTAAAAGGAGAACCTATATGGGCCTGGAGTCCAGAGGTAATTCTCTCTTCTCTGAATGAGATCTGCCGGAGGGCGTCTGCTCCCCTCCTCCCATTCATAGCTTTGGCTCCTAAATGGACCCTACGTAACTTATCAGCACTCCCTAATAGAGACCGAGCCCATTTAAATAGCAAGTGAGTACACACGGGGGGACCCATGGCTCCAGCTGCATATGTAGCAGAGGATGGCCTTATCAGGCATCAGCGGGAGGGGAGGCTCTTGGTTCTGTGGAGGCCCGACGCCCCAGCATTGAGAGATGCTAAAGCGGTAAGGAGGGAGTGGGTGGGTGGGTGAGCACCCTCTTAGAGGCAAAGGGAAGGGGGATGGGATGGGGGTTTTACAGAGGGGAGACCAGGAAGGGGGACAACATTTGAAATGTAGATAAAATTTAAAAACCAATAAAAAAAATGGGGACAAAAAGAAGATGAGATGAAAATATATTTCGAGAATATCCAAACATTTTTTTGAATATGACATCAACATTAAAAGGTGTGACGGATTACACTCATTTGCTCACCAGTATGTGTTATGGACAGCACGTCCCTGATGGGACCAGCCACATCTCAGGGCGCAGCTGTGTCTCCTGGTTAGTCACCATCACTTTGGATGGTACGGTTTTTAGGACTTTTCTTTAGCCCTTGTTGTCACAGTCGGTACACGGAAGAGTGAGACTTGACAGGTTGCTCCACAGTGGAGCAGAGGTTCCGGGAGACAGTTCCATCCTTGACCTGGTCTTGTTGATCATTTCGATTGATGACTTTGGAAGTGCCGTGGCCCCGAATACCTGCTGTCTCAATGTGGTTCATCAAGTACAGATGAGAATCATTTTACAGACCTCAAGGAGCACTGTGACGAGGGAATGAGATGCCATCTGCAGATGCACACCACAGAGCACGGCAAGCCTCGCGCACCCAGCCGGTGTTGCTGCCCTGTCACCGTAGATGAGCAATTCATTGATTCAGAGTGCAAGAGTGCAAGAGAGGATAGGTGTGAAAACAGATTAAGTGTCAAACTCCAGCCTGGTGGTGATGGTGGTGGTGGTGGTGTCGTCAGTAGCAGTGCATGCCTTTAATCCCAGCTCTCACAAGGAAGAGGCAGTGCATGCCTTTAATCCCAGCTCTCAC
>NW_021604626.1:4117630-4145076 GCF_004785775.1 Grammomys surdaster
GCTCTCACAAGGAAGAGGCAGTGCATGCCTTTAATCCCAGCTCTCACGAGGCAGAGGCAGTCGGTATCTGAGTTCGAGGCCAACCTCATCTACAGAGCGAGTTCCAGGACAGCCAGGGCTACACTGAGACACCCTGACTCAAAAAAGTCAAATAAAATAAAATAGTCAAATGTATGTTGTGCCAGCACTACCAAGGGGCTGTTCAAGGCTATCCTGAGATATGGTGAGGTCTAGGTGAACTTGGTTACAATGTAAAACTCTGTCTCAAACAAACCAAACCAAACCAAACCAAACCAAACAAAGGGTTCAAATCGCCGGGTTAGGATGTAACAGAGCAAAGGAAAATGTTGAAAATCAAAATGGAGCGTGCCAATGCCATGTGCGTTCAGTGCAGTCCAGCCTTCAAAAGATTTTTAACACTTGTTGTTCCTTGGTACAGTGTCCCGGAAAGGGGTTGAACTCTAGTTGTATTAAAGCTCACTGTTGTTCAGAAGTGTGAAGCATCGAACCAAACATAACTGAGGTTTTAGCTTTGAAAGGAGCCAGTTCACAGCGAGGTACAGGAAGAAGCCTGGAACTGCTCAGAACCTGTCAAATACAGCTGGAGTCTTTCTTACAGCCAGCCTCCCCGGCAAATAACTGTGAGCTGTCGGTGTCTGGAGAGTGAGGGGGCGAAGAGACGGCAAACAGTGTCTTGTCAGACATCTGTAGGGCTTAAGGTTATGTGACCTGGGGTGAGTGGCTGAGAGGTGTGGCTCTTCCTGCTCAGAGAGGAGAATGGCTGCTCTGATGGCCTCCAGAGCAGATGGCTCTGGTGCTTGGGTAGCATAGACTGAGTGGGGAGAGTGACCAAGCTCTGCGGGTGGGACCTCATGAATGGAATTAGTGTCTTCGTGAAAGAGGCTCCAGGGAGCACCCCCCCACCCTCAGAGGACACACAGAAGGCCCTCTGTGTGACACTGTGTGAGGCATGGGCTCTTCAGATGCCTTGATCTTGGAATTCCCAGCCTCAGAACCAGGAGTGTAAACTTGGTTGTTAATAAATAACCAAGCCTGACTTATTTGGTTAGAGTAGCTCTGGCAGCACTGAGATGGCCTATATCAGATGAAAGCAAAGACCGCATATTCCAGGGTTCTCTGAAGTTGCCTGAATACCTTTTTCCTTTGATAAGCATGGACATTAAAAACAGGTCCTGGAAGGAAGCCTGGAAGAAATCCCAGTCAGTAAAGTGCTTGTCACATGAACATGAGAACCTGATTTTAGATTCCTCAGAACCCATATTAAAAAAAAAAAAAATCTGTGCTGGAAGGCACCCATAAACTAGCAGTAGGGAGGCAGAGACAGAAGGACCCCTGGAACTTGTTGGCCATCAGTCTAGCTGACTGGTAAGCTCCAGGTGTACTGCGAGGCCTTGTTTCAGAAATCATGGAGGTAACAGTACTTGATGGCCAGCCTGGCCTTATTTTGACCCCTGGGATCCACACAGTGGCTTGCCTAAAAGCTGTCCTCTGACCCCTACATATACACATACACAAAAATAAAATACAGTAAAAGACACCTGACACTGATGCTTACACATGCACACGCGAGCGTGCACGCACACACACACACACACACACACACACACACAGCTTGATGCCATAGCTCAGTGGTGGAACACTGAGCTTTCCAGC
This sequence comes from Grammomys surdaster, assembly GCF_004785775.1. NCBI lineage: Eukaryota > Metazoa > Chordata > Mammalia > Rodentia > Muridae > Grammomys > Grammomys surdaster. Next base: position 4,119,305 of record NW_021604626.1, read on the forward strand.
AGATACAAGCAGTATTTAGTCCCTGACATGGCTAAGTAAATAATAAATAAATGAAGCAAGCAAGCAAGCACTGGCACTCCCCATGGGTGTCAAAATATTTGGTCAACTGTTGCATAATTGTGTCTGTTGATTCATGTAATCCTTATCAGAACTGAACAAATTCCCTAGAGATTTCAAAGATTTCTATATATTCACTACCTTGCTTGCATATAGAAGGTAGGGCCTGCCTTGAAACCCTGTGACTGGAATTGAGCAGGTTGTCCTGACACCAAGGGCCCCAGGCTGTTTTTAGCTGGCCCCATATCTTTCCTTCAACTTCTGCCTCCCTGGTCAGGATGTATTTTAAGATGACTTCAGTGCCTCCAATGCATTCAAATGCTTCCCGTTGCTCTGTCAACTCATTTGACCGTTCTGCTAGGTCTTCTAGAGAGGCTATGGTAAGGTGGCAGATGATAAAGAATCCAGGCCAGGTTGTGAAAAGCAGGTCTGTTTCCTCCCCTCCCGTGCGCTCCCCTCCCTTCTTCCCTCCCACACAGACAATCTCAGACTCCCCATTGCTTAACAGGTAAGTGATGAAGGATGGCCTAGGGTTTGGGAAGGTGTCTGGATAGTTGCTGAAGGTGAGACACTGGATTACTGGGAAACTACTGGGCAGATAGGTAGGTGGTCTCCAGGTGCCCTCAGATCTCACTGTCGGACTGGATCCAATATTAACTTCTCAGATTGATTTTGGGGTGGGCTCCACATACAGCAGCAGAAAGCCCCCAAAGCAAGAAGGTGTTTTTATAGTCAGAGTCATTCAGCCTCTTTATAGTTAAACTGAGTAGCCATGGGCATTGAACTTCTCCATATTGACTCTTTAGGTTTCTCTGCTATTGACCAGAGAACTCTGATTTCCTCATCTTGAATCTGAGCAGGTTATCTTTTGCTAAGGGTTGAGTTTTCCTGGAAGGGCAAAGCCTCTCCCTGATCCATCTCTCTTTAAGGTGTATTTTTACTTAGTTTTGCTGAAGTTGGTGAGCTCCCGAGATTCGACATCCTTCTCTAACTCCCTCTCTTTAAAATTTTCCGTTTACTTATTTTAGTGTGTGCGCCAGAGCACGCCTGTGTGCACATGTCCTGAATGGAGTGTTTGAGTCACAACTTGCAAGGGATGGTTTTCTCCTTCCATCAGATGGTGCAGAGTCCTTATTCCCTGACTTTGGGAGGGCTGAAGACAAGTTGGTTCATTTCTTTAAAAGAGCAAAGTGTGGCTGGCGCTCTCCTTGGCTGCTGAAGCCCACAGAGGAGGCAAGCGAGGCCTCGAGAGAATGAGCACTGTGTGCGGTGCTGGCTGCTACCAGCACCTGGGATCCTCATGCCCATGCCCACGCTAGGGTACAGGCAACCTGGGGTGGGGTCGGAGCTGGGACTGGACCCCTTGGTAGATAGAAGCGGTTTCAGTGGCTGGTCACAGTGAAGCCAGAGAGACCAAACTCATCCAGCTAGAAGCATGGACAAGGAGGGGAGCAGGAGCCCATCTGGAGTGGAGGAAGGAAGACCGCTGGGGCCAGGGGTACAGAATGGGTGGGGGCAAGGCTGGTAGGATGGGTCTGGGGCTGGAGGTGGGGTTCAGAGAAGAACGGAGGTGACCAGCTGGAAGTGGGGTGCACAGGACTAGAGGTGGGACACAGTGAGGTGGAGACCCTCTGGTGGTGTGGCGAAAAAGGGAAGGGACTAACTGCACGTAGGGTTCACAGAGCTAAGACTTAAGGTGACCCCAGGGGGCTAGCCCAGAGCGCAGACGACTGGAGGTAGAGCTGGAGGCCAGGGGGCCCTGCAGGGCGTCGCCTCACTTCTGCGGCCCGGAGCCCAGGAGGGGGCGGGTCCCCAGAGGGGCGGAGACCAAGGGGCCGGGCAGCGGGCGGGACTCGGGCGGCGGGAAGTGGGTGGGGACCCGCTGGGCTCCAGAGACCTAGGCTAAGCTGCGCGCGCGTGTGTCCGCGCCCCGGCGAGATGAGCGGAGCCGGGTCGGCGGGTATGGCCCGGGGGTTGCGCGTGGACGGGCTGCCACCGCTACCCAAAAGTCTGAGCGGGCTGCTGCACTCGGCGGCGGGCGGCGCGGCGGGCGGCTGGCGGCACCTGGAGCGGCTGTACGCGCAGAAGTCGCGCATCCAGAACGAGCTGAACCGAGGGGGCGCGGGCGGCGGCGGGACGCGGGCGGCGGGGATGCGGACCAAGCCCCCCAACCTGGACGCCGCGCTGGCGCTGTTGCGCAAGGAGATGGTAAGGAGTAGGCGTCGGGTAAGGACTAGGCGTCGTGGGTCCCTTCGAGGGATACTCTCCTTTGGTCCCTGGAAGCCCGGACTCCCCTCTCGGGCTTCCCACGGCTGGACATCACCTTCGGCAGGGCAGCTTCAGATGCTGGGGTTCTCCTGGGCCAGGTCAGGGCGCGGCGAGGTTCGCCTGCCGGGTCCCAGGAGAACAGGCTTCCTGTGCGCCTGCGGGTCGGTGTGGACAACAGATGGGCGGCCGGGCCCCTCCCCGGCCGCCCGCCAGGAATCCGATTACCGGCACGGAAGCTGCGCGCGGCTGGGTGAAGTCCTTACGTCTGGTCACAAACAATGGGTTTAGTTTTTCTCCCTCCTGCGAAGTGCAGTAGGTGTTCCTGGACCAGGACGCAGGATTCAGGGTGAAGCCAGGGCAGAGAGATTTGGGCCACAGAGGGAGCCCTCTCTCAGCTTGCTTCCTGTGGCAGGCCAGGTGGGGAAGGACCCACCCAATCCACCCATCCAAGTTCTTTCCCCTAGACTAAGATCTTCTACCCTAAGCCTAATACATCTAGCGAATTGCGTTTGATTAGATAAATCCACACCTAGTGTGTTTACAGCCGGATCTTGAACTTAACAGGAACCGCTGGGTGAAATAAAGAGACTCGCCCCCCAGGTGTTTGAGGGGTTTTTCTTGCATAAGACACGGTGGCACGGTGACTCCTGGTTGTGAAGCTCTCCCTTATAAACATGCTAGGGAGGGAGGCCTGGGAGCCCAGCTACATTCCCGAAGGTATTTCCCAGGTCCCTCCTGCTATGACTAAAGTACAGAACCTTATAATTATGCCTTGGGCGGTAGCTCAGAAGCTCGGCTATAGGAAATGAGCTGCTGTCACTCTGCCTGATAACAATGTTAAGGGTAGGGTTTGGCTACAGGCCCTGACAGGCCCTCTCAGAAAACCATCACGAGGCTCTTCAGTCTGTCTTGTAGCTGTTCAAGACACTTATTGACCTGGGGGAATGGAGAGGTTTCTGAGACAGCGCAGCACATCTCGCCTAAGAAGAACGGTCGTTCATTCCAGAGCCTTCTGCAGAATGTCTGTGTCGATCCATTTAATTTGAAGGCCGGAGGTCAAATCTGTGGTGGGGATATAATTCATGTCGAGAACAGAATGTGACAGTGCGGGAGGGAAAAAGCCCCGGGTAAACGCAGAGAGAGGGTGTATCCCCCGGATATGGTGGGGACTTCTCTCGTGGTGCAGAGTCAGAGGTGGGAAGGCCTGAAGTGACCGGAAGATCACTGAGTGGAGCCGCTAACTGAGTGGTACCCTGGGCCTCTGAGCCTCAGGCTTGACTGACAGGAATTTGAACAAGAAGTTAGCGAGGTAGCCCTGTGGTCTTGAGAACCCTGCAGATCACTGGTCTCAGTGGGAGCAGGAGCTCTGAGGTGTTCTGTGGGTATAGGAGGCTTGGAAAATACTCCAGGTGCACCTAGGAACCCCCCCCAAAACCCACAAGAATTGCTAATGGGTCCCCAAAGCTGATAAAGAAAGAAATGAATCAAAGATGACCCAAGATTTTTGTTTGTTTGGTTACCGATGGAAAGTGTTTTGGAACAAAACAAACATCACAGACCTAAAACTGGGCCTATCACCCAGTGGCAGAGGCCTGCCTAGCATGTATGAGGCTGTATTAATTACGTTTCTCATTGCTTTGACAAAAGCCACATAAGAGAAGATTTATTTTGGCTCACAGTGCCAGCTACAGTCCATCTTGGTGAGGAAATGTCAGCAGGCACATGAGGCAGCTGGTGACAGTCTATCTGCAGTCAGGACGAACAGAGATGAATACTGGGTGTCAGCTTGATTTTCTTCAATCCAAGGATCCGAGGCCATGACAAGATACTGCCCATGGGTAGGATGGACTTTCTCACATCAACTAATCCAATCTAGAAACTCTGCCAGAAATGCCCAGACATTTATCTCCTTGGTGGTTCAAGACCCTGTTGACAGTCACTATTAATCGCTCAAAGCCTTGTGTTCAGGTTCATTTCTGAGCACCCCACACCCCATATTACAGGCTGGCACAGAGACAGATGATCACTGCTAACAGTTTGAGGTATGCAAATATTCTGACTGTATATACATCCTGATGTGGTAGTGTGTACCTGTGATCAACTTTGAAGGGAATCTGGGTTACACAACAAGACCCCATCTCAAAAAACAAACAAACAAAACCCAAGAGCTTTTTATACATTGTCTAAATTCTTGTGTTTTAGTTGAATCTCTGCCGGTGGGATAAAGTATCTTCAAAAAGCAACTTATGGAAGAAAGAATGTATTTACCTTACAATTCCAGGTTACAGTATCGATGTACGGAAGTCCAGTCTATAAGAACTTGAGACAACTAATCAGATCCATAGTTCCAAGAAGAGAGAATGAAAGCATGTTTACTTGTTAGTATTCAGCCCCGCCCCTTCTCTACAGTTCAGCCCCGCCCCTTTTCTATAGTTGGGGATCCTCTGCCTAGGGGATGGTACCCACCCACAGTGGGCTGGGTCATTATGTGTTAATTCCCACGTCAATTGAGATTCAAGACAATTCTCCACAGATATTCCATCAGGCCAACCTAATCTAGACAATGTTTCAGACTCTTTTCTCAGAGGTCCTAGGTTGTACCACGTTGATAATTAGAATTAGCCATCACATGTTGTACCTTCCTCATGGGTACTTCATCTTAACTTTATTTATTTTTTCTTCTTCTCCTTTTTTTTTTTTTTTTTTTGAGACAGGGTCTCACTGTATAGCCCTTGGCTGGCCTGGAACTTACCGAAATCTACCTACCTCTGCCTTCTGAGTACTGGGGTTAAAGACAGTGCCACTTCTCCCACCTTACTTTTTTAATCATTTAGATTTATTTTTACTATTTTTAATTAAACACATGAGTGTGGTATGTATGGGAGTGCACATGTGACAAGTGCCCTTGGAGGCCAGAAGGATTGGAAGGAGAGGAATTTGAGGTGGCTGTCAGTCATCTGACCTGAGTGTTGTGAACCAAATTTGAGTTGTTAATCTCTGAGCCATCTCTCCAGATCCTAAATATATTTTCAAAAGTCAGCTGCTCATAGTTTAACTCTCTTGAGATCACAACCTTTTTTGGGTCTTTTTGGGCTCTGAAGCCCTGTCTGATCATTGTACCCTATGATCCGTACACACACGCACACACACACACACACATGAAGCACACACACATGGGTTGTTACAGTGTATGCTGCAGCTCAATTTTGGAGGGTACGTGCTGCAAACATGTTCCTGTCACTATGTATCATTGGGTCTTCGGTGACTGCCGAGCATGGATGGTGTGGCACAGTTGTGCCATTTTGAACCTTGAAAATGGGTGCATTGTGGGTGTTGGGGGAGTTGCTGTTGGGGGCTTACGGCATTCCATCAGGAGAGGAGGATGCTAGGCATTTCAGATGCAGAGTTGGAGGCTAGAAGAGAGCTGGTTGGAGCTGAGGGTGCAGGTGTCACTTCAAAGGGGTGACAGTAATGATGAGTCTGAAGAGCTGCTGCATGGAGCAGAACGGACAGGACCCCGTGTTGAAAGAGGCTCAGTCCCATGGTCAGTTAACACTGCGCTTAGCTCAGAGTCATGGCTCGTCTGTGTAACATCCTGTTCTAGTAACCCTGTGCCATTGAAATTTTGTCATTCTGAGTCCTTGTAGCCCCGAGGAAAGAGTCCACTTAGAAAGATTCAAAGGTCTATCTAGTGTTCATTGACTGTAAAGGCAATCACTTTAAAGAAAAGCCATTTTATTTATTGAACCTGTTTGTGGTTGTTTTGTTTTTAAGATGTCTTATCGTGTAGCCCTGGCCTACAACTCTCTTATTTGTTCATTTTGGTTTTTTGAGATAGGGTTTCTCTGTGCAACCCTGGCTGTACTAGAACTCAATCTATAGACCAGGCTGGCCTGGAACTCACAGAAATCCGCTTGCCTCTGCTGAAAGGCCTACGCCACCACAGCCTGCCTCCTAGAACTCTTTTAATGGTATTTATTTATATGCTTATTTTTGAGATAGGGCCTCATCTAGTAGCCCAGGTTCACTTTGGACTATGTTGTTAAGGCTGACCTTGACTTGTGATCCTATTGTGGCCCTAGTGATATAGACATCTGCCACCATATTCCATAGTTTATATTCTTTTTTCTCTCCTTCTTCTTCCTCTTCTTCTTCTTCTTCCTCTTCTTCTTCTTCCTCCACCTCCTCCTCTCCCTCCTCCTCCTCCTCCTCCTTCCTCCTCTACTTCCTCCTCCTCCTCCTCCTTCTTCTTCCTCCTCCTCCTCCTCTTCCTCCTCCTCCTTCCTCCTCTTCCTCCTCCTCCTTCCTCCTCTTCTTCCTCCTCCTCCTCCTTCTTCCTCCTCCTCCTCCTCTTCCTCCTCCTCCTTCCTCCTCTTCTTCTTCCTCCTCCTCCTCCTCCTCCTCCTCCTTCTTCTTCTTCTTCTCCTTCAACAAAGTATCACCGTAGTCCAGCCTGACTGAGAACTCGTGGCTTCTGCCTTCCAAGTGCTGGGATTACAGGCATGTCCCATGATGATACCCAGACTGAAAGGTCTTTTATAAAAGCACTGGATAAAGGGCTGGGGCAATGGCTCACTATGCAAGCATAAGGAACTGAGTTTGGATCCCCAGAACTCACAGTAAAGTCAAGCATGGCAGTGTGAACCTGTAATTCCAGCTCCGGGGGGCGGGGGGAGAGACAAAAATATCTCTGAAGCTCACAGCTCACTGGCCAGTCTTCTACAACAGTTAGCTCCGGGTTCAATGGGAGACTGTCTCAGAGAATAAGCTGGAGAAGCATTGATGTTGACTTCTGACCTCTGGCAAGCACTCAGGTGCTCTCTCTCTCTCTCTCTCTCTCACACACACACACACACACACACACACCTCAGTTATGTTTCTAACAGAATGGAGGTGCGATACTCCGTATGCTCACTGGATGAACATATGTAAACTGCAGAGGTTTAAGAGCAAATAAGAAGTCAGGAGATGCTCGTGGACATGGATGTCTTTACAGCCATGTGAGACTTCCTTCCCCACCACTACACTTTGACCCATTTACCTTCCAGTGGAACGCCTCAGGCTCATGTTTACCGACTGAACTCCCAAGTGCCTCCGCAGTTTGCACAGTTTTCTTCCCCATTTGGTTAAAGCGCTCCTGTTGCCTGTAAACGTCAGAGGGCCCAGCTTTTGGCACACTGAGCATTTTTTCATTTGCTGAGGGAGGCCTCCGGGGAGCAGCAGCCTAGGTAGTCTCTGCTGCCTCTCAGGGGTGCTGGTGCTTCCCACACTCACCTTTGTCCTGGAGCCTTGGTCCCTGCATTACTGTGGCTCTCTAAGGCTGGGTGGGGGTGGGAACGGGGAGCAGCTCATTGCAGGTCACTCCCAAGGAGCAGCAGGTAGGAGCTTTGAGGCTTGGCTCTTGGAGTGCAGGGGAAGCTCCCTGTGGATCCGAGACTTCCATGATCCTGTGGCAGAAACCACACATGCAGACAGAGCAGGAAGCCAGCCAGTCAGATACGTGCCGATGCCAGTGAGAGCCAGAACCTTTATATATCATTGTCTCCTGCCCACTTTTTCTGTAAAGGTCACTCATTGCTTCATCTCTTCCTGTGCTGGTCCCTGTTCTGCAGTCATGTAACTCTGAGGCAGTTCTCCTCAGTACTCAAGAGACAAAGGCCTAGGTCTGCCTTCCAAGGCAACAGAAACTCCCTAAGGCTTGTTCAGGTTAGAGGTCACTGCAGGAGTCATTTCTCTACCTCTGCAATGTGGTCACAGGGACTAACTCAGGTCATCAGGCTTGGCAAGAAGCTTTACCCACTGAGCCATCGGGCCAGTCCAAATCTGGTCATGATTTGCTCTCTTTACTTCTTTGGCTCCAGGAGCGGCAAGCTGCCTGGTCTTGCAGGCCTGTATATTCTGAGTTTTGTACAAGAGTAGGAAGTGGTGTCCTTGGTGAGAGCTGCAGAGTTCTACCCTGTGGCCAAAGCTCCATGGTACAAGGTCATCTGATCAGAAGCAGGTGGACGGAAGGAGACTGAAGAACCCCCGAAGAGAAGGTGTGGAAAGAGGGGTATGTGGGTGTCTGGTTTCTTAAGTTTATTGGTAGAAAACACATACGCAAATGTTCCTTAAGACTCCCTGGTTATACTTAGAACAAGAAGTGGCTGGGTGTGGTGGTGATGGCTTTAGTCCCAGCAGTAGGGAGGCAGAGGCAAGAAGCTCTCTGAGTTTGAGACCAGCCTGGTCTACAGCTCCAGGACAACCAGGGCTACATAGAGAAACCCTGTCTCAAAAAACAACAACAACAACAACAACAACAACAAGAACAAAACGAAATAGGAAAAACTAGAAACGAGATATCCATGTTGTGACACCATTAAGCCAGGCCTGGTGTCGAAACCTGTAATCCCATCACCCTGGATGTTGAGGCCTAAGTATCGCTGCGAGTTCGAGGCTAGACTGAGACACACAGTGAGGCTCCAGCCTCCAACAAACACAAGGAAATACTACTAATGATAAAAGTAAATAAACCCCAAACGGCAGGGCGCAACACCTTTGTAACTGCAGATATAAAACTGATTGTGCTGTACCTAAAAGATTAGCAGAGACTTCACAGGAGGAGAACCGTGGGACCCCCTCCCGCCTGGCAGGCAGAGAGGCCTGTCCCTTGGTTTTGGAGGAGACTTTCACAATACACATGAAATTGAGTCTGCACCTGCCCTTTGGCCCTGTAATTTCATTTCCTTAAAAAACTCCACAATGGTGTTTTACAGAGTTCGGGGAAATCATGGTGGGTTTCTGTCAGGTCTCCGAGTGCTCGCCTGCTCTTATGGCTCTGCGGATCTGGGATCATCCAGGCTGAGGCCGTGACAGAGCTCTCGTGGCTCGATACGAGGATCTCCTTCCAGGCTCATGTCTGCTTTACTCTTTCCTCAGGTTTGAGGCCTGGGGTTGGGGTGTGATTGAAGCTGGAGTTGTGGGCAGCTGTGACCAGCCACTCACAACTGTGGGTGCTGCGAAGCAAACTCTGGTTTTCTGTGAGAGCAGCGAGTGCTATTAACTGCTGGTCCGTCTCTCCAGCCTCCACCTGGCTGTTTGTCTGTTATGTTTTTTTGTTGTTGTTGTTTTTTGTTTTTTTTGTTTTGTTTTGTTTTTTTGAGACAGGGTCTTACTATGTAGCTTTGGCTGTCTTGGAATTCACTATGTAGACCAGGCTGGCCTTGAACTTATAGATATCCACCTGCCTCAGCCTCCTGAGTGCTGGAATTAAAACTGTGCAGCACCATGCCTGGCTATGAGTGGCTTTTATACATGTATGATTTGACTGAGGTCATCTTGCTTGCAGGGCAAGCATCTCCTTAGCTCCTAAGAGGTTCGTTCCTTTTGAAGGGTCACCTCTGCAGAGGGTGGAGGTGAGCACCTGGTCCTGCAGCACTTGAGAAGCAAAAACAGGAGTTCAAGGTCATCCTCTGTTACAAAGTGAGTTGAGGCCAGCCTGGGCTACATGAGAGCATGTTTAAAGAAAGAAAAGCTTCTAGTTCTCTAAACCCCATACCTAGTGATGAGACCATCCCCCACCATAACCTCAATGAGTCTCTGGGACTTTAGTGACCCTTGACCCAGCAGGGAGCCACCATCTGTCTGAGACTATTTCTGAGACTATTCCTGCAACGGAGCCTATTGTTAAACAAACCTGGGGAACGGAAGCAGATTCTGGAGGGAAGAGCATGCAGGGTCGCAGGGTCCTCCTCGCTGCAGGACAGTGAGAATGAAGAGCTCAAGGAAGATGGGGGAGAATGTCAGAGAGGAAGCAGGTGGCTTGAGCAGAGGCAGGAAGGACAAGCAGCACGCAGGGACTGAGCTAGCCCTGTATTGTAGTCTTGTAAGTCACAATAAAGGGCGGGAAACCACGGGGCTGAGGTGACCGACTGGTTGAAATGAGACTCAAGGTTTCACAATGGCCCCCAGAAGGAAGCTGTCAGTTCTGAAGCCTGCTGTAGCTGGGAAGAGCAGAGGTGTCCCTCAGGGACATGTGGGTGAGTCAAGAGATGGCAGGTGGCAGGTGATTTAGAGATGGGGGCAGATCCTTAACACTTTTTTCCTAGAAGGGCAAGCAAGCTGTTCTTGCTCTTGGGTGAATTCATTATGTCCTATAGTTCAATCCGAGGGCATATACCCCTCCTTGTTTCTCTCCAGACCCCTTAGCAAATGGCCTTCTAGAGGAGCCTGGGGTGGCCTGTGTTCCCCTCAAGGACATCGGCTGGCCTACTGTGCTGCCCTCAAGCATACAGGTTCTGGTGACTTGGCAAGAGCCATGTGGGTGTGCTGTGAGCACACAGCACTGCCTGTCCAGCCATGGCCTCTGGGCTACCTGAAGCTAGGGTTCCCACTCTTGAGATGACCGCACAGCAGGACAAGGATAGATCTATGTGTTCACTCAGTCATCTGGAAGCAGCCATGCTGAAGGCTACCTGTCAGTACCCCTCACCTCAGGGAAACTCTGCCTAGTGGGGTCAGTACCACTCACCTCTTGCAGTTCAGTGAAACTCTGCCTAGTGGGAGGGAGTTAGTCTGGTGCCTGCAACAGTTGCGCCCAGGAGCTGAGGCCGGTGTGATCATGCACTGCTGTACTTAGGTGAAATCCGCCCATGTACTGGGCATGTGTTCAGCCATGTAACAGGTATGTCAGGACCATGCTGTGTCTCTAAGAGGGTCAGTTGTTTCTAGGCCAGTGTCACACGTGTCACATGCAATGACTGGGCAGCTCTGTGAGTCATCCTTGTGCTGGGCATATTCCTGAGTATCCAGGAAGACTTCGCTCTGAAAAACCTGGCACGGTGAGTCCTGGGTGGCATGGGGTCACAACCTTGACATCCAACAGTTTAAGAACTATGGAGCTTTGGCCTTTGTCTTACCGTGGGCCAACCCATGAGACCCCAGAGGGTGAATGTTAGCATCTGCTCACACTACTTTGGTCTTTCTGTGGTCTGTTCTTGACAGGAGAAGCAGAGTGTTGTCTTTCACCCAAAGGTGAAACAGTGACAGGACAGGAGCATATGTTTAGACATTTTAAGCAAACATAGGTATGAGTCTTGGATGGTGTTGTTTTACTGAAGTTGAACCTGGGAACAGGAAGGTGCATAGGAATTGCTTAGAATCTCAGGCTGTGGAGGTTGTGTTCACATCTGCAACAGAGTCTGGGAACACAGAGCTGTGCAGGGAACAGATTTGATCGGAACATCCTAATGAAAACAGCCTACACGCTGTTCTGTATTCTGATGCTATCGCTGTGTAGCTCAGGCTGGCCTCACACTCACAGTCCTCCCGCCTCAGCTTCCCAGGTACTGGGTTGTCAGCTGTACTCCACCATGTCTGCACTGACTGTCTGCCTCTCTTAGGCCATAAGGCATGGTTAGGAAAGTGGGACATTAGGTCTCTCTGTATGTGGGGTGGTCACACCCAGTGCGAAGGACTCTGCCTGCCGGATGGACGCTGAGAGGTTGGGACTGTGTAGTAAGTTTGCCTCTGATTGAAATCCCATAGATAGCATTGGTGAGCTGCCGCCTAGAGCCTCAGGTTAGCACCCCAAGGTCTGGGCCTACTGGGGTCTTTTTCTTTCCCTGGGCCGCTTTGGTGGTAGCTTTCATCTCGCCTGACCATACTGTTCGGGAAGCAGGCGGTGCTTTCTCAAGCTCTCAGTGTGACTGTTAAAAGTTCGGGGGTGCAGGCTCCCCTGTGATTCTGTGTTTTGTCTCTTCCTTTGGGATTGATGGGACCCATGCTTTTCTAGACCTGGCTGTTTCTTGTTATTAATCATAATCAAACATATAAAGCCTTTGGTTAATCTATATGAATTAGAGTCTCATTCTCTTACTGGGCCCGCATGGATGGCGGAATGGTCTGGGCAATGCCCTGCCTTGTGGAGACAGCGTGGAAGATTGGCAGAGCCATCTCTCACGCTGGCATCTAGTGGGTGGCAGGGGTGGTGTTTCTGGAGGGCTGGTTCTAGCTGCAGCGCGCAAGTGGCCTCAGGCCGAGAAACATGGCGGCTGGGCTAGGCAGAGCCGCTGCAGCTTAGATAGTGGGCTTGACCAGAGGCCGGTTTTAAATAATTACCACAACAAAATAAGTAGGGTGGGCAGTAGGGAGGGAGCGAGGGAAGAAGGTAAAGATGGACAGCAAATGTACAGCATTTCCTCATGCATGGTCCTTGTCCCTGGCCCTGGCTTTTGTGACTGTTCCAGAAGGGGGTGTGAAGCTCCATTATCAGTTTCATTGTCTCAGGGAGGGACCACACCACACGAGGCCTGTCTAGAGAAGAGAGAGCATCTGAACTCTGCCATGCCCGGATAATCCCCGGGGAGGGGGGAAGATGAGGTTGCTACAGCGAGGAAGCTTGTCACACTGTGAGATCCTGTCTCTGGCCAGGGGTAATCTGCCACCTAGAATGACAGAATGTGGATCTTGCCAGGGTTACGGTGGGGGGGGGGGGGGTTGTCTCTGAGTCTGGACGTGGGGAGCATCACTGTCTTTGGGACTTGGGATCCACAATGAATCCAGCTGAGACGCCCAGACCATGCACTGCCGTGTGTCACTGGGTGTGTCTGTGAAGCACCAGAACAAATTCAGGCTGGGCTCTCCACCCTGCAGGTGTGGACTCACCCACTCATGTGTGAGGTATTGAATGACACAGTGGAAGTATGTGGCTACCTGGAACTCCAGAGCACCCCACTGACATTGCCTCAAGAAGCCTTTCTGAGGGAAGGAATGTACGAACGAGCCCAGGTGGAACTCTGGTTGGGTGCTCAGCTGAGATGAAATTCCAGCACTGACTTGGTTTCTTACCTCCCCTCCTTCCCCTCAAGGTCGGCCTCCGACAGCTGGACATGTCCTTGCTCTGCCAACTGTACAGCCTCTACGAGTCCATTCAGGAGTACAAGGGGGCGTGCCAGGCAGCCTCCAGCCTGGATTGCACCTATGCACTGGAGAATGGCTTCTTTGATGAGGAGGAGGACTTCCAGGAGCAGGGCTCTCTCCAAGACGGGCAGCACCGAGGCTCTCCTAAGGACCCGTCATTACCCCTTACCCACCTCTCCAGCAGTGACTGGATTCTGGAGTCCATCTAGTGACTCTGGAGGGGTCTAACACAGACTGGCAGCATCTGTTTCTCTTCTTCCAAGAAAGTACTTCAGCCTCTTCATGGTGGACAGTCTGAGGACAAATGGTGACACGCACCACTTGTTTAACTTGTGGGTATGGAGTTCACTGACATGGGGGACGGCCTGCTTAGTTGGCTGCAGGGTCTTATGGGTGACCTAGAGGCATGTTAGAATATCCTGGACACTGTGAGTAGCACCTGCTGGAAGCTCTGACAGAAGGGTTCTGTGTGGAAAGCCTTCACGGCGTTTGGGTGAGGTTGCTCTCAGCAGGCGTCTTTGTAGGTGGCAGGTGTGTTGCACCCTCTTTGGGTGAGGAATGCCACTCTGGCGTGTGGAATATGAAGAGCAGCATTTGCCTGCCTGGAACCCGCAGGGCAGTCTGCATCTCTTCTTGCTGTTACTTAGCTGTTAGTCCTCTTGGCTCATTTATTTGAAAGCTGCATCACTGATTTTCCAGGGGACTTCCTGAGAGTTTTCTAGAAGGAGGAAATATTCTGACACGCTGGTCAACTGCTTTTCTGCAACTACCGAAATTGACACCAGGTATAGGTGGAGAGGAAAAAAAATACATGAATATACATTGAATGTAGGGGAAACAAATCCTGGGACAAACTAGTATTAAGCAGTACTTACCCAAAGCCTTAATGTATTTATTAAAACACTTTATGAGAACTTCACCCTCTGTGGGTTAAACGTGTAAAATGCTCAACTGTCTCTTGACATGTGTCATTTTGTTTGGAAGTCTGGGGATGTGGTTCCATGGTTCCACCAGGTCTCTAGCATATCACGTGAACTGGGCATGGTGGTGCACGCCTATAATCCCAGGTCATCCTTGGCTACGCAGAGAATTCAGGGCTATCCTGGGCTATCCTTTCTTCTTTCTTTCTTTCTTTCTTTCTTTCTTTCTTTCTTTCTTTCTTTCTTTCTTTCTTTCTTTTTTTTTTTTTTTTTGGCTATCCTTTCTAAAACAAACCAAAAATTTTATTCTGAGTTCACACTTTTTTTTAAAAAAATATTTTGGCCATTAAATGAATTTTAAGACATTTACTTCTCGGGTGAGGTTGGACAGTCATTTCATTGGTAGCAGACCACATTTACAGCAAGATTTCACCCTGTGTCTTGGAACACGCCATGTTGCTCCTCTTTTAGTGAGTTGTCTGCTCACCAGTGCCCTCTGGAGGCCAGACACTGGAACTACAACTTAGCGATTACAACTGTCATGACCTTTTCCTGGGGACAGACTCACCCAGACTCACCCATGTACTCACCCAGACAGGGCAATTACCCAAAAGTTCAACCTGGCAAACCAATAAGCTTATTCATGCTACCTACTGGAGTACGAGTGACCCCCAAACAGCCGTGTCATCAGAAAGCTTCAGGATGGCTGATGAAGATCCTCAACCCACCCCCACCACCCCTGAAACTAACCTCTCACACTCTCTGAACTCGCTCACCTCCAAGGCCAGGAGACCAGATACAGCTGGGACAGCACTCCACAGAACTGGGATGGTTTTATGGGGAGGGGCGGATGACTCTCGGGGAAGGGTATTAGTTGGTCACTTAGTCAGTTGAGGAACTGCCTCCATCAGACTGACCCATTGGCATGAGGAACTGCCTCCATCAGACTGACCTGTCAGCATATCTGGGGTGCTTCTTGATTGATGATTGGTGTGGGAGGGCCCAGCCTACTGTGAGCAGTGCTACCCCTGGGTAGGTGGTCCTGAACAGTGAGAGAAAGATAACCGATTAAGCCAGAGGGATCTAACCAGTGGACAGCCATCTGCCAGGGTCCTTGCTTCCCCTGATGATGGAATGGATGGTGTAAGAAGAGATAAACGCTTTCCTCCTCCAGGCTGTTTTTGGTCAGTGTTTTATCACAGCAAACTAGGACAGGCAGCGTTCAGTTACACGACAGCGCGAGCATTACCACGTCTGTGCTATAAGGAACTAGGTCAGACAGTGGAGAGGTACGCTGCTCAGAACTCAAAGGGAAGGGGGTCAGTGCCTTGTCACCAGTCGGTGACAGGATGGTTCCGACGGGACAAGAAAGAGAAAGCAGGAAATCTAGTCAGCCGAAGGGGCCTGCTTCGAGGCTGTCTTGCTTCACTGAGATAAACCCTGGGGCTGCTGCTCTTAGCTCTGACTGCATTAAGCTCACTTGGGGGACCTCTGGGGAGAGCTCCGGAAGTGCCTCACCCCAAATCTGGATTTCTTTTTAACCTTTATGTGCATAGGTGTTTACCTGCAAGTATGTTTGTGTGCGGGTTACCAGATCCCTGGGGTTATCAGATCCCTGGAGTTACAGACGGTTGTGAGCTGCCATGTGGGTGCTGGGACTTACCCGGGTCCTCTTGAAGAACAGCCAATGTTCTTAACCATTGCGCCATCTCTCCGGCCCCCCAAATCTGCCTATCATTATTCAGTGATGCAACCTACTGCCGGAGGGGCGAGAGTACTTGCAGAGGGAGGTACAGGTCGGTAAGGGCATGTCCCACCACGCACTTCTCTATCCGTCTGGTACTATCTATAACACCTTTATTCCCTCAATAGCTGCCTAATAAAAAATTCACATGACACAGTGAAATGGCTTTTTAGTGCACTTTTTTTTTTTTAAGTGGGTGGGTTCACACGTCAGGACAAAGGCTGGGCAGATTAAATAAAACCAGACTTTGGAAAACAGCCGCAGTGGGGGAGACAAGCGATCCTGCTTGTTTCAGGATACTCCAGGCAGCTCTGACCTCGACTCCAAGCAAAGCCAGAGAGCAGGCTGCGGAGCAGTTGCTTGCCTGTTTCCTGCCAAGTGTGTCCTCATGGGGCGACTCCTGGGAAGTAAGGGGAACAGGTGACAATGGAAATCTTTTTACTTGTTTTCTTGTTCAGGATTTTGAGCAAGGTCTCACTCACTTGTAACCCTGGCTAGCCTTAGACTCATGGAAGTCCTCCTGCCTCAGCTGCCCAGATGTGGAGATTTTAAGACTTGTATCCATCCAACCCTTGGTCAGAATGGAGTACATCCCTCACCGCTGGCCTCAGAGCTGGCCGCGAGGCTCAGTGTTGAGGTCTTAGCTTCATGCATTGGCCTTACTCCCACAGGCGAGAGCCCTACTCCCTTTGGCAGTGAGCACTGATGCCCTGGTGAGTGGGGCACAGCTCCCCAAAGTTGTCTAAAGGTAGAGAGCCTCAGGAGCTTGTAATCTGAAGTCTGTGTGGAGAGGGCCTTGTAGAGCCAAGTCGTGACCTTGAGAGGACCTTGTAGAGTGGAATTGTGACCTCAAACTGGAGCTATGGTTTAGCTAGGTAGGTAATGTCACTGGTGGTCCTCACAAGGAGAGAGGGATACTTGATTGGACAGAGACTATGGTGATGCTGGCCAGTGACAGGCCAGGGGGTGTGCACAGCAGCTGTCCCTTCAGCAGTGTGTAGGGACGCACAGCCTGGGGCACACACAAACCCACCTTCAGGCTCCCTGCTTGCCTTCCCTGTGCAGGACTGAACACATTTCCTAAGCCTCCTAGCTGCAGGGACCTGGGGTAGACTACTAGGCACTTCCATGCTTTCTCTGACAGCTTATCACGAGAGCCACACCCGATAGGACATGGGGGTAGGTACGTCCGATCCTATTTCATACCCAAGGCTCTGGCTTTGGCACTCCTTCTCTGGTGATATTTCAGAAGCCAGTAATTTAGCTTTAAGCTAGGACTTCTCTTCGAAGTAGCTTTCTCACTTTATAAGGAGGGCTGTGGGTAGGTAGCACCCAGACTGCTACCACTGTGAGGTCCCAGGGATGTTCCCTTCCCTTCGTCAATGCTTCCCTCAGAGAGACTCAGACTGAAATCTGGTTCCAGCCATCCAAGTGCTCTACTTAACAAACTTCTGGTCTCTCTTCCCTGCAGTGTATTTGAAGAGTGATAAACTATTGTCTTCTCTACCAAGAAGTACAGACTTCCAGAGACCTGCCACTAGGCTACAGATACACAGGGGCTGTCCCTCAGACCGAGGAGTAGCACTCAGACTCGTCACTTCTCTTGTTTAGTGATCCTAAACACTCCCATTAGCCACTTTGTGGTTTCAACTTTGTTAAGCTTTCTGATTAACTTGACCTTGCCAATATCTACGAATATCCTTTCTTGGCTTCCGTGTACGATGCTGTCTCCCAGCTTGGCCCAAGGGGCTCAGATATTAATAACACAGAGTATCCGTCCCTTCTCACTGGGGGTGCACTGTTTAGAAGCAACATGGTCTCTCGCATTGAAAACAAGAGCGGGCAGTCAGCTGTCAGCACTGAAGGTTTCTTCCTTTGAGAAGGTCATTATGTATGGCCAGGGTGACTTCAAATTCCATCCTCCTGCCTCCTGGGTGCTGAGATTACAGGGAGTGCAACACCTGGCTTCAACCTGTTTATCAGTGTGGTCATGAGGCAGGTTTTCCACCATAGCTGGAGTACCTGCAAATTTCCTTTTTTTAACTTTTTTTTTTTAAATAATGTATATGAGCACACCGTAGCTGTCTTCAGACAACCCAGAAGAGGGCATTGGATCCCATTAGAGACGGTTGTGAGCCATCATGTGATTGCTGGGAATTGAACTCAGGACCTTTAGAAGAGCAGTCAGTGCTCTTAACCACTGAGCCATCTCTCCAGCCCCAAATTTCTTTTTTCTTTTTTTCCAATTAATACTCTGTGTGTGTGCGTGTGTGCGTGTATTTGAGGACAACCTGCAGAAGCTGGTTCTCTCCTTCCAACATGTGGGTCTTGAGGACCGAACACAGATGGTCAGTCTCTGCGTCATGGGCTATACTCTCTGAGCCGTCTCACCAAATGTCTGTTTTAATAAACTATGTGCAAGTCCTTGCGCTCAACCCAGGACTGCAAACACACACACACACACATACACACACACACACACACACACACACACACACACAACCAGCCAACAAACCAACCACACAAACAAAAGGTCGGAGTGCATTGTGTAACAGTGACAGGTGTGCTTTGTGCATTTCACTAGGGCTTTCCAACATTATTTGTCTTCCAAGGTTTTCATTAAAAAGGCTGGAAACTGTTGGGGACTGTTAGCGGACACACAGATCAGCCTCTGGGTCTGCGTGGTTTGGAAAGCCCCTCTGCTCACTGGTAGCTGGTGGACCTAACCATTTTTCACTCTTACTCATGTAAGACAATCCCGAGATTGCTCTCACCGTTTATCAGGTTGGACCAATGGACCTCACACACAGCAGGATAGAGTCCAGCAGTAAGCTACAACCCTCTTGTGAGAATTTTGGTTTCTTTAAAAGCACAAAATTTTATGTGTTTTAATCCCAGGTGTGGGATATAGGGGCTGCTTTGGATTGTTCACAGCAGCTGACAGGGGTGTGGTTATGTCCGCTGAAGATAGTTTAAGAGCCTGCTTTGCTGTTTGCTCCTTAGAGATATCCTGACTACGAAGATCAGACTTGCCCCGGGGAACCTGATGTCCCTAACCAGCAGGAAGTAGTCTAATGACATCGATGCCCCCTTTCCCCTCTAAGGTTCTATCCTACCTAGTGTTGGGGAAAGGGTGTAAGACTGAATAAGGGTGGTTAGTGAAGAACCCAGTAGAGTCTGGTTACACCGCCCAGCCTTTTAGTTTTTGCTAAGCTGAGCAGACCGACCTTGACCTCACTGTGCTGCCCAGATGGCTTCTGCCTGGAGAAGCTGGGATTTTGTGCACCACCACAGCTGGCTCTGATGTCTTGCTTAACTTCTTTGAGTGCCACTCTGAGTTACTGGGAAGTCTGGTATGGATGAGACAGTGAAACCTTGTCTAAAATGGGCACGGGGTTAAGTAGATGCTACTGCTGCATCCACCTCTAGCAGTTTATATAATAATAATAATATTGGATATAATTCATCTCTAGGCTGTAGCATTCAGGGATTTTATGATTTTTCGTGGCTGGAATGAGAATGGCCCCCATAGAAATATATGCATATAGGTTTTACAAGACAGGGTTTCTCTGTGTAGCCCTGGCTGTCCTAAAACTAGCTCTGTAGACCAGGCTGGTCTTGAACACAGAGATCCTTCTGCCTCTGCCTGCAGAGTGCTGGGATTAAAGGAGTGAGCCACCATGCATTAGGCCCATCTATTCCTGGTTCTCAGTTGGTGGAACTGTTTGGGAAGGATTAGGGGAGTGGTCTTGTTGGAGGAGGTGTGTCTCTGGGATGGGCTGTGAGGCTCAGACACTCCTGTGGTTCCCGGTGCTCACTGTGCCTCCCACTTGGGGGTCACGGTGTGAGCTCTCAGCTGCCTCTTCTCTCTGCCACCGTGGGCTCCGCCACCGTGGGCTCCAAACCTCTGAAACCACAAGCCAAGTTAAACCCTTTCTTTTAGGAAGTACCCTAGCTGTGGTGTTTTATCACGCCGTTACAGAGATGACTACGATACTTACCTTGGTTATTTCTGGCTGAGAGATTCAAAAGATAATCTTAGTCACTGAGCCAGAAATTTATAAAAATCTTGATTTATTCTGAAAGATGACTTAAAAGTGCTTTTGTCAGAAAAACACAAAAGGTTTTCACACAGGTTTAAAGCCACAGTGCAGTATTTAGACTTAAAGGACATAAAGTACTGAGCTGAGACCACGGTGCCTGCCCGGGTGCGCGCCTGCCCGGGTGCGCTCAGCCTTACTTATAGATGGTTGAGCTCTTCCTGGGGCTATCTGGGTACGTTCAGAAACCTCCAGTCTTGGCTTCACTCACAGAAAGCCGAGTCCTGGGTTCTCTTGTGCCTTCTCTTTTGAGGTAGCTGATCCCGCCACAGAGAGTGAAGAATAAAGCTGTAGACACAGAGCAAGACTTTGTAGGGCTCTTCTGCTCACCACAGAAGCCCTGCTCCAAGGCTGGCTGGGAGCCATGGAGGACACAGAGGAGCCCGAGGCAGGGTCTCTCCCCAGTGTAATTTTAAGAAGACAGAACGAAGCACATGACAGGGCAGCAGGCCTCTGGCTCTGTAGTGGGTTCTAACGACTCCTGAGTTCATCTTCCTGCCTATGAATTACACAGAAGCACAGAGGGAGCACAGCCCTGGGTGGCCTTCGGTAGGAATCTGGAAGGCAGATGCTGTGAGGTGCCAACTGGGTAGGAGCGCCAGGGTGGAGTGTGGAGAGATGCCCTCCTCAGGAGTGAACATGGCGGCGTTCTATAGAAGAGAACCAGTAGCAGCTGCAGTGTAGGCATATCGGATGGAGGGCCATACTCCTGCATTCACCAAGTGTCAGGCAGGGGACAGGACCCAGCCACTGGCCAGGAGAAGGATCTGCGTGGAAAGGGGGTGGGGCTAGAATTCCAGCACCAGCTTGAATTTTTTTTTGACAGAAACAGACCAGAAGGCTCCTAGCTGCAGCAGCTTTGTGAAGTTTAGCACTGCGGACCTAAGGCATGGCAAGGGAGGTTCACAACGGGGAGGCAGGAAAGCAGCAGCACAGACAGAAGGCCCAGAATGAAGAGCTACACATGTGCACGGAGGAGGGAGGTCAGGCCCAGCAGCCGCACCTCCAAAGACCCAAGAGGAAGGAAGCTGGGTCGGCTCAAAGCACAGCAGGAAAAGGGGCTGCACCATAGGGTGTGTGAGGAGAGCAGAGCTCCACATCCAGGTGACAGACTGAAGAAGGAATGAGTGTGCCTCCCTCTCCTGCTATGAGTCTTCCTGCATTTCTTCAACCTAGGATCCTGCTTCCTAGGAGGGAGGGCCCACGGGTCAGAGAGGGAAGGTCAGGAGGGAGCACACGGCAGAAGAGAAGGAAGGAACACCATGAATGACAGACAAAGAACAAACTGTAGGAACCTGCAGCACTGTGCTCTGGGCACAGGGAGGCCGTGTGGCTGAGAAGCATGGGGGCGTGTTTCAGGACCTCAGACAGAAGTGTTCTCAGAGCCACTGAGTCCTGCTGAGATCACATGACCCACAGAGAGCTCCTACTCAAGAAATGAACCTTGTGTAGACACAGACGGTGGAAGGCAGGAAGCGTATTACAAAGGCCTGAAAGAGAACCACCCTGGAGCTTTCTTCGGAGTCTGTGTGTGGCTGAGAAGTGGAGGGAGTCTGGAGGGGAAGAGACTGGGTGACAAGGGGGGGAGGGGGAAGTAGACTGAGCAGCAGCCATGGATGGACAGATGGAGTCAGATCCTGTAGCGCAGCAAGGGCCACAGAGGGTTAGACAGTGAGGACCGGTGGGAAGCAGCAATGGAGACAAGTGAGGGAACAGGGAGCCCAGCACCCCATCCTCCTGAAGACAGTAGCCTGATGGAGAGGGCTGCAAGGGGAGAGGCCTCAGACAGCGGCAGCCCAGTCACACTGCGTGATGGGTGCTCCTGGAGCGCTGACCTCCAGCATGACAAGGCCACAGCGCCCAACTCTCGGCAGCTGTGACCACCCGTGAGGAGCTAGGCCTGCTGACACTCAGCATGGGGGAGAGGTCACAAGGCCTATCGCCCCAGGATGAACAGGCAGTTAACAGATGCTGAGGAGACAGACCTTCCTTGGTGGGACAGCTGACCAGGTGGGTGCCATGTGTGACAGTCCTCCCAACCACGGAACTAGTCGTGGGTGGGATCACTCCCTTGGTCTGTCGGTGGTGCTTTATGGCATGGGCAGATGACAGGACTGCAGTACCTTCAGACTTCCTGAGACTTGTAGACGGCACAGTCGCTGCCCACGTCCCACTCCATCCTCTGGAAGAAGAAGACCACGACGCTCTCCAGCAGCAAGCCGCTCAGCACAGCCAACAGGGAGAGCCTCCGGTTGGTGTTCAGGGTCACTAGAAAACAAAGCAGCAACTATACTAGAACTCTCGGGACGTGGCAGGCCTGGGAGCTGCATGGTGCTGAGACCTGGGAACCGCCCTAAGAACTGATCTGAGGAAAGCCACCCTGCTCTAGAGTCTACACCGTGCTGACCAAAGTTTCTGCTCTAATATAGCAGCAAGCTCTTCTCAAGCAAAGAGGCAGAAGCCCACGAAATAGAGAAGACAGAGCTGGGTGTGGTGGCTCCTGCCTGTAACCTCCAGCTCTTGGCAACTTCATACAGGAAGACTGCCATGAGTTTAAGGGCAGCCTGGGCTACATAGGGAGACTGTCTCAGAACAACCTCTACCACCAGCTTGAAGGTTTAAGGAGACTGGCATCACAGTTCAGGAAGAGCCCAACAAGAAGGTCAGGCAGCGGCTTCCTTCTCAGCAATGTTTCTCACAGTGCCTAAAAACCCAAGACTCATCTGGCAGGCAGATACTCCAGTCTCGTAACTCTGGACAAGCCATTCATAGAGCTCTGCTGAGAGAAGGTGCTGCCTCACCTACAGGAGAGAGGCCGAGGGCCATGAGCTCTGAACTTACGGCTCCGTAGGCCCAACTGAGTGATCCTAAGTGCGTGCTTGTTGGGCACCACCGATACACGCAGACCAACATGGACCTCTGTGGAGGGGTCCCGGTCACCAAGTCTGATGCTTCCCGAAGGCTGGAGGCTGACATGCCAAGTAAGAAGGCACACACTCACCTCTGATTGCCTGGAAATTCGACGTCAGGACAAACACTTTAATGAGCCTGAGACACAAAGGTGTGTAGTCGTGCTCCCAGATGACGGCCGGGATTAGCAGGAGCTTCCCGTAGCTGGACAGCAATAGCGCTTTCAGCAGCAAGACAAAGTCAGGTGCTCTTTTTGCTGTCATGGGCTGCTGTACCCACAGGAAAGCAAACATGCCAGTGAAAAAGGCAGCTTGTTCTATGGAGCAAACGAGAGAAGCACAGACGTCTCACCTAGTCTAACCCCAAGCCCGAAAGAATCCCACCTCCAACACAGAACTCAGCTGACGTCATAACAAACACCTTAACAAAATACCATGTTTTCCTCACACACAAGTACATGCACACCTACGGGCTTCATGTTAAACCCTGCTGGCCTGGCTTTAAAAATATTTTTCAATAGGTTTTAGAGGTTTTTTCTTTCGGGGGCGGGGGGCAGTGGTGGGGGCTGGTGCCTTGCTACAATGCCCAGGCTGGTCTCGAACTACTGACTTTACTGTACCTCAAAGTTCTGGGATCATATTATGAGATTATAGATGTGAACGCCCAAGCCTGAGAAAGATCTGCTTTAAAGCCTGAAATTATGTTTTAGCTCTTGGGTTTGGGGAGATATGCTTGAGGATTTTTTTTTTTTTAAGTTCTTTGAGACAGGGTTTCTCTGTGTAGCTCTGACTTTCCTGGAACTCAGAGATCGGCTTGTCTCTCTGCATCCTGAGCGCTGGGATCAAAGGCGTGTGCCATCGCCAGCCAGCTGAGTATTTTTTAATGTTTATTTTCACTGTAGCTATCTGTGCCTGTCTGTGTGAGGGTATACGTATGAGAGGGCCAGAGGAGGGCATCTGACCCCTTGAGGCAGTGTCACAGGCAGTTGTGGACCTGATGTGGGTGCTGGGAACCAAACTCAGGCCCACTGCCACATCAGGACATGCTCCTACCCATCAAGCTACCTCTCCAGTCCCCTTGAGTATTTTCTTAGTATTAGTGTCTGTAAGATGTAGACGGTAATAAATCCTGTACATTTCGGACTGATGTGTATCACGGTTATTAAAACAGTCATAAGCCCAAGTGAACAAGTCCCACCCCTCCACTCTAGGCTCTCAGAGGGAGAGAACAGCAGGGCTTTTTCACTGCATCTCCAGTGTCTATCCCACGGACACTGAGGAGTCTTTAGCTAAGGCAGCCCCGCTGCACAGTGCATGAGTAGTTCTACTCTAACTGACGGGACAGGCTCAGGTCGGAGGGTATGTCCATCTGTATGCAACCCTTCATTCAGTCATTCAGCCACCCAGACAAATGCTTACTGAGTAGCCATGGTGGGCTCAACCCTTGGGGGTTTCACATAAGAGGGTGAAGGCAGATTGGCAAGAAGTTAGTGCACCCCAAGGGGCACGGTAGAACGTGACAGAAAGGAGGGCTGTAAGGGAGAAGGTAGAGGTGGTGTCAGGGTAAGTGTCACAAAGATGAGATTGAAGGCAAGACCTCAGCGACATGAAGTCAGATATGGAGCCATCGTGGACAAGCAAAGTAAAGAGTAAAGAGTAAAAAGCAGAGTAAAGAGAAAGCCAGCTCTAAGGCCATCAGCTGGAGGCTTCCTGTGCCCGAAGCAGCTGGGTCAGAGTAGGCTAGAGCGGGGGCAGGAGGTGCACTGAGATCCATGGGAAGGAAGGAGCTCGTCTCATTCCAAAGACTCCTCTGTCACTGTACAGAAAGATCCATATGGGCACTGGGCTTATCAGAAGGGACATTTGTGTGGAGAAGAGACCTTGGGGAACAGTGCCAGGTTGAGCCACATTGCTCTAGCTTGTGTAAAGTCCCAGGCAGACGCAGAGGAAGTAGGGAGCAGGGGCAGAACTGTTCTGAAGATGGAATGACCGAGGCTTTCAATAACGGAACTGAGGGCTTCAAGGAGGCTCCAGTGGGACATCGAGGCCTTTGGTCTTAGCAACCTGCAGTGGGAGCCGTGTGCAGAGGCAGAGCAAGCCCAGGCTTGGAGATGGCAGCTTACCAGCTGTCCAGGGGGGTTGGTAAGCAGCAGGGAGACAGAGGCCAGAGGTCAGACAGGGCACCTGAGAAGATGGATGGTGCCAGGGAAGGAGGGACAGTGGTAGAGAGGGGACAAAAGAGAGCCTGTGATCCAGAATACGGTGTGGAAGGCATCACAACAATCCTGCTTCAGCCTCCAGAGTAGGTGAGAGTGCAGGTGTGTGCCATAGCCTGGCTTAAGTCAAAGACTTCTGAAGCAGAAAAGGTTGGAAATTAGAAATAAAGTTGCCACAGAAATTAATTCAATGTAATTCAGAGAGAAAGCCACATTTTAATTTCAATGAAAGGCGCTTCCAAACACAGTAAGGCAGAGTAGTCTGTCTCTGTCTGCAGTCCCACAAGCAGCAAACTTACTGTCAGATATCTGTCCCACGCAGCCAGCCTAATGCACTGGGAAACACCAGGCAATTACTAACATTTCCAGTGAGAGGACTGATGAACTCTTCAAAGTGGACAGTAAGTACTTTATAAAATGTCCTAGTCTGACAAGTGTACCATTACTATTTCTCTACCATATACAAGACAAAGAAAGCAAGCAGGCGATGTTTGGTTTCACGCCCAAGACAAAGGGCTGAGGTGTGTATCATATATATCAAAGCAGAGCTGGCCTCCAGCTCCTCCCAGCATCCCTCTGTCTCCAGCTCCCTATGTAATCCAGACATTTGGGCCGCTCTTCATTCTTCTCTGTGCCCAAGCACCCTTTCTCCCTTCCTC
>NW_021604626.1:4145086-4184023 GCF_004785775.1 Grammomys surdaster
TCTGTGCCCAAGCACCCTTTCTCCCTTCCTCATCCCCTGCGTCCCTCTACCACTAGACCCTCAATCTGTGGCAACTCCCCTGTCCTGAGAGCAGCTTCCAATAAACCTGCCTTTAATATAATCTAATCTGGTTTGAATTGGCTCATTTCACAGGCGGGGAAATAACCTATCAGGCGATTCGGACAAACTCGCCTGGCAGGTTAGTGGTGGAGCTGCAATACGGTCTCTGTTCCTGTATTAGTAGTAGCTGTCTCTCCACATCTTAGCTTCGATCAGTTAGCCGAACATGGACGGCTCAGCATCTGCTCACCGAAAGAAGCGATCACAAACATCCTGTAGAAGTCCCACTCCTTGGCGTACCGGATCACGTCATCGGGGGCTGGACTCTGGTTTGAGTCCTGCAGCTGCCACCACCGCAGGTATGCTTCACAAAGCAGACAAAACATGCAGAGCTTCCCATGGATCTGACAGCCAAAGACAGTGCCACTGCGTCAGGTAAAGGAGCCGTGAGCTGAAGGCATGCCAAGAGGCACGCCGCAGCTACACAGATGTAGGGGTTATTGGTTTGGTAAGGTCCTGCTATGTAGACCAGGCTGGTCTGGAACTCCAGATAGGCCTCCTGCCTCAGCCTTCCAAGTACTTTAAATGTACACCACATTACACTCAGTAGTTGTGCTGAGAATGACCCATGTGGATTTCCAATGTTATTAACTGGCTAATTACAGTCTTCATGTACATTACGAGTTATTAATTAGCAGTGTTTATTGGAAACCCATGGGAGATTTCCAAGCTTGGACCATCAAAAGACCCAGTCTGGAGTCCGATTTTTAGGAGTAAAACCTGGGTAGGTGTATTTTGTAGCAATTCCTGAATATAGCCTAGCATGCACATGCACACGCATGCACACACACCAGGAATCATAGGTTCAACACCGTGCTCCCCCTACTTCCAGCCAAATAGTCACGTTTATGTGACTTATACAGGTGGAAATAGAACTTTTTCAGAACAGGCTGTTTCATTGTGTGTGTGTGTTTGGTTTTTCCAAGACAAGGTTTCTCTGTGTAACCCTGACCATCTTGGAACTAACTCACTCTAGACCAGGCTTGCCTCCGTCTTAGTGTGTACCACCACACCCAGTTAATCTAAAGACTTTAGCACACTATGTAAACTATTATTATGAACAGGTATTTAAAAAAGAAAAAGAACCCTCAGGGCTGAAGGAGAATAAAACTATAACAGCGAAAATAATCAGAAGCTTCTAAATGTTTTAGTTACCAGTTTCCCCGGTCAGACCACCTTTCCTGCAAACCGAGCTTTCTCAGGAAACTAACAGTGGGGATCTATGTTTGGGATGTTTGTGAACCCAACCAAACCTGACCTCAGGTTCTGAGGCTCCACAGCTGGCTGGCACACAGGTCCTCTGGTTGCACTCTGGAAACATCTGGGAAGGATGTCCCCCAATGTCATCCACAAACTGAGCTGGTCTGGGGAGGTCTCCCTCATCCGACCCAGGAATTTTCAGTGTGTAAGCAAGCTTGAAAATCAACACTCTGGTCACTTAAAAGGCTTTTATTATTTGAGGGGCAGACCACTGCACTGTCTAGTTCTACCAAAACTTAGGAGGGCCAAATTAAAACATATACCCAGTTAAATTTGAGTCTTAGATTCCCAACAAATAATTTAAGTATATCCCATGCAATAATTGGGACAGACTGAATGCTAGAAGTATTTTACTGTTTATCCAAGTTTCAAATTTAACTGATGTCTCGCTGACAATTCAACCCAAACTATTAAGTCATTTACAGTTCAGTATGAAAAGTGGAAATTTTGAAGTCCAATCTTAAATGTTAGTAAGTGCAAATTTTGAAACATCCAGCCTTTAATGTTATTACTTTTCTGCCTTGTTTTTCATTTCTTGCATTCTCTTAACAGCAGAGTGCAAAATGCATTTAATTGTGGTTTTAAAAAATAGTTTTCTTTTACTGTTTGCTTCCTAGATCCAGGTGTAATTGTTTCCTATTCTGTGTTGGAATTTGATTGTCAAATTAATTAGATAAAAAACACCTAGGGTGACATTCTGCCGATGGTTTGGAGAGACAGACCTTCCTTCCACCTTAGACCGTGACCAAGATCGTCCATAACTTTGTGGAGAGCCTTGACACTGGTAACTGATGCTGTCACTTGCTTGAATTCTTGATTGGCCACATGTTGAGCTGGTTCTCCCAACTCCCTACAGCTAGTCAGGGTGTGAAAAAAATAATTCAGAGTCCTAAAGCTGGTAGCTTCAGACAGCTTAGAGTTAAGGAAGCTATGCTGAATGGTTTGGCAGCCACTGAGGTGTGAATGTAGTTTCATATTGGAGAGATCATAGGCAAACATGGCACTGCTCATTGGCTATGATGCTTTGAGACCAATCTTTAACATCCAATTTTATTTGAGTTCTTATTTAAATGTTATAATGAGACTGATTATCTGAACAAAATACTAGCTGTTGGAAAAACAAAACAAAACAATAAAACCATCTATTGCATTAATAAGGTACACATCCACATTTGTCTTAGGAACTTGTGTTTGCATACAGGACTGGCCTCGGAGGGAAGACTGGATGTGGGAAGAGATGTTCCTTTGGCTGGCAAAGTGTGTGTGTGGGGGGAGACAAAGCCAGTGAAGCCCTGGTGCTTCTCCCCTAAGCAGTCGTCCTCTCAGCACGCCTCCCCCATCGTACTGGACTCCAACTGTGGCCCACACTGAAGCTACTGCTTCTCAGACATTAGGTCCCAGCAGTGAGGTAAGCATACACCTACCTACCCAGCTATGGTTAGCTTTATTCTGCTCAAAGTCAACATTTTAAGAGGTAGTTCACTAGAGGTATCCAAACTATGCCGCCGGTGTCTCTCTGTGACCACATCGTCCAGCAGTCACTAAGCACTGCACACTCTTTTAGAATCGTTATATATTCTCTAATTCTGTTTGAAACTGTTATTTCTCTTAAATGCAAAAGCATCAGGTAACATTAAAAAAAAATGTAAAGCCCAGGTTGGAAAGAGGGCTTGGCAGTTAGGAGGACATATTGCCTTTACAGAGGACAGGAGCTGTGTTCCCAGAACCTGTGACAGGAGGCGCACAGCTGCCTGTGACTCCAGCCGTCAGGGGCACCTGCCATAGGGTACACATACCCTTCCTCCTTTAACACACACACATACACACACACACACACACACACACACACACAGAGTTTTAAATACTTAAAAACCATAACTTACATTTATTTTAGTGTTGAAAAGAATATGCCTATAGGCCTGAGTTTTGCATAAAATGGCATTAATCAGGATGATAACAGGGTCATACTCGATGTATTTGTCTACTGGTTTCTGGCAGGATTTCTGGGGGAAAAATATAAAATAATATTAGAACAAACAAATGAACACATTCAGAAATTTTAAAGGACGTAAAAAAAAATTGAAGTCTGTTTTGGACTTTGCCAGCAACAAGGTGTACAGGCATCTATTTAAAATCCTCAGATTAAAAATGCTCACCCACGCAAGAAGCTGCTTCATGATGACTAGATATAAGCTTCTAACTAGAAATACTAACAGTTTACATTTATACCCAAGAATCTATAAAGAAAGCCAGATGTGCTAACATGCAACTGTAACCCCAAGTGTTTACGACACAGAGGAAGGAAGATGCTGAGTCAGCAGGGGCTGACTGAGGAGACCCTGCCTCAAATCTTACAGTAAGACAGACAGAAGTCAGACAGGAATTTGATTTAAAGACCCGCTTCAGGCACAAAAGTGTTTCAGAAGACACTACTTTCAATTCCACTTTCAGTTTTTACAATTTCTTAAAAGCTAATCTCTCTAACACACTTTGGCTGACAGGCTGTGGTGTAGACTGTGGCTCTGGATCCAGAGACAGGTATTCAACAAAGTTCCTATCCTAGCTTCTGAGAGGAGGACAAAGGTCAGGGTACAGTGTCAACAATCCTAAGCCTGGGCTTTTTTCCAATGAAATCAAGAACTTGGAAAGAACGTGTTTCTTCTCTGCTACCACAGACACAGTGGAGGGTGCTGTGCTGTGTGCACAGACTTGGGCTGTGCAGTCTGGGTCTATGTCACCTAAATCAAGACTCCCTCAGCTTCCAAATGGCTTCCTCTCATACTCCTATACTGTGAGAAGAATTACAACTGAGTTGTTAAATCACATCAAATCACAGGTTGTTAGACAACCTGTGGACACTGAAACAGTATTATTCTCAAAGTTGCACCAATGCTACTATTCACTGAAAAAAAGAGTGGCTTCGATTCCGAGTGACAGGATAACACAGAAACAGAAACTACAGGAAGACCAGGATCACCTTTTAGTTATACCAAAACTAGAAATAAGTCAAGTGCATCGGAGAATTGTAACCCTGTACATCAACGGAACAGAACAGATTCACTGTCCCCGGGGAAGAGACTCTCCACTTCAGTCACACCACTGTAAGAAATACCATGCCTCTCCAGTTACCAGGTGAACTGGCAGTTCTGCTACCCTCTCAAATGTCAATCTCTCTGTCAAAATGGAGGCATAGAGGTTCATGGCTTTCAATTCCCCGAAATTATCTGTGAGTTAAGAGCAACCACATTCAGATACCCAGCTCAGGACAGAGGCTCTTCCCAGATCCCCTTCCTTTGCCACTGACACGAGCTTATCTCTTCCCCTCATGCATGAGGTTCAAGCCTGGAGATGCTACAGTAGTGCCAAGAGCAAGTCCCTCTCTGTTTTTCAAAAGCTATCTAAATCCCGCTTTCGGATAGTAAGAACAGGGAGGCAGACACATTTGGAAGCAGGAGGGGAAAGACCAGCATCAGGAAACACAGAACTGCTATTCCTCCTGTATAGTTTGTTAGCCAGATACCTGTGCTGTGGATACGACATAACAAGAGCTCTCCTTCCCCAGAGCTTCGTGGTCTCCAAGAAGCTAATCACCTGGAGCCACTATCCTCCGACCTTCGGGGCCTTACACTTTAGAAAGCAAGACAGCACTCCACCTTGCCATCCGAAGACGGTTACACTGAGGTGCCAGTGATCTCTACCTAAGAGGCTCCTTCTACTACCAAGTGGCATGCCCTGTGTCCTCCATCCTCTTTCCACGGCCCCCCAACACCTAGGGAGCTCGCTGACTTTCTCCATCAGTGGACCTGATGGATTGGCGGGTGCTCTTCCACCAGTACCCTCACCGCTGCTTCTTCCTGCCTCACTTTGATTATCTAGAGGAAACACACACACACTCTCTCTCTCTCTCTCTCTCTCTCTCTCTCTCTCTCCCTCCCTCCGTCTCTTTCTCTTCTGGACCTCCTGCCTCCACCTCCCAACTGCAGGGATTACAGGCGTGCTGCTGGAGATGGCCTCTAAGGCTGCCTGCATGTCAGGCAAGTACCCTAAGAACCGAGCAACATCCCCGGCCGTGATGAATGTTTTCAATTTTGGTTAAATTGTTGTATTATTTACTATTTAATTGACAAGTACCCTGAAGAGACACAGTTTTCTTCTAAGAAATCTCTACAGCACGGGACCTCAAACACTGCATCCATCTCCTCAGGCAAGACACGCTTCCTGCTACAATTCTTACTTCCTTAGTGAATCACATCTCTCTCTCCATCACTTGTTTATTCGTTTGAGACAGTCTCTCTCTAGGTAACCGAGGCTGGCGTCCAACTCGTGATCCTCCTCCTGCCTGGCCTGCGAGTGGAGTGCTGGAGTCACAGAAACGCGCCAGCACTCCTGGGTGTCTCCTAAGTCTTAGAACATCCATAGCCCAGGCAGTCTTCAAGCACATCCTCGCTTTCTCTTTCACACCATCATAAGGACCACTCCTCCCCCACGTGCTCAAGCTCCCAGGCCTTGCCCCGGACCACAACACGTTCGGATCCGCCTTCCTAGCCGCGCCCCGCCCCCGGGCGCGCTCACGCAGATGGTTATCTTGAGCACGCCGTGGTTGTAGTCCCGGTACAGCTCCCGGGCCTCCCGGTTGCAC
The DNA here is from genome assembly GCF_004785775.1 of Grammomys surdaster. Taxonomy (NCBI): domain Eukaryota; kingdom Metazoa; phylum Chordata; class Mammalia; order Rodentia; family Muridae; genus Grammomys; species Grammomys surdaster. The sequence goes on from NW_021604626.1 coordinate 4,151,106, forward strand.
TCGATACAACGATACAGGCAAGAGGACGAAGCCGCCGCCGCGCCTTCCGTGCTTTTCCCGGACCGCGTTCCCCTACGCCCGCCCGTCCCCATGGCCACTCTAGGGCTTCTACTTCCGGCCGCTGGCGGAAGATGCCGGGACTGGCCTTGGAAGGAGCACCCAAAGGCTTACTGGGACTTGTAGTCCGAGCGTTAAATGAGAGCTTGAGGCTAACAGGGTGCGGACTATCACTCCCAGTGGGCACTGCGGCCGCGCGCCGCGCCCACCTGCCCGCGGCGGGCAGAGCTGGGCCGCGCCTGCGCCGTGCGGGAAGATGGCACCTGCCGGCCGCGGCTGCGGCTGCTCGGGCAGCTTGGGTGCCGCGGTGGTGCGGCCGCTGCTCCTGCTGCTGGGGGCGCTGGCCTGCGCGAGGGCCACCGAGCACTACTCTCCGCTGTCCTTGCTGAAGCAGGAGCTTCAGCATCGGCAGCAGCAGGAGGCCCCGGCGGGCGGCGGCTGCCCGCAGTCGGGGGACTGGGCGGACCAGTACCCGGAGTGCGGTGAGTGGGCCGAGCCGCCCTCTCCCTGCGGCCGCCCCTGCCTAGCGTGGAAGCACCTGGGAGGTGAGGGTACCGGGGATGGGCTCAGGCGGGCAGCGGGGACGCCGACCCGCCTGAAGGGTGCCTACTTGGGTGCACGGACCAGGAAGTCCAACTTCTTTCTGCTTTCCCCGGTGGGTGACTTGCTCAGTCCCCACCCCAGGAATCCAATCCTGAGAGGTGCAAGCAGTTTGAATTTGCAGGGTGACATCAGCACTGACCTGTGCTCCTCAGATGTATCCCCGACGGTAGAGAGAGAGCTTCAGGCCTGATTCCTGCGTGCATTCCAGCGCTCAGGCTCATTCATTGAAGTCAGACGTTGTAGGCGTGTAGAATAAGTCATGGAGGATCACTCTGGGCAAAATGCACATGCTCTTTCTGTTTCGAGTTGTACAGTGGGCATTTTTACCCACTCCACCGCCCCTTCCCCTCTGGGTGACCCTCCGACTTGCCGTGGGAAGGCCTGGGTCTTCCATACCTAGTAGCAGCTGACTGATGATGCCTTTTAAGACATCCCACGGGTGTCCAGCACCTTACGCCTGCTCAGACACTACCTAGTTTCTTAGCTGAGATGCAGTCTCAAGATTAGTGCAATCTGACTTCGTTTGAGCACCATCTGGCTTCTTAGAATGGGTTTTTGGACTTATTTTGTGCCTCTTCCTTGCCTGCCAACAGCGTCGCTGATGTGGCTAGCATTCCTTAGCGAGCCAAATGACCATTGTTAATGTCACCTCCTGATTCAGGGCAGGAGGTTACCTGTCGTGAACTTGACTTTTCTGTAAATACGAGACTCCGTTTACTTCAATGTGAAGTTTTATTTCCTCATTTAGCCTTGTTAGTTTGGCGGCTTAATTTACCATAAAAGCAGTAGCCACCTTATTGGATGGCACCTCCTTGTCTCTGAAGGGAAAACTGAGACACAAGGAAAAGGCTAGCTCCCAAAGCCCCAGCTATAGAGGAAAGAACATAGAACAGACAATAGTTGCTTTATATTCTTTGTTTTTGAGAAAGGGTTTCTCTGAGCCCAGGCTGGCTTTGAACTTGCATTTACACGAGCCTTCTCTTTAACCCCTCAAGTGCTGGGATTACAAGTGTGAGCGTCCATGTTCAATTTTGCAGACAGGTTTTGTCTTAACCTCCAAGGGCTCTTGGTAGGAAATGCCTCTCTTCAGTTTCTCCCAACCCTGGATGATTAAATGGAAGTTGGACTCTGTGAAGTTTTCCTCAGGGACCTGTCCTAGACTGTGGGGACAAATTCAGGATAGGCAAGTAAGCAGGGCATACATAGTCTGAGGGGCTTTTTATCGGTTGTGTTTAGAGCCCGAATACCGCCGACACAACGATCTACTCTTGATATCCAGAACCTATCAGGTGTCCCAAATCATACAGGTCTGACCTCACCAAGAGGGCATCTTTGGAATACCACGGTCACTTTCTTGCCTGCCCCACATCAGCCAGACTCTAGACTTGAGGCAAAGAGCTGCCTAACTGCCCCTCAGCGTTGTTCTCAGGAGCAGGTTGCCAAAGGAATCCCTGCTTGGATCTCCGTGTGCAGCTGGTTAGCCTTGCTCAGGCTTACTCTCTCACTGCAGCGCCCCCTGTGGTGGAGGAGTAAATGGTTCCAGTGAGAGAAAGCGGATCGGTCTGGAGGGGTCTTGTCAGCAATTGCTGGCCTAGCTGGTCCCAGGGAACAGTGTGAACTCGCAAACCTGCAAGCCTGCCAGGTGTCTCTGCCCTAGTCTTACATGTTCCGCAGCCCATGGTGATATTTTGTCTTCTAGTATATTTTTATGTTTCTAACTGAAAGTAATTTATAATGTTTTTGATCCTATTGTCCCACGAGAAGATAATTTTTTTTAAATGATTTACTTATATTTTTGTCTTCGTGGAGGACGGTAGGTGTGCGTGGGTGACCATAGAGGCCAAAAAGGGCATCTGATCATCTGAAACTGGAGTTATAGGTGATCGTGAGTGCTAGGAACCAAACTTGGGTCTTAACCACTGGGCCTGCTTCAGGCCTGAGAAAATAATCCTACTCTTTGAGAAGAAGAAGCCATCTGCTATGTTATTTGTTCTTGCTTTTTGTCTCTTTGTTTCATTTTTTTCTTTTTCTTTTCCTTTTTTTCTTTTTTTCTTTTTCTTTTTTGCTTTATTTTGTTTTGAGACTGTCTCATGCTAATTTAAGCTACCCTGAGCTGGAACTCACTGTGTAGCTTAGGCTGCCCTTGAGAAAATTTTGACAGTCCTCCTGCCTCAGTCTCCTGAGTGCCTCAAAACCTGAAATTTTTATTTTGAAAATAAAAGTAATTTTTTTCTTATTCCTGTGGCCCTGTTTTTAATATTGTGACTGTGGGCAGAAGTACGGAGCAGAGTCTTCTTCCCCAGTGCCTTTTGTCGACGAAGCTGAACTAGTTAGTGTTCATTACCATTTTCCTAGGGGGGAAATCGAAGTCAAAAGAAGCTAAGCAAGGTTACCCTGGAGAGCCTAGATTTGAGATTAATTTGATTTTTTTTTTTTGCATATCAGCATAATTTCAAAGCATTAATATAGTAAGCCCTACACCTTAAACTCGTTGAAAGTTGTATTTGTTTGCTTTTGTTTTTATTTTTTTCAAGTCAGGGCTTTCCGTGTATCACTGACTGTGCTAGACTGTAGACCAGGCTGGCCTCGAACTCAGAGATCCACCTGCCTCTGCCTCCTGAGTGTTGGAACTAAAGGTGTGTGCCACTACCACAGGCTTGAAGCTTGTAGTTTTATTTATTTATTTATTTTTAATTAATTTTATTTTTTTAAAATGAATGAGTGCTCTGTCTGCATGTACACCTGTATGCCAAAAGAGGGCATCAGATTCCTTTTTATATGCAGTAGTAAAATTTATTATTATTTTATTTATTTTTAATGAATGAGTCCTCTGTCTGCATATACACCTGTATGCCAAAAGGGGGCATCAGATTCCCTTTCATAGATGGTACTGAGCCACCACTTGGTTGCTGGGGATTAAACTCAGGACCTCTGAAGAGCAACTCTTGCTCTTAACAGTTAAGCTATCTCACCAGCCCCAAGACTTGTATTTTTAAATAACACTTGGGATTTCAGACTTTACGTGTGTATTAAAATGCATCACTGATCCTAGTGTTTTGAACTGCGTAGCCACAGGAAAGCTGTGTGTGTGCCTGTGTGTGTGTGTGTGTATGTACCAGGTATTGATGAATGTGCTGCACCTTAGTGACCTGACTGAGTCCCTTGTGGGGAGCTTAGTTTGGTGTAGGGCAAGTAGTCCTGGGACACCTGACTAGAGGAGTGATGCTAGGCACATGGGGGTAGGGGGGAGTGGAGTCCCACGTCGCTGCTGTTGTGCAAGGCAGTGAGCAAAGACTCGAAGCAGAACTCCAGAGAGAGTAGCCTTGAATAGATCCCAGATACATCCCTGACCCCTCCCTTCTATGGATCTAGCAAAGTAAGGAATGTATCAGTTGGAAGTTGCCCACTGACTAAAGAATCCAGGTTTTTTGCTCTTCCTACAAACCTACGTGGTGTGTCCTTCAAGCGAAACGCTGGCTGGTTCTTCACAGACATCTGAGGCCACATGTTAGTGATCCAGTCACATGCATTTCTAGTAACTTACGAAACACCTTTGGTTCCTCTCTCTTTGCAGTAAGAGGGACGATGAGCTAAGGCGAGGCTTCTTTCCCTTCTGAGAGATGCTGTCCTGTATCCCAGGCTGGTCTCCAGCTCTCTCTCTACATGGTGGACTATGACTTTGAACTTCTGATCCTTCTGCCTCTACTTCCTAAAGTGCTAGGAAGACAGGTGTGTGCTACCACACATGGTTTTTCTGTGGTGCTGGAGCTTCCTGCCTGCCGTGCAAGGACTTTACCTACTGAGCCACGATTCAGCTCCTATGCAAAGTCTTTCAGTGACACACTTGTTTGCTTCTAGGTGACAGTCCTGTACTTAATATCTTCACAGTAGTTTTCAGTGAGGTACCTCCGTCCATTTGGTGACCTTAGCATAATCCATGTTGAATGTCACACTCCGTCTAAATAATGACTTATAGCCTTAAACGTGTTAAATTTGTTGGGATAAACAATCCCAGAATTGAGCCAATGAGATGGCCCAGTGACCAGAGATGCCCTCAAGCTTCTGAGGGTACTAGGCACACAGGTGGTGCATATAAACAAATTCAAGCAAAAACACTTGTACACATACATCTTTTAAAATAAATTTAAAAAAAAATGTCAATCTGAAAGTCCAAACACTTCAGATAAGAGCTATACAGCCCAGGCCAGTGAGATGGCTCAGTGGGTAAAGGCAGTTTCCATAGCCTGATGGCCTGCCTTAGAACCCTGGGACCCACATGGTGGAGAGGACAGGCTCCTACAAGTCATTCTTTGATGTCTGTTTGCACACTGTGGCTTGCCCATCGACTTACAGCAGTAAATGTAATATTTTTTTTAAAATAATAGTCCACATACACACACCAGTAGATGGTTCTTTTTCTGTTTTTGTTTTTTTAGATAACACTCAGTTATTTAAACTGAGTGGGAACAGCTATTTTCTGTAAGCTGAGCTGTGTCCTTAGCTGCTCTTGGTTGTGGCTCTCCCCGTCATAAAGAATGGGGCACAGAAGTAAGGGCATTAACGGCCATGCCCAGCGTCAGACAGCCACCGAAGTGCCCGAGCTCTGAGCCAGCAGGACATTACCTCCAAAGCAGTCAGGTTAGTCAGGGGAATAGCACAGTGGAGCATAGGGCCTCCTTCTCTGAAAACACCATAAGTTCAGCCAGTTATCTACCCAAGAGAGGTGCAGAGGAACAGCTATTAGAGAAAGGAGTTTGGTGAAATGGGCAAATCACTGGAATAGGTGTGTATGCCTTTAAGAGCGAGATGCAGGCTGTGTCAGCAAGTGAGTAGTTGTTTAAATTTAGCCTTTCTTCCCTCACCCGTGTTGGTTCTTGATCTTAGTAAGTGAAACTGCCCAGTCCTTCATGGTGGTTCCATGTAATGGTCCACCATTAGGTCACAGCGCCATACCCCTGAGCTTGTCTACATGGCCACTATGTCCGCCTGGCCCTTGCTCATACATCTGACATAAAAGCAGAGTTATCACTCGCCTCTGACTTTTCTGTTTCCCTGGTAGCACTGGTGACTTCCTCCCTAGGTCACAGCCAGATGCTTGTCCTTTCCTTCATGTCTGTAGCAGAATGTGCCTCCTTTCCCCTCTCCAGGTCGAGCTTTTCATTTCTGGCCAGAGCCTGGGCTACATGATCACCTCACGTAAACAAAACCCTAGCCCGGTACCATATCTTCCTCCTGGGAACCAGCAGTAGCTGCATTTGCCCATTCTCTCCCTGCTGAACACGGCCGCTTGCTTATTCACTCAGCCGCTTCTGAAAAGCTCTCATGAGCAGAAGCAGTGAACACAAAATTAACTCTCAGTAGTTCTTAGACTATTCCAGATGCCATAATGTGTCTTTTTAAATTTCCATTTTCCAAGAATTAGTATTGTGTTCTTAAAAGTAATGTACCCGTGTAGAGCTTAGACTGCCATTAAGATTATTACAAAAGTTGAAGAGGTTTTTGTTGTTTTTGTTTTATTTGCTGAGCTATAATCCTGTTGTGTAGCCCAGGTGGACTTTGAACTTGTGACAGTCCTCCTGCCTCAGCTTTCTGAGTCCTGGGATTACAGGGATTTGCCATCTCACCTGGCTTTAGTGGAATTGAAGAAATCCTAAAGATTTATTGGAGCCAGGATGGGGTGCGAAGATGGCAGGCAGGCAAATTGAATTTAGTCACCGGGGGCTTGGACAGCAGACCAGCTCTTAGGAACTAAGTGGTTGGGAATCTCTCTGTGAGCTATGTCGCAGTAGACTCAAGTGGTCAGAAGATGAACAGAAGAAGCTGGGTGTGTCAGAGAGTGCCTGTAACTCCAGCACTCTGTGGGCAAAGCAGGAGGATTCAGAGTTCCAGGCCCGTTTGAGCCATCTAAGAAAGGCAACAAGCAGTGTTGCTACTGTTAGCTTCTGGACCTACTGCAGAGAGAGGGGGTGGGAGAAGGGAGAGAGAAACAGTCTGAGTGACTCAGGCTGTTCATACCCCGTGGCTCAGCACTTACATTTGTTGGATTCTATCCTGGTTGGGTAAGTTTGTGAAGGTGGGGGTCATGGCAGCTTAGTAAAATACTATCTGTATCAGTGCAGAAGCAGGGATGGGACAGTGTCCACAGGATATTGTGTCGGCAATGTGCAACATCCATGGTGTGTAGTGTCCGTGGTTTGCAGTGTCTGTGGTTCCTTCTGTAGGTTGTCCACACACACACCCATGCTCTCACACATGTACACCTGTGTCACAGCACACGTATGGAGGCTAGAGGCTAACTTGCAGGAATCAGTTCTCCCTCCACCGTGTGGGTTTCAGGGACTGAACTCAGGTAACCAGACGTGGTGACAGGTGCCCTTACCCCTAGTGTGCTGATATCCCTGCCTCCTATTGGTCATGATCCAGTGTTCTAATGGCCTCAAGGTCTGCTGCTGTCCTTGGTGTCCTTGCCTTTGTTCCTCTGGGTGTGGCTATTGGGCTCCTCCTGCTCAACACTCTGATCTTTCCTCGGATGGTTCCTGGGGCAAAGCTGAGTGCCCTTTAATCACTGAGGCACTCTTAAGACAGCTTCGGGGGATGAGTTCCTCACAACACGAAGTGAACTGTTGGAGAGAAACTCTGGTAGTTGTACATTCCCCGTGTTCTGCAGCTACTTTGAACATTTCTGTCCTTCGGGAGAGTCCTTGTCCCATATATTAGGAAGGTCCTCAACCTTCCTAATGTTGTGACCCTTTGATCCAGTTCCTCATGTTGTGGTGACCCCCAACCATAAAATTATCTTGTTGATACTTCATAACTACAATTTTTGCTATTGTTACAAATTGTAATGCAAATTTCTGTGTTTCCCGGTGGTCTTAGGCAACCCCCGTGAAAGGGTATTTGACCCGCAAAGGGATTTTGACCCCCAGTTAAGAATCACTGTTGCAGGGCATTTCTGGTCTACTCAGTCCCTCAGCCCTGGAGAAGCCACTCCTTCTGTCTCCTTAGTTACCCACATGTCCCTTTGGGAGTTGTGTACTCTGTGACCTTTCCCTTCCTGGTTCTGTGGCTGAGCCTCATGTATGAGACACTTTTCCATGTTGTCGTATGTACGAGCACTTCATTTTTGTGGAGGGATAATCAACCAATCATGTGCATCTATCCCAGTTTATCCGCCGTGAATACTTGGGCTGTTAACCTCCTCTTGGGTATCATGAATACCGCTCCCGAGAAACTGTGTACAGCATTCGTTTGAGTTCCTATATTCAGTTCGTGATCTATTCACAGATGGAGTTGCTGGGTCATATTGGAGGTTCTATTTGTGACCTGAGGAGTTGCCTGCGGGGAATGATAGCGTGGGTGTGGGTTCTTGAATCTTGTTGGGTGGTTGTGATTCCCATGGCTCCAAAGAGACTGGAGCTCAGCGACATTGAGCGGGCACTATGGGGCCCGCCTGGTGGGGGGAGTTCTCACTCTGTCTGAAGTTCCTCGGGGAGCAGGGCTCTCTCTCAAGTGGACCCGGAGGCTGGTGTCTCCATTCAGGACTCCTAGATGCCACTGGGGGGCTGCGGATGAACAGAGACTGCACACCGAGAGAAATGAGAGGGAGAGGTCTGGCCGTGGTTACTCGCCTGGCTGAAAGGCAGCTGCTCGGCTAGCTTGCTTAAAGAGGTGGGCCTCCGCAGTGGAACTCCACAGCAGGCCCCAAAAGACACGAGGGAGTCCATGGCTTTTACAGGCTTTATTTTCATGACGAATGGCAGTTGAATCTGAATGCACCCCCACTTAGGTCAGGGTGGACCCTACTTAAATAGGGAGGGAGGAGGGAGGAGAGTCTGGGAAAGAATACTTAATTGGCTACACCCTCTGGCCTTTAGTTATCTCATTAATATGGAAATCTCTCAAGGCTCTGAGACCTGTAGTCAAGCCCTCTACCTGTGGAGGGGCTGGTAGGGGTGTTGCCCTACGTGACTGAATGGTGCAGGTCAATGGAGGTCTTAGATTGAATGTCAGGACCCTGGGTTTTGAGAGCGTGGCCGAACACCTGCTGTTGTCCCTGATTTGTCCCATCAGGGTCAGGAGTTCGAGACCTGTGCCCAGCCAAGAGCCAAGCTATCCTTTTCGCAGTCCAACAATCGCCAACACATTTTCAATGGTGGCCGAAGCATTGTACATTCCTTCCACCAGTGCCCAAAGTTTCCAGTTTCTCGTAGCCTCCTGTGGGTTGGGTGGAGACCCTTACTGTGCTTCAGATTATGTTCCTCTAATAACAATGGTGGCCTTTTCTTGTGTTGAGTAGCTTCTGTATATCTTTAGGAAATCTCTCATCAAGGCCCTCTGCTCATTTGTAATCTGATTGTCTTTTTCCCATTGAGTTGTAAGATACATTTATATATTTTGGACTCTGGACCCGTAGTGCATGTCTTGTGGTGTTAGTTCTCCTGGTTAGCCTTTGTTCTTGTGTGTGTATGGGGGTGGGAGGGGTATGTGCACACATATGAGCAGGTATGTGTTAAGCCTAAGGTAGATGCTGCCATATGGAGAGGTGTTTAGCTCTGCTACTCCACGGCCACTGGCATCTGGGTTGTAGACAGTGTCAGCTCTTCCCACTCTTTCAGAATAATCAGGACTTTCCTCCCAACCCTAGTCATAGCAGGGCACTTGACTCCTGTAGAACACCACACAGCTGGAGTTGAGAAAGGCCCGGAACTTTCACTTGCCTCTAGTTTGGCTTTGTGGGCATCTTAAGATTTCAGCTTATGGTCCTTAAATTATCCGAAGAGAGTGAGTGACCCAGAATGTTTGCTTTGCAGAGTCGTCATTTTTGAACTTCCATGAGTCCGACTGCGAACTGAGAGGCTCGGCGCCCTGTGACTCGCTGCTTTCTCTCAACACTGAAAAGATTCTGGTATGTGTCCCTCCACCCTGCCCGTGTTGAACACCAGCCAGGGCCCCACCTGTGGACTTTCTACTTTGAGTTCCTCTGGGACTGAGATTTGACTAAGAGCCAGAGTGTGAGGCATTCCCATGATGCTGGGATCGCACCTTAGGGGGCTGTGCCCTGGGTCCCGTGTGTGTTTGGATCTGAACTAGCTTGCTCTTGGCTTTCTAGGCAAGCAGAGCACTGTGGTTTATGACAAGAAGGTCCTGTAACCAACCATATTGAACACAGTGGTCCGTTCACTGTTGTTGGCAGTATGGTTCACTGGTCACACAGAATCACTTGGCTACGTAGTCATGTGTTCCAGCAGGCTCTGTGCTGTAAGAAAAGACAAGCTGAGGTTTGGAGCTCTCTCTAGATCCGTCCTCTAGGTTTGCCTGGGTAACGGATCTTTTAGTCCTTTCTGACATAGACTTTCCTACATATGTGCCTAGGAGTTTGATTTGTCTGTGGCAACTCCAGCCTGGAATTGATTGTTTTAATAATATCTTTACGTGTGTTTGCATACTTAACTTGTATGTATATACATGTGCACATGCACATGTGCCAGGGTGCATGTGTAGGCGTCAGTCAGAAGACAACTTTCGGGAACTGATTCTCTTTTCGTGTGCTCTGTGGCTTGAACTCAGGAAGTCAGGCTTGGCACCTTCACTCACTGAATCATCTTCTCAGCCCCCTTGGTTTTAATGCAAGTGCTGTAGGTGCTGTATTGTCACTTGGTGTTGGCTGGCAGAGCCTCTGGGGAAGTGGCAGCTGTTTGTATACCAAAATGTGATTTATCTCCAGAGCCCATTAGAACCATCTGCACAGTGGCTGAAGATAACATGTGAGAGCATTCAGTCAAAGGCAGGAGCTTATGGCTTGTGATCCCAGCACTTGGATGGTGAGGGTGGGAGAATGGCCTTGAGTTCAAGGCCAGCCTGGGCTCTGTAGAGTTCTGGGTCATCAAGGACTATATAACAAGATACTTACTGCCTTTAAGAAAGTCCTTGCTTCTGAGACAGCTTATTTCCTGTTTCCTGTCCTGACATTCAGGTCACACATGGTCTCCGTGTCTGCCTAGGGCCAGCCTTATGCCTCACACTACATGGCTGTATGCATTGTTTACAGCCTTGTTTCTTGACTAGATTCTTATATGTCCATCATGTAGCTGTGGATTCTAGAATACTTGTGTGCTTTACCTAGTATTCTGTGTTCAAGCCATGCCGGAGGGCTGATCTTCTCAACATAATTAAAGGCACAAAAGAGCCTGCACAAACTCAGGGGCCCCAGAGTAGCCCAGAAGGACTAATCCCCACAGAAGGGAAAGATAGCCTTGGAAACAGAGGTACTGGGGATAGGGGACCTGAGCATCACCCACAAACCGGGTTCTTGAAGCTCAGTCAGAAGACAGTGGCACGGACGTTCTGCTTCCACAGAGCGTGAACGCAGCTCCAGCAGCGTCACACACAGGCTTCTCATGCAGGGCTTTCATCTCCTGTCAGAAGCTAAAAGATGTTTGTTTGTTTTTAGAGCCAGGCCAAGTCTATTGCAGAGCAGAAGAGATTCCCGTTTGCTACTGACAACGACAGCACCAATGAAGAATTAGGTGAGAATCCAGTCTGTTAGTGTTAGTGGGGAACACCCAGTAACACCTGCCCAGAGTCGTGGGAGCACTCCATAACACCTGCCCAGAGCCGTGAGAGCACCCTATAACATCTGTCCAGAGTTGTGGGAGCACCCTATAACACTTGCCGAAAGCAATGGGAGCACTCTATAACACCTCAGAACCATGAGAACACTCCATAACACCTGCCCACAGCCATGGGACCACTCCATAACACCTACCCAGAGCGATGGGAGCACTCCATAACACCTGCCCAGAGCCATGGGAGCACTCCTTAACACCTGCCCAGAGCCATGGGAGCACTCCTTAACACCTGCTCAGAGCCATGGGAGCACTCTGTAACATCTACCCAGAGCTGTGATCGGATACGGATTAGGATGCCAGGTGGGAGGGACAAATAGGAGACTGACACTGCTGATCAGGCTTACCAGGCCTCCTGAGGTTCTGTGTGGTATGCATTATGACCAAAGATTTGGGTGAGACCTGGGGATGTGTGTCAGCTGGTGGAGTGCTTGCCTGGTGGAGGCCCTAGGTTCGGCCCCAGCACAGTGTAAACTAGGTGTGGTATCCCAGCACTTGGGAGGTGGAAAGGGGAGGGTCAAAGTCCACGGTCCTCCTTGGCTAAATAGGACACAGCCTGTGACACAGGAGGCCCTGGCTAAACAAAGGGAAGGAAGGCAGACAGACAGCAAGAAAAGACTTTTGTACAGTGTTTGGTAAGGATTGTTCTAGCCCTTGGTTTCTATGGAAATTAAAAGTGATGTTAGTAAGATCAACTGCTCTGTGCTAGAAGAGTCATGTGCTGTCAGCATCGTAGGTGGGAACTACACTCATTCGGGTTTACAGAGGAGCTTCATGGTCTGGCCATTCCTGGCATGCTTTCAAACGGGTGGGGGGGTTCCCAGCATCTAGCATGTGTTGAGGTACTTACTCCCCATTTCCCAATGAGCTCACGCATGAAGAGTGGACCCACAGCAAGCACAGGGCCTCGCAGAGCCGATGGACCCCAGCTCCTGCGTGTGGCTGCAAGAAGCACCCAAAGGGACCTTGCATCTGACTGCTATTTCATCCTTATTGTGGCCGTCCGTCCTCTTGTCATTGTAGCTCAGTCCTCCCGTGCTGAGTCCTTTCCTCAGCGTTGTCACTGCGGAACACTGCCACCTTTGCAAAGTTCCCCCCCACCCCACCCCGTGCTGATCTCTGGGGTGACTTTGAGAACTAACTGTCCTTTAAGGTGTCAGTGAGGCTGATCTTTGTGGAATGGTTGGCTTCTTTCAGCTGAATGTCCATTTAGTAAATGGTACTTAAGCTCAGGTATGGGGACTGGAGAGATGGCTCAGAGAACCGGCTGCTCTTCCAGAGGACCTAGGTTCTATTCCCAGAACCTCATAGCTGTCTGTAACTCCAGTTCCAGGGGATCTGACGCCCCCTTCTGGCCTCCATGAGCACGACGTATGTGTGTGCTGTAGATATACATGCAGTCAGAATAAAAATAAAAACAGCAACAACAAAAACACACACCTTGGTATGAGCCTGCCTTATGCATTTTTAGGAGCAATCCAGGAAGCTTGAGCTGAGTTAGGTTCTTCTGTGTGACAGAGATTCTTCTTGGAAAAAAAAAAAACCTATTGGCAGAGGCAGTGTCCAGAGATGAGTTGCTGTCTGTAGCGACCTCTGCTGTAATTGTAGCTATTTCAGGTTTTTTGTTTTGGTTTCTTCTTCTTCTTGTTTTCTTTTAAATATATATCCCTGGGTTCCTACAGTAAAATTTATACCCCAGTAACTATTTATGTTTGAATGAGATGTAGATTAGTGTTCTTTGAAGTTGTGGGTAGGTATGACAAAATTGGAGCCCTATTTGTTCTTTTTGGAGGGATTTTTGGTAGCCAGGGCCCAGGTAGATCTATGTTCCAAACCAAGGTTTTCCCTGAAGTTCTGATCCATTTTATTTTTTAAAGAATTAAATGTGTGTGCGTGTGTGTGCGCGTGCGCATTTCTTTGATGAGAGTGAGTGTTTTGTCCACATGTATGTATGTGACCTTGGAGGTCAGAAGAAGCTGTTAGTTCCCCTGGAACTAGAGTTACAGAAAGTTGTGAGCCATCCTGTGGGTGCTGGGACCTCCATCCATGTCCTGTTCAAGAGCAGTCAGTGTTCTTAACGCCCGAGCCGTCTCTCTGCCCTCTGTTCTGTTTTATAACTTTTTTTTTTTTTTTTTGTATAGCAGATAGTACCAGCTATGGGAAAATAAGGAATTCTAAAAACATATCTGAGAGGGATCCTTAAGAAAACTTACCACTAGCTTATCAAGCAAGAGCCAGGGAGTTTGGAGAGGTCTCTGGGTCCTCACCCCCACAGAACCGGGCAGAACCAAGCCTGCTTTAGCCCTCAAGCAGGCTTTGTCACCTTCAGTTCAGAAAGCTGCTCTTGTGTCCTGTGTGGCAGTCTGGGAAGCATGGCTGTGGAGCCTGGGCCTGCCCTCAGGGCCGCACTCAGTGGCACCCTTGTCAGGCAACCCCTCTGCCACGGGTGCTTCATCTCCTTGTCTGCAAGTGGAGGGGATAATTGTACCATCCTCCTTGCCACCGCTCAGAGAGTAAGAAGAGCCTTCCATTCCTAAAGGTCCAGGGCTCTTCCAGTGCCTGAGAAGAGCTATGATGTATGGCCCAGTGCTGGCACTCTAGTCTCCATGCCGCCTGTGGGCCGCCTAACCAGTGCTGGATAGCAAACACGGGGTCACGCATGCCATCTAGTGTGCTTGCTTCTAGGTTCCTTAGCAGCACTCTTTTCTCAGAGCCGCACCTTGAGACAAGGCAGAGAGGACTTACTGACTATCTAGCCCACCTGCCTTTCTTCCTTTCTCCGATAGCTTTCTGTTTTGTCTCATAGCTATTGCTTATGTGCTGGTCGGCAGCGGTCTCTACGATGAAGCAATAAGACACTTCTCAACAATGCTCCAGGTAATGTTCCCCTTGGCTCTGTGACTGCGAGTGGTTGAGGTGATGCGAGGTGAGCCCACACACCTGCAGGGCCGCAGTGGAATGTGGTGTAGGGTTGCAGGGAGTGGAAGAAGGGAGCATTGACCCATTACCTCGGTGCCAGGCTTGGAAAGCTCACTCCATTCCACATGGGATAAGGGAAGTGAATGCTGTTTGAGTCGCTGCCCACGTCTGCACCATCATGTAGCAGAGGTGGCCTTTCTCAGCATGGTTGAAGTAGCTACAGGTCACATCCTCTGGCACAAAACCTCTGTGGGACATGGACCCTCCATGAGACATAGACCATCTCTGAGACACAGGCCCTCTGTGGGAGGTGGATACTAAGGGTGTGAAATTCTAACTGCTCGGGCAGGACTTGATCCTGCTTTTGGATCTGCCTCTCACTTTAGCAGGGAACTGTGAGACTGCTTTATGGCAGACTATAGTTGAAGACTAGCTAAGAGAAAAGAACCTGCATTGTGGCGTACCCCTGTAATCCCAGCACCTGAGAGGCTGAGAGAGGAGGATTGTGAGTTCCACGCCAGCCTTGGTTACAGATGTACAGCCTGTACACACATGCACATAGAGAGAAAGGATGGGAGAGAATCATGTGTAAGTCACCTGTGCGTCCTGTGAGGGAGCCCTGCGCAGTGCTGACTTCTCACAACATTGTTCCCTTGCACTGTCTGTAGGAATTTGTCAGGGATTAATGGGTCTGACCAGTGCTCTACAGGAGAAAGGCCTGCACTCCGCAGTTACAGACTCCTATGTCCATACCTGCCCTGTGCTTCCCCCAGTTCTTCAGCCTCATGGCACATGTGAGTCATAGTAACCGCCTCTAGAGATGTGTTCTTTCAGTTTAGGTGAGACATCCCTCGAAGAGCCTGGTGTCTAATACCTAGTACACAGAGTGCTCAGCACTCAGGAATACCTAGTACACAGTGTGTTCATCACTCAGGAATACCTAGTACGCAGAGTGCTCAGCACAGGTGTCTTTGTTGCTTAGAGGCCAACAGGTGGCTCACACTCTAGCGGATAGACTTCATGTTTTAAAATTTTTATTTATTTATATGGTTTTGTTTTTATTTGTTTGTTTTTAACGAGTGCTCTATACCTGTATACCATGTATACCTGCATGACAGAAGAGGGCATTAGATCCCTTTTTAGATGGTCATGAGCCACCATGTGGTTGCTGGGAATTGAACTCGGGACCTCTGGAAGAGCAACCAATGCTCTTAACTGCTGAGCCATCTCTCCAGGCCCCTAGACTTCATTTAAAAATATTAATTTTGAAACTTTAGCTCTGCTTGTGTAAAAACACAAAACTTGTAAACACCAGGTGTGTAAGTCACTTGGTAATTTGTAAAAACAACACAAAACCTTGAAACTGTATGATGTTGATAAGCCTGTATTCTCAGAAAATTGACAAGGTATTTTTTGCTCGTTCTTACTTTCAGGTCCTTAAGTCATCAGCTCTGTGTAGGGGTGGTCACACAGGCTTTGTTTTTCAGTGGAATTTGAAATGCAAATATAGATATTTAAATAGGTTTCAAATTGCAGTTCTGTATACAAATGCAGAGTAAAACTGGCTGTGTAGACAAGACCTAAGGTGTTGCTGAGGGTTAAACTCAGGACCTCTGGAAGAGCCTCTTAACTGCTGAGCCGTCTGTCCAGCCCAAGGGAGAGATTCTCAAGCCTGTTCTTTGTGACTTCTTCCTTTCTAGTGGCCTGGTTCACTTTTGACCCCAACTCTGGCCACCAAGACATCATCTTACCTAATGATAACCCATCAGCAGTTATGCTGACTGGGTAATGCTGGGATTAAAGGCATGTGCTTCTTACGCCAGTGACTTAAGGCATTTATGTGAGCAAAAATCATTTATTTTGTGATATCAACAGCTTGCAGATGTATAGTCATTTAGTTCAGCTTTTTCTTTTTAATTATTGTAGTGAATGATAGTACTAAAACATTAAAATAAAAAATGTCCTTTCTACCACTTTAAAGTCATTTAATTTCTATTACTGCTTGTGTTTTATGACTGTGTTTTATGATCTAAATACACATGCTACAGAGTTTGTGTTAATGTTTAAATTAGTATTTTAGCCAGTCTGCAGAGATGTAGAGCACTAGTGTTCCATTATTGGAATTTCTCTCTGCAAGAACACTACTTTCATTAGTTTGAGGTTAGCCAGTGAGGCATTGAAATAATAATACAATGTTTCCATTAGTCTGAGACAACTAGTGAGGCAGTGAAGTAGTAATACAATGTTTCTATTAGTCTGAGACAACTAATGAGGCACTGAAGTAGTGATACAATGTTTCCATTAGCCTGAGATAGCTAGTGAGACACTGAAGTAGTGATACAATGTTTCCATTGGTCTGAGACAGCTAGTGAGATACTGAAGTAGTGATATAATGTTTCTATTAGTCTGAGACAACTAATGAGGCATTGAAGTAGTGATACAGTGTTTCTATTAGTCTGAGACATCTAGTGAGGCATTGAAGTAGTGATACAATGTTTCTATTAGTCTGAGACAGCTAGCGAGACACTGAAGTAGTGATACAATATTTCCATTAGTCTGAGACTCTGTAGTAGCCATACAGTGTTCCTATTAGGCTAAGATGCAACTAGTGTAGACTGCAAGTCAGCTCAAGTATGGAAGAGATGACCAGGAGGTCCTTAGGTCCTTCATAAAGCATTTTGTGTTAGAATAGGAGAGCGCAGCTCCTCCCCCCCTCCCCCCAGTCTCTTGCTGATTTCCCTCATGCTTTCAGCCTTCTCCACACAGTGAGGAATACAGGATCTGTGCACATTTAGGTGGGGACAGAGTGGAGTGTTCAGGCTTGTGACTTTTTGTCACTTGTCTTCTTAGCATATGGTTGGTTATTCTAAATAGAAACCTCAAAAATTCAATAACAAATGCTACCATCCACCCAGAAGATGTAATGAGAACCTCAGTCCTCTTTTCTGTCAAAGCTTTCCCATATTAGGCTTATGTTTAAGAGTTCCTTGTTGCTTCCTTCTGATGCTGCATCAGCAGTGCGTTGCCACATTGCACAAGTAGGCAGCAGCAGATGTAGAGTACGCTGCCAACTTCAATTAACCAGAACTTTGTTACATGGGTGGATTTTTGTATAAACCAGTCTCTTCAGGTTGAATGTTGACAGCGTATTTGCTCTTTCAGTCAGTTTGCTCTCGCTTTCTTTATATTGGCAAGTGTAGTGGTCAGATTTCTTAGTATAGTGCAACTGATTTTTATCCCACGATCTCGTTTCCTGTCCAGAATTTTAGAACCTTGAACTTCTCAACTCCTGTTAGTGCCTGGGCTCTTTGCTGTCTCTGAATTGTAACTGGCTAAGCATCTCTAGGGACCTACTAATGGTGGCATTGACCAGTTCTGCTTGCTACTCATAGTACCCTCCTATGGAATCAGATGTGCAGCAGCTGTTTTAAAGCCGGTGACCATCCTAAGTAAATCACACTGTGATAGCTTTCCTCACATAGCTTTGGGCTTTTCTTGAGTCCAATAACACCAACAGAGCTGTTAGACAGCTGTGCACTACAGCCCAGAGCAGCAACATCTGATTCCACTTATGGGAAGTGACAAGGGTCACCATAGGGGGTGGATGTTGTAAAGTTGCTATATGGAATAAATGCTATGTGGTGTGTATGTTGGGTGGCAGAGAGCCATGACTAAGGAATTCTTATGAAGGAAAACATTTAGTTGAGGCCAGCTTACTGGTTCTGAGGTTTGGTCCATAATTGTCGTGGTGAGAAGCATGGTGGTGTGCAGACAGGCATGATGCTAGAGAGTAACTAAGAGTTATACATCTTGACCCACAGGTAGCAGAAGGAGACTGCTACACTAGGCCTGACTTGAGCATCTGAGACCTCAAAGCCCATGACACACTTCCTCCAACAAGGTCACACCTGCTCAAACAAAGCCCTAACAGTGCCACTCCCAATGGGCCAAGCATTCAAACCCAGGAGTGTAAGGGGCAAACCTACTCAGTCTCTGCAGTTGTGAAGCCTGATCTTCACATTCGTCTGCTCTGTGCCATCAGTGTGTGAACCCGAAGTGTTCCCATGATCCTCATTTGCACCTTTATCCCGTTGTTTGTCAAGGAAGTGTCCTCTTTGTGTCTTGTGCTCTAATTTCTAAGTTACCTGTTGCTTTTCTTTTCTTTCATCTCTTCTTTTCTTTCTTTCTTTCTTTCTTTCTTTCTTTCTTTCTTTTTTTTTTTTTTTTAAAGAAGAGATCTCACTATGTTGCCTCGAGCAGACTCTTCCATCTTGCCTCAACTTCCTGAGTATTGGGATTACAGGTGTGGGCCACCATGTCCAGCCAACCTCAGTAAGCAGGCTTTGTAAATGTCAGTCTGCACTGCAAAATGCTGATTTATCTATCCGCTCATTCATTAGAGACAGTATCTTACTTGGTAGCCTGCACTGGCCTTGAATTTGTGGCAGTCCTCCTGTCTCTGTGTCCATAGTACTGGCATTCTATGTGGACCCCCACTGTGGACTGAAATGCTGATTTTACTTTGAGCTAGGCTGACCTAACATCAGTGTACCGGCATCCCTTCCATGTGTAGATGTGTACTTCAGTGGCGGTCTTGGATGCTGAGCCTTTGCCCACTTCCTATGCCCCTTTGGCCCTACGAGGGCTAGCAGGGCAGGTACCTGGACAGTTTCATGTGGTAATTTAACCTCTGTGTGGACCTGATCTGATTGTGGTGGACCTGAATTCTTAGCTCAGCTTTGCTTCTTACCTTCCATCCACAGAACCGAAGACACCCTGTGGTGTCTGTAACATTTTATAAACAGAGTTAACCGATGCTGCATCTCTCACGTGCTGAGTCTCTGTGCACTCTGAACATAGTGAGTTTCGGGTCTAGATAAGCCAGCCTTCTGGTAGAAAAAAGAACTACCTTTACTTTGAAGAGGATTATTTCATTATATGTGTTTATGTGAGGACTTCCTTGCACTCGCCTGCACCCAAGTGCAGTGCTTGCCTGGTGCCCGAGGAGGCCAGAAGAGGGTCGTGTATACTT
The DNA here is from genome assembly GCF_004785775.1 of Grammomys surdaster. Lineage (NCBI taxonomy): Eukaryota > Metazoa > Chordata > Mammalia > Rodentia > Muridae > Grammomys > Grammomys surdaster. The sequence continues at coordinate 4,170,342 of NW_021604626.1, forward strand.
GTAACCCACCTCATGTAGGTGCTAGGAACCAAAGCTAGGTCCTATGTAAGAACGACCAGAGAGAGCCCTTAACTCTGGTCAGGCCCTCCAGCCCCTCATGCGTGAAATTGAAAGTCACTCGTCTGTCACTATAGCATGAGAGTAATGTGGACCGCCTTGTCTGAGTGGTTGTTCCTTGTTGCTATGGCCAGACCCCAAAATGCTGCAGCTGCAGAAACTAAGGAACGTTGGGAACTGTGCTTAGTTGTCACTGAGCTCACTTAAAATGCTGAAGAGCCTACTGAAGAACAGGACTAAGCTGGTCATATTTGCTCAGTAGTTTCAAACTGTGATGCTCTGATCTCAACTTGTTTTTAGAGATAATGTATTTGTTGTTGTTTTTTAAATTTAACTTAATTTTTTACTTATTTGTTTTTGTTTTAAGAAAAGTAACTACTATATTACATAAATAAAGCTTCGTCTTATTAACATTTAAAGTGGATAATGTAAGTATATAAAGTTGTACCTATTTTTAAAATTTATAAAATCTGTACTTAAAATAAGGAGTTGCAACACTAGACTCCAAATACAACAGTACAATCATCATCTGTCCTTCTGTGTTGCTACAAAGTATCAATTATCATCTGTCCTATGTTGCTACAAAGTATCAATTATCATCTGTCCTTCTGTGTTGCTACAAAGTATTTTCTCAAAGGCAGGCTCAGTGGACCAGAGGAGCCCTAAGTGCTGCAAGGATGCTCACAGGGATGGGTGCAGTGTGGAAGAGAGAATTAAGCCAGGGAGTTGGGAGATGAAGGGGACTGAATGGGTGTGCATGTGGGCACACCTAGCATCCCAGAGGCCAACTGAATGTGTGCCTGTATTTCAATTTCTTCTCTTCCTCCTCCTCTGCTTTTTTTCTTATTCCAGTTAGCACTTAAATACTACAATGTCACAAGCTTTTAAGCAGCATTTCTTTTTTTAAGGTTTAAAGTATTTTATCGCTAAAAAAATGTTTCTGCTGTGGTGGCCAGAGGCTCCCATGAGCCATTTCTTGAGAGGCATCCACGTCAGAACGCTGTGTGCTTTAGTTTGCCCTCAGCTGGCCCCTTTCCCTCACCCCATCCGCACTCCACACTGGCTAGCACAGTCTCAGCAGAGCTAGCCTCAGCCTGATGTCTCTCCCCCCTCTGAGGTTTCTCTAGCTGTGCAATACATGCCTGTGCTTACTGCTAAATAAATCTGACCTATAGTAAGACTTGCTGTGTACTAGGTTCTGTGCATGTGTGAGAGAGAAGACATGCTTTGAAGATACTGAGTTTCCCTAAGTGGCAGGTATCCAATTGCAAAGTATGATGGGATATGGAAGCTAGATCCCCTTGACCCCTCTGTCTGCTTGTTTAGTTTTTGAGGCAGATTCTCACTGTGTAGTCCAGGTTGGCTGTGGAAGCCTCTTGCCTTGATGCCTTAGTGCCAGGATTGCAGGCTGGAGCACCATGCCCAGCTAAAATATGTTAGACTTACAATTTAATATTTATAGGTTATGTGATGCTGTCACTATGAGAACATTTTAAAGTGTTATCTTCCTTGTGACTTCAGGCTGTCTAGTATCTGATGTGGAGGAAAGAGCCAGGGATGGCCAGCACTGTTCCTCACTACACTCTCAGACCCGCCAAACTTGTCTTTCCATTTCCTTCCCCTTTCTCTTTCATTTGTTTTCTTTAGTTTTCTTCTATCCTTCCCCCAACCCCCCATGAAGCAAGTCTCCAACTTGGAGAAATCCTCCTGCCTCAGCCTCTCACATGCTGGGGATACAGATAGGAGCCATCACGCTGGGTTCCACTTCTGCTTAGCTTTACTTTTTATTTCCTTGTCTAGGTGTTTAGGTAGTCTGGGGCTTTGCAACAGGATCTCAAGTATTCTAGGCTGTCCTTGAATTTGTTACATAGATGAGATTGACCTTGAATTCCTGATCCATCACCCTCTACCTCCAAGTGTCCCACCATGCCTGACTTCCATCTGAACTTCCAAAAGGCTATCTTACTCAGAATCTACATCTTTCTTCTGGACCCCATCTTTGTCACATGGACCCCATCCAGTCACCCAGCTTCTCACGCCCTTCCAGTCATTTCATAAGTTCACACGTTGCACACCTGTCCCCTACTCACACCGTCACCAGCTCTGCTGCCGCCACGGTCCAGATCCCTCTGCCTGTGTGCTCTGTCCTAGCCACGCGCAAGGATTCTCCTTTACCAGGGGCATGTGCACGGGGTTGTTTTCTGGCTTATTTTGCTCATAATTCCAGTTGCACCCCAGACCAATGTGACCCCTTCCTTGCCTGTTCCTCCTTATCTCCACAGCCAAGCCCTGAATCGAAGCTGCTGTTGCCTGTCGGCCTGCCCTCTGTCTGGGTGGCGATCTGGGCTCTCCCCTCACTCCACCTCCTCCACTGTCTCACCTGGACAGGCAGCTCTCTCCTCCATAGGGGATCTGTCTCTGCTTCTGTCTGCTCACTCTCCTTGCTCTTATGTGTGTGATCCTTTGGCTGTGTTCCAGGAAGGCAAGAATCCTTCTCCTGTGTTGGTTTTGCTTGCTCTTCCTAACACAGCAGAAGTGCTGTGGCTATACATGGTCTCCTGGCATGAAACCTGATTCACCAACAACAGGCTCTGAGTTAACTGAGTGGCTGATACCCACACAGCACACTGTAGTGGTGGGAGAGAAATCATGCTTCACTACAAGGTTCTGGAGAGAGTCAGGAAAGGTCTTGGGATGAAAGACCTCCTTGGGGACAGGGCTGAGGTATGTCCCAGAGGGGCTGGGATCATACACTGTCACTTTCAGCCAGGCTAGTTGCTGGGAAATGACTGAGAAGTAGTTGTGGTTTTCTGAGCATGGAGTGGGAGTGTGGAAGGGAGAAGGGACAGGATGAGGAATGAGGTCAGAGACCAGCGTCAGCTTCTGTGGGGGTCCACAGTGTGTCATTGCTGCCACAGCTCTTAGTGACTGAGCATGTGCAGACAGCAAGAATGTCTGACACACTGATTCTTCCCTGGTCCCCACATACGATGTGCACACATATGTCTGTGTATGCATACGTGTGTATACCACATACTGTGGTGGGCCCTTGTGCATTCTGGGTGGCAGTGTGAAATACAATATTGCTGGGGTTGTGTGACAGTGCAGGTGAATGGGACACCCAGACATCTGGGCACAGAGAAGGATGCAGGAGACCGGAAGGCAGCTGTAGAAACCTGGTGAACCAAGCTTAAAGAAAAGCCAGACAGACTAGGTTTCTTCAGGAGGAGGCATGGTGGTCATTGTGGTTTGAGTGTGTGTGTGTGTGTGTGTGTGTGTGTCACTGAGAGCCAGCTTCAAGTGAAGCCGGGCACATCCATAGGGTAACTGTTTTGCACCTGTTTCTGATTCAGTTTGTGGTCACCCACAGTGAACTATTCATTGCAGAAGAGCTGCTTGTTTGGTACATTTGAGCCACACTGAGTCTGAACCTCAGCCTGTCGTCCACTGAGATGTTGTCTTAGGTTTGAGTCCAAGTGCAAGGAGCCAGGGCTCCTGTGAGCCCGAGGTGAACAGTGTCCAGACCCTCTCCAGGCCAAACTTCTGTTATGTTCTCAGTGTTGCTTCTGGATGGAAATCTCTGCCGAAGCAGGCAGGCAGTTTTCCTTCTGGTCCTCTGGCCTTTCTCCTACTGCATACAGCAGTTCCCTTCCACACCACAGAAAAGGCGTGGTTCTTCTTGGTTTCCTATATTATGTCTTGCTTACAATGTGTTTTCTGTTTGTGGATGACTACACAGATGTTTGTTTTAAATAACCAAAAGGAACACATGCTCTCAGGAACATGGGGTCATGTGTGGTTCTCACCTCTGTCAGAAGTGTCTCTGCTATTCTGGAGTTTCTCCTGAACACACAATACCTGTAGTCACCTGCTAGGGACATCGATTACTCTAAGATGTCATTACAACCTGCACTCCCCTGTGATCCTGTCACTTGGCCTTCTTCCTCCTCAGCAGACACATAGACAACCTTCATGCAGGTACACAGTGGTTACAGACAGCAGGATAAGAATCTCATGGGAGCCAGGAGGGACCCACGCAGGTTTCTGCCACGGGAGATCACCAGAGTCTGGCCTGTTCTTGTTGCTTCTCTCTGCAGGTCTTTTGGGTCGCAATTGTTTTTGGGTTAGGACCTCAGGTTAGCCTCAAACTCACTATTCTCCTACCTGCCCTCCCCACCGCTCTGATCATAGGCCTGACGTTGTTATCTCTCTGGCGGTCTCAGGAGAAACCAGCAGGACAGTTATTGGGGCTGAGTTTCTGTGACTTTTTGAGTAGTGTGTCAGACTGCTTTCTGGGCCCCTGGACCACAGGTCCTCATCCTGTGTAAGCAGCTCTAAGAATTGCGTGCATGGTGTCTTCCCCTTCATCTGTCTGCATTCACCTGCACGGGTGTGGACATGCTTTTTGTCAGTAGTGTGGGCAGACACAGGCCTCAGTTCAGAAGCTGAGCAGCCCAGCCCAGGGTGGTTCCCTGCAGCTCTTCAAGTTGGATCAAGACCTTGTAGCAAAGCATCCAGAACGGAGGTGACTGAGGCAGAGGCTCACCTTAAGCAGGCATTCCTTCCACCCGCCCAGAGGAGAGGTCACACCTCTAGGGTGGCGACAGGGCCTCTGTGGAGGGATGGCATGCAGGCAGTAGTGGACAGAATGGGAAAGCAGGCGACCGAGTCAGATGTCTTATCCCCATGGCTCCTCAGCACACTCTGGAGTGCAGTGCTGCCCTCCCCATGGCTGGGGGCTTTACCTCATCAGGTTAAGTCATGGGTTTATGCAAGGCAGCATGGATGGGCATGAGGATATCACCTGCTCACACCTCCCTGATTCCTGAGCTCCCAGGTCCTCTGTGAGATGTGGTTGCTTCTGTGCCAGTCACATTGAGGCTGAGGAGGCCGTTTATGCAGTGAGATACCTCGGCTTTGCTAGATCCCTCCCCTCTTTCCCTCCAGTGCAGTTACGTCCTCCTCAGCATGTCTCCTCAGTGAGCTTTTGTGGTGACAGGTTTCAGATCTGGGACTGCAGCGTCACCTAGGGTCACAGTAGTGTAAAGATACAGAGCTGTCTCTTGAAGTATTAATAGGTTTAAGCAGAAACTGACTCTTGTTTTGTTTTGTTTGTTTCTAGTTTTTGACGTGTTTCTGTTTTGGTCTGACTAGGAGGAGCCTGATCTGGTTAGTGCAATTTATGGCCGAGGGATGGCCTATGGAAAGAAGGGACTACATGTGAGTATGTACTAGTCACGCTTGCCACTGCGCCCACGTGGCTTGCCGCACCCAAGCCTTTGTCTGAACTGCTTCTCATTCAGTCAGCTCTGCCAGGACACAGGAGAAAGAAGGGTGGTTGATCACCCCAGGTGCCATGGCTAGAAGGTGGGCGACCAGGCTCCCCTGTGTCTTCCAAGTCAGTGATGAGCTGGCCACAGGAAAAGCCAGAGATCTGTGTTTCCAGGACATTCCCCAGCCATGCTGAGACAGGGATATGTTGTCACAGTGGTATCTATGGCCTGGGGTCCTTTTACAGTGCGGCAGGTGGGATGAAAGAGCGTTTTTTTAACCATGTGACATTTATTATTATTATTTTCCCAAGACAGGGGTTTTCCCTGAATCCCCTTCTGTCCCAGAACTCACTCTGTAGACCAGGCTGGCCTCAAAATCACAGAGATCCACCTTCCTCTGCCTCCCAGCGCTGGGATCAAAGGCGTGAGCCACCATGCCTAGCTGTGACATTTATTTTTATTTGCTACATTTTAGGCGTTTTGCAAATAGGGATAAGTCTTCATAGCCACAGTTAAGTCATTCCCTTTATTCCCCTGAGAAAGGTGGTGGAGGCGGCAGTGAGCCCTGTCATTAGAGTGCCGTAAGAGCTCTTGCCCCAGAGTGTTCAGTGAGTCAGGGGTGCCCTTAAGATCAGCACACGTAGAGCAGACTGTCATATGAGATAATACTTAGCAGAGGGAGAACTATCATTTTTTGGAATATTTACATTGAAAACATCAAGTATTTAACATTTTATTAAATATTTTAATTAAAATGTATGAAAGTATAAAAATCCTACTAAGCTGGTATTGGCTTGGAGAAAATGGATATGACAGTTACTATATCCTTCTGAGACACAGGGGACCCAGATGAACTCAGCCTTGGTAACCATGGTGTTGAGGTACAAGACCGTTTTGGTCATAAGTCGCCTCAGATAACTGGTGCTTACTGCCCCCATCTGTCTAAATTTTGCAGTTCAACCTGTAACTTGTTTTTGTCTTTAGCGTAGAATTAAATGTGCATTTTTAAGCATAAAATCAGCATGCTGAAGAGAACTTAGCAAGACTGGTCAGATAGGTTCTGGGTTCATGGTTTTGATCGACACTTGGCGTTTTCCTGTCCCTGTCTGACAGAAAACTGGTGGGTGCCATTTCCCAGGTTGGCATCCATGTGCTCACCCTGAAGATGATCTAGGTTATGTTTAGATACTGTCTGCCCTCTGTGAGCTTGTGGTAAGCATCCAGGTTCAGCTTGCCACCCCGTGGGGTGGGGAGACTTGGGTGTAATCCCTGAGCAGACCTGGCAGAACATTGGCACAGACCCCAAGTTTGTGTTCGTCTCCGAGCAGCGGCTTCTCTGGCGACTGCACCGCCAGTGTCTCAGAAGATCTTGCCACTGTCCGAGCAGCAGTGTGTCTCATACTAAGCTAATACCTTTTCAAGGACATTAAGAACGCTGAGCTTGCTTTGTTTGAACTGAGCCGAGTAATTGCCTTGGAACCTGACCGTCCAGAGGTATTTGAGCAGCGAGCTGAAGTGAGTGTGGTTTTCTTTTTCCTTCTCTTATTGAATTAGCTGAAATTCAGAAGCTGATATTATATCACTTCCGTTATAACTTTTCATGTTCCTCTAATGTTGAGTTACGTCCTCAAGGCCTGTGAGCATGGTGGCAGTTACCCAACAGCTGTGGAGTGAGTGATGCCCACTGAAGTAACGAACGAGAACAGTGCTTAGTGTGAACGCGTGCTCATGTTGTCTGCTTCTTCCGTGGATACTCCTTAAAGAGATACCGCACACCATATTGCAGATATAAGCGACACAGTTTAACCAAAGCGGCTAGTGGGTTGGAGATCCTGAAATACGTAGCTCTTAGAGGCAGTGGTCCCACTGGTCTGGAAGGGAGGGGAGAGAGTGAGGGAACGAGCAGAGTGTGTTCATGTGTAGTTCCTGGGCGGGGGACCTGCCTCCGTACACACCTACAACAGGTAGGTTTGCTGCAGATCTCAAGGTGGAGACAGGCCTGGGGGAGTGCCTGTAGCATCTGCTGGGTGGACACCGGTAGACGGCCTGCACAGAAGCTGAGCGAGTGTGCCAGGCCCGTGGGGGTGAGGCTTGCAAACAGCAGGAGCAGGAGAGAGCCAGGACTCCATTTGTGGTTTTAAATCCGTGTTCTTACAGTGGTGCTGAGCTGTCGGGTCACATGTGCTCCTGTGGTCGGTGTAAATGCAGTCGGTTGTTTGATACGGGTTGACTTCTTCTGCCCTCGGCCCCCAGGAAATATAGCAAGTACAGGAACACAGTGCTCAGTCAGTCTGAGACTACATCTAGAGGCCTTGTCCTTAGGTTGTCGCATTTGAGATCTAGGTCCCAAAGAATTTTATGTCGTGTTGGGGACTTGGTTTTAATCTAATTTTTCTCAGTGATTTAGTTCCTTGCCTGTCCATCTTGGGTCTTGCCCTTGGGCTAGGTGTCTGTATTACTGTCCCCACAGCAAGAGGCTCTTGAATAGTGGCTGGGCTGGCTAGTATGTCCCACCAGCTCTGGATGGGCTTGCTGGTATTTCTCTCAGGACTCTGGGGATGCCTGACATGATTCTGATAAACTAGGGATTCAGCTAAGACTTGCAGATTTAAACTATTTGCACATCTAACAAGAAGCTAATTGCTTATCTAGAATGCCATTGGTGATTAGAACAGCAATTTTCTATTATCTAAATGATACAACGTAGCAATATTTATGACAGTTACAGCAGTCATTGCAACATGCGCTTCACAGCTCATTTCCCGCCTGCCTTCATCTGCCTTAGAGTTAATTCAAAGGACACTTCGCCCTTGCAAATACAAATAATACAAATAATGTGCGTTTTATGAAAATATATTAACCCATGACTGCAGACATTGACAGTCGTGCCAAGATGTGATAGTTTTTACCTAGGGGTCAGTAAGCAGAGAAGAGCACTCTTCATTCCAAGTGGTAACCCCGCCCCTTCCTGGGATGACCATGTGTCCTTCTCTTTCTGCTTTGGAAGCCGCTGCTAATGTTTGGGGTGGGCCCACCTGAGGCTGTGCTAAGCTCTTGCAGAGCAGGTGACCAGTTAGTGACACGGGGTGAACAACATGCCTTTCCCTAGAGCATGCTGGACAGAGTGGGGTCAGGTGCATGGATACAGGGGCCCACTGGGGTTTCCTTCTCTCTTGGTGACTTCCTTCTGGGTGCTGGACTCCCATCTGTGTTGTCATGCTGCCTGAACCACAGTGACTCCATGATGGCTCTAGGAGTGTCTCAAACAGGCAGACAATTTCCCCGTGATGATGCTGCGTGTGATTGACGAGCTTGGGGCTGACAAGGCACCTGGGGTCCTAGGAAGTATCCTTCAGCTCTTACTCCCGCAGGGAGAGGAGCTAGAGACCATGGAGGATTGTAACCTCCAGGGACTCGTCTGTCTGTCCCAGCGGTTGAATGTGCATGTGCCAGCGTTTTACTTAAAAAGTGAACGAAAGCAAAGGGTTCTTATGTCAAGACTCTGGTGTTGCCCAGGGTGGAGTCAGTAGCAAAGCGGCTGCTAGAGCCGCATCCCCGTCTCCCCTTGCTAAACAGAGATAGTGGCCCCTCTGAGCATCTGCCTGTGCGTGCATGAGGCCGTGGCTCACAGCCTGCTACAGTGAGCTTTGTGAGTGGCGTGCGGCTCAGTGGAATGGGAAAGTTAAAACGCTGACAGTGTAGGGCTGGTCCTGGGAATTTTTCCTGATTGCATGTTTTGGATTTCTAGATTCTGTCCCCTCTGGGACGAATTAATGAAGCCGTAAACGATCTCACTAAAGCTATTCAGCTTCAGCCGTCGGCACGGCTGTACCGACACCGGGGGACCTTGTACTTCATATCTGAGGTGATTGCCCCATAAAGATTGGTCCACACCTCACACTCTTGTCATCTCAGCAGCCCCTCCCTGCTAGATTGGGTTCAGTTAAATGTCAGTGCTACAAGGCAGCCGAGAGAGAGATCACTGTCTTTGGCAGAAATTAAACGCAACAGAGACTAATAAGAGCCAGTTGTGGTTCCACGTTCGGGCAGTCAGCAGCGTCAGATTCTAGACTGGCATGAAAGGCTGCAGTTTGGTTTGTCGCCTCTACTTGGAGGTACAACTTGAACTCATCTCGTTCTGAGTCGGATAGCTGTAGTCTGAACATGTCAGGCCTCCAGACCCTTCTTTTTAGGTGGCCTGAATCCATCAAGAGTCTGTTTTTGTGACAGTGGCTCCGTGACCACCAGTGTCTGTGAGCTCGCAGTACTTTACCCGTGCACGAGTAGACCAGAGCTTCAGCTTAACACACACTGAGGCCGCACCACACACAGTGAGGCTGTACCACAGCCTCTTTATTTCAGAGGTGTCCAGTGTGGAAAAGATGCTCTGATTGGTCCTGGAAAGGCTGAGATGAAGGCCTAACTAACATCAAGCCTCTGTGAACACCAGTTAGCGGTTAGCAGGGCGAGAAGTACTAGTTTGGCTGGACCCCTTCACCATTGGCATTTCCTTCAAGGCCAAGAAGGGCACAGGACCCACTGAGGTCTTCCCTCTGTCCATCCACAGCAGAGAACATTCCAGATTCTAACAAACACAATCTTATCTCTCCTCCTCCTTCCCATAGGACTACGCGACAGCCCACGAGGACTTTCAGCAGTCCTTGGAGCTGAACAGAAACCAGCCCACAGCCATGCTGTACAAAGGCCTAACTTTCTTTCACAGAGGACTTCTGAAGGTGAAGCTGTGCTGCCCGCGCCTGCGCCGCTGTGCCCACCTCGCTTGTGGGGAGGGGGACTTAGCGGAACTGATCCGATGCATCTCAGAATGGTGTCGCTGGCTTCTTAGCAGTGTGTATGTGTGTGTGTGTGTGTGTACTTCCTCCCAGGTGCTCCCCCCACATCCTTGTGTATCTGTGGGGACCCTGCTCTGCTGCAGGCTGTGCCAGTAGCCAGGGATCACAGAGTTGCTACCTCCCCTGCCTGAGCCACAGTACCGACAAGGCCACAGGTACTGCTGGTTCCCTGTACAGGGTAATCTAAGACACAAGATGGAAGGTGGGCTGGCCTGAGAGTTATGCATAGCCAGTCCCTTGTTGGAGACCACACTGTCTGGCAAAGCCATCCTGTGCAGAGATGATGGCCTTGAGTGTTGGAGACTGACTAATGTTAGCAGCCCAGGATGGGACGTGTCTCAGGCAAGAGGAAGGAGCATCTCATCACACATAGTTCTGCCATGCACACGGTCCTGTGCGCACATGTTCTGTCCACTAGCTGCTCATCTTTGCATCTGGCCATGCACAGCTCTGAAACTGGTTTGTGACCAGTTCCTACACAGCGTGATGTAGTGATAGCACCTGTAACAGCCACCTGTGTTAGCCATCACGGGCCATCCAGAGAAGCCTGAAAGAGCCTGTGCCCTTGCTCTGAGCCCTAACCACCTGCTAGACATGTAGCCGAGCTTCTTGCATATCCATAAAGTAGGCACAACCTTCTGTCTCCTCCCAAAGTACCCCCCAGAGCTTGGTAGCATCCCATGAGATAAGTATTACAATGATTTTATTAGGAACAATGTAATCAATGTTTTATAGATGGCTTTGTAAGAACTCCCCTTCAAAGTGAAAATCAAAAGACAAAGAATTTGCCGGTTCTCTATGTATTCTTCACATTCTATGTACAAGTGCCTGGGATGTCTGAGAGAAAGACTTCCTTGTAGGCATGGGGCTGCCCGTGAGGGTACAGGACTCACACTGGGCTGTGCCCACCCACTTGCCAGCTCCCTTCCATTCTGTATCTTTTCTCACAGCCTCCAACCGTGCTGTACAGAGACAGCCTCGGGGCCCATGGAAAAGACCATCTAGTCTATAGTATGAGTACTTCTTAAAGGAAAGCATATACCAGCAAATGTACTCTTTGTGAGGTGGAGCTGGGCACAGGCACAGGGGCAGTCTTCTAAAACAGGCTCAAAGAGGGAGACTGATTTACTTTATCCAGATCTCCACAAGAGCCTGGGAGCTGCTTTGACTGAGCATTCGAAGTCCTTCAGTAAGTGGGTCTTCCCAGGTCACTGGGTCCCTCCTGCTGTGCTGAGTCGGCATACACGGGACAGTGGGCCAAGTGGAGGGAGCTCTTTTATGGTGGTTTATCTGTCCAAGCAGGTCACAGGTTGCACTGAATCCCTCTTGTCCCACCCGCATCCTCGTGAGGTGTAGACGAAGGTTTTGTGAATTATGTACCGAAAGAGTGACCCCTGGTGTCTGCAGACACACAGCATTAGACTCAGCAGTGGGCTTGAGCTCATGTCACACCATAAAGTGGGTCTGCTCAGGCCAATGACAGTCTAGAAATTAACTAAGCAGGTGACTTTTTATTTTACAAGAACTTTTCATGGAAAGATATTAAACATCTTATAACCTTTTATGTATGTAATTTGTCAAAGAAAGGGTTTGACCGCAGCTTGAGCTAGTCTTCAGTTACTCTCCTGCCTCAGCTTTCTCGTATGCTGACTTCCCATGAGTGCCACCATACCCAGCCAGGCATGTCACACTTGTACACTGTGGTGGATCTAGCCCTTGGCGTACAACAGCAAGAACTTTCCATTTGTTTTGTCCAAGTCTTAAGTACATTTTAAGCTCTTTACCTTGAGCTGTTGGGAGCAGCTAAAATGACAGCCGCCCAGTGACCGTGAGGATGGTGATGGCGGAGTGGAAATGGTGGCATCGACCAAGCCAGTGGTTCCAAAGCAGTTTCCATACTTAGAGGTTGCCTCGCGTGAGCTAGTCCCTTGTTCCCAACGGCTCAAAATCTTGATTCTGCTGTGTCCCTCTTTGGCAGAGTGAGGTAGAGAGCTGAGCACAGCTTAGGCAGGAACCTGAGACCAAAGACTCTTAAAAGCTGAAGAGAATCAGACCCTGAAGAACTGTGGCGTCCACACATGCTGTAAGTGGAGTGGGCAGCAGATGCCTGCTGGGCATCTCCCCCGGATGTCCACAGACACTGCAGGCTTAACATGCCCCAGCCCCCCTCCCTGCTGCCCTCCTGTCCTTCCTGTGGTGGCCACTACCCTTGCCTCTCCCAGACTCCAGCCCAGAAGCACCCTGCCTCCCTCACCCACAGCCACCAGATCCTGTCTCTGAATCTGACCTGTCTTTCTCTCCTCAGGGACACTTACCTTGACTTTTCATTATCTCTTGCCCAGATGTCCATTGGCCCAGCCTAACTCCACCCCCGACTGCTGCGCTGCCATAGTTACCACCCTTTCCCCAAGGCCCTGGTATATCTGGGCAGGCAGCAGCTAGGTTCTTCGTCTCTCTTCACTCACACCCTTGTGCGCTGTTCTGATTTCCCAGCATTTCTGGCTCTGAGCTGTGCACAGTGCAGCACTGTGCTGTCTTCCTACACTGCTGCTCAGTCTCGAGGCCATGTAGTTCTTCCTTCTTATTCCCAGAGCCTCACTCCCGTCTCTACTTTAGCTTATAATGTTTGTGCTAATAACCCATTACATAATCAGCTTCCTGTTCTAACTAGACTGAGTGTTCTTAGAGAACAGAGATCCTCTCATCTTGTATCTACCCCTGTATACCTCACACCGGCTCTGGTACACAGTAGGCACTCAATATGTGTTTGTTGACTTGAAGTATTATTAAAGCTCTAACGATTTCAACGAGGCCGTTTGAGTAAGCGCATTCAATGTTGTAAGAGCCCTTCAGCTCTTCTTCCCCACCACTGCTTCAGTGGAGTCTGAAGCCAGCCCCTCTGGCCATGCTGCCCCTCCATCTACATGGAGCCTGGATGCAGAGGCAGGCGGCTATCTTGCAAGTCATCAAACATTTATTGAGTGCCTATCATGTGCAAGGCATGTGGCGGCGGCAGCTCTCTCCCATGGACATCTAGTTGGACAGACGTGGTGTTGTCTTAAGTCAGATCTTTTTCTTCAGATTGCAGTGGCTGGTTAGTGCCATTTGTCCTGCGCTTGGGGAAGTGTGATGTGTTTATACTTTTTATTACAGTAACAGTGATGTCATGCAAAAGTGCAGGTGCAGTCAGGTGCAGTGGGTCCACGTGTGCAGATACAGTGGGTCCACGTGTGCAGTCAGGTGCAGTGGGTCCATGTGTGCAGATACAGTGGGTCCACGTGTGCAGATACAGTGGGTCCACATGTGCAGTCAGGTGCAGTGGGTCCACGTGTGCAGTCAGGTGTAGTGGGTCCATGTGTGCAGATACAGTGGGTCTATGTGTGCTCAGGTGCAGTGGGTCCATGTGTGTGCAACTGCAGTCAGGTGCAGTGGGTCTACCTGTGCAGGTGTAATGGGTCCATGTATGCAGGTGCAGTGGGTCCATGTGTACAGATATAGT